>NC_142002.1:10087203-10421290 GCF_049901715.1 Pseudonaja textilis | reverse complement strand
AGCTGACCTGACTGAGGCCATTTTGAGGCTTCAGTGTTGCCACACCGGAGCTGAGGGATAGGGAGGGGGGAACAGAGATAGCTGCGGTTTTATAGCCAAAACAAAATACTTTCTCCTGGGAACCAAGAACATTCCCACAGGTGGTCGGAGAGAGGAGGGGTGAAGTTACCAGGCAACCAGATGACACCGGGATTGGACCGTGTGACTGATGGTTTGGGGAAGGGAGGAAAACTTTTAATTGGGTGAAAATCATGGGAACATTCAGAGTTGGTTTTCACCAGCTTGTTCCAGTATATGGTATTTCCAATAAACCTGTTCTTTGAGGAATTCACCTGCCTCAGAGTTCTGTTTGCTGTGGGTGTATTACTTGGAACCCTGACACAAACAGCAGTCGCAGAAAAGAAATACGGGCAAACAGCTTTGTTAGCAGGCTTCACCATCCAGTTGTTGGTCAAGTGTCAAAAATGTTTGCTTCTTCCTGGGTAGGTGGTATCGCAACCTGTGTCCACGTCTCAATGATCCTAGTTGGGCCCCTGGACCCAGCCTTATCAGCCTTCAGATGAGAGTGACTCCAAAGCTCATGAGGCTCACCTGGGATGGCTTTCCATTGCACTACTCTGAGAAGCACGGCTGGGGTTACCTGGTGCCAGGAAGGAAGGACAACCTGTTAGAGGATGATCCAGAGGCTGCGTTGCCCACCTGCCCTTTCAGGTAAGGAAGGATTTCTGGGGAAGTGAATCCCACAGAGCTACACCACCACCTCCTGCATGTTGTCAAATGGAAGCATAATTTTGAATATAGTTCTCTCAGTATACAAGTGTATGTCAGGATTCCGGCAGTTACCCCCATTTACATCATGAGTCTCAAGCCAAACTTCCAAAACTTCAAAAGGATTTATTGAGAGTTAACATGCCAGCACTGCCTGGGTGTAGCCGACTCTGAGACACATAATTCATTGTCACCCTTGACCCTGGTTTTCCCCCACCCCCTGGGTGTATCGTAATTCATATTCTCCAATGGGACACATCCATAACCAAGAGTCATCAATCATGCTCTCCAGTTAGAATTTTGCGCGGCAGAAACTTCGGTCACCTAGAAACTATCTTTGAAAGCATTTATGGAATGCAGTTTCGGTTTGCAAGCGGCTGCACTGCTCCCCCCTCCCTTTCTGTTGGCAACTTTAAAAAGACCATAGAGATATTTACATCTGGCACAAAGAGCTGTATTACAGTCTTCGGTTGGAGAACAGCAAAACAGTAAAGGAAGTATTGGAAATGACACTTAGCAAGTGGCGCTGCAGGGATGGTTCTCCAATGTTTCTGGATTTTGATGCTAATAAAAAGATTTAGTCTAGTTCTTGAGAGCTGTTAAGAGGAGAATATGCTTTGGTGAGCTTATTTATATTGTTAGTAAGTAGCCAAGAACTTTGGATTTAGCAAACATACATTGTCCTGGAAAGAAAACCCTGTTCTTTCATGCAGATATCGGATCTAACGTGACTGTTCCCCATTAAAGTGATCCAGTAATGAGAATCAAGAAAAAGGGCCAAACATTTCACTAGACAAGGGATGACTGTAATTCTGCTGCAATTCAGGGCATTAAAAACTCTTGATTTCTGATAGGGTAATAGAACATCTGTATCGGGAATATTGCAAGGGGAAAGGCAAGGAGCAACCTGTTTCCCTTGACAGCTACCTGGAAGAAGAGTTCTTAACGGAAAACGGTGATTTTTGGCAAAAGGTACTGGCTATCCTCTCCAAGATGAGATATACAGTTTTGTGACAGAGTGTGCACTGTATTGTACCTTGTCAGGTATTGGGTGGGGGAATTCTTATTGGATTGTTGGTGTGTGTGTGTGTGTGTGTGTGAGAGAGAGAGAGAGAGAGAGAGAGAGAGAGAGAGATACCTACCTTCATCCATCCATCCATCCATCCATTTATCCATCCACTCATTTTTTTATCTGTCTGTCTGTCTACCTACCAACCTACCTACTTACCTACCTACTTTACCTATCAACCTACCTACCTACCAACCTACCCACTTTACCCACCTACCTATCTACTTTACCTACCTGCCTACCTATCTACTTTACCTATCTACCTCTATCATCCATCCATCCATCTACCTATCATCAGACCTGTATAAAAGTGCTATTCTGTGGTCTCCTTACAAGGAACAGTCATCCAGCGCACAGATGGATGGTCTCCTTATCCAGAGAAGTTCCAAGGAACCAGTCTACTCACCAGCTCCTTGGTCTTTGCAACAGTTGTTTTTGTAGAGACATCTACAGGTTGCATTACCTCCCCCTGAAGCTTCAAGAATTCTTATTGGGTTGTGTTTTATAGATGAAAAACGACCATGCCCTAATTATTTTTTTTAAAAAAATTTGCATGTCACATAGCGTAAAACATTGGTTGCTTGTTTATATGCAGAGGAAGTGTTTTTTCACATTTTATAAATAATTCTTCTCATCAGATGCAAACTTGGAAGAAAAGCGATAACTGTGGACAGACACATGAGAAGAACATGTTTCACATGTTAAAGGATTTCTTTTTTTTTTTCATGTCAGTTTGAGTTGCTTGGCCATGTGGAGGTGGATACAGATGTGGACCCCATAACTAGAGAACTGAGACAGGTAATGACCTATCCAAAGAAAGAACATAATCATAATTCAATCTGATATCAGGCATGCTTATGGCATTCTTACCTACCTACCAATCTACCTGCCTATATAAAGGTAAAGGTTCCCCTCGCACATACGTGCTAGTCGTTTCCAGCTCTAGGGAGTGGTGCTCATCTCCGTTACAAAGCTGAAGAGCCAGCACTGTCCGAAGACGTCTCCATGGTCATGTGGCCGGCATGACTAAATGCCAAAGGTGCAGGGAACGCTGTACCTTTCCACCAAAGGTCCCTATTTTTCTACTTGCATTTTTTACATGTTTTCGAACTGGCAGTAGCTGGGACAAGTAATGGGAGCGCACTCTGTTACATGGTGCTAGGGATTCGAACCACCGAACTGCCGACCTTTCTGATCGACAGGCTCAGCGTCTTAGCCCCTAAGCTACTATGTCCCTTCACCTACCTATATACCTACATACAGATGACTCTGGGTGGGCTTACAAATGCTTAATCCTGCATCGGTTCTTCTGGACAGGGCGAAATGGAATCGGTGAAGAGTTGTCCCGAATATCACCATGGCAATGGACCTTACAATGATGTCAATATACCTGGATGCTGGTTTTTTAAGCTGCCTCACAAGGTAAGAGTGAATCTCACAGCGTGTGCTTTTGTGTATCTGTTGGGGAAGCCAGTGTCAACTTGCATCTACTGGCATTGTGCACGTGTTGCCATTTTGACATCCCTGCAGTTTGTTGCAGTTTCCTCTACACCTCACTTCCTTTTAGATTTAGTGCACACTGGTGTTTTTTATTTAGATTTTTTTTTTTTTGTATTTTGGCGAGGGGGAGAATATGGCACTCTTCACTTACCCAAGCATGCATCCGTTTCACCAATGAGTTTTGGCTGGAAGAATTCTTACTAAAGGCACCTCAGCAATTAAGTATCTTTTCTCCTGATTGGAAAGACAAAGAAAGGGAATGTAAATGAGAGGCACCAGAGTTTGAATTTGTTTCGCTTGCTGTTGTGAAGATTTGCTCATTCTCAGTTGTGGTGAATACAGTTGAGGAATGTTAATTAATGGAAAAACTATTCTGCACATTTAGAATATAAGAATAACTTTCAGGGATAAAATGGGCCTTAGTGATTCATCTGATCTGATATAATCTCTAATATTCCCATGGGGATCTGAATTGAGAGGGAGTTTCTATGTTTGCATGGAAGAAGGAGTTTCTTTAAGATTAACCAGGAAGAAGCATTGCTTTTTGCACTCAGAATCTGTTTTGTCAATGGCTTCGTGAGTCAAAATAAACTTTCCTCTCCTGTTAAAAGGATGGCAATGCCAGCAACGTTGGAAGCCCATTTGCCAAGGATTTCTTACCCAAGATGGAAGATGGTACCCTTAAAGCTGGAATAGGAGCAGCCGATGGGACCCATGCTTTGGAAATCAACAAGAAAATCTCTTTCTGGAGAAATGCTCATAAACGCATCAGGTGAACAGACGAGCACAAATTCAGTTGCGTTGCCAACTATCCATCGCATTAATAGGATAGGATAGAATTGAATTGAATTGAATTCTTTATTGGCCAAGTGTGGTTGGACACATAAGGAATTTGTCTTGGTGCAAATGCTCTCAGTGTACATAAAAGAAAAGAGACATTCGTCAAGAGCCAAAAATCATCAGGTACAACACTTAATAATAGTCAGAGGTTACAATAAGCAATCAAATCATACTAAGACACAGTCAATATAAATCGTAAGGATACAAGCGACAAGTTACAGTCATACAGTCACAAGTGGGAGGAGATGGGTAATAAGGAGTGATGAGAAGATGTAATAGTAGTGCAGACTTTGTAAATAGTTGAACAGTGTTGAGGGAGTTAGTTGTTTAACAGAGTGATGGCATTTGGGAAAAAAAAAACTGTCCTTGTGTCTAGTTGTTCTGGTGTGCAGTGCTCTATAGCAGGGGTCTCCAAACTTGGCAACCTTAAGACTTGTGGACTTCAACTCCCAGAGTTCCTCAGAAAGAAAAGCTGGCTGAGGAACTCTGGGAGTTGAAGTCTACAAGTCTTAAAATTGCCAAGGTTGGAGACCCCTGCTCTATAGCATCGTTTTGAGGGAAGGAGTTGAAACAGTTTATGTCTGGGATGTGAGGGGTCTAAATATTTTCACAGTCCTTAATTGCCTGTTCTTCCTTATTCTCTTTTCTCTCCTTTCCTTTTCCTTCTGCACAGCAAAAATTTGAACTCTCTTTCCGTATGTAGAATGTGATCCTTCTATCATAAACTTGTTCAGGTTGCAGAAACCAATTCCAGGCTCCCAACACCCAAGAAATGTTCAATAGGAAGAGAGGACCTAATCTGGGGCAGCTGGAATGAGTTCCCAATACAGGTCATCCTTGACTTAACAAGAGTTTGATTAGTGACCATTCAAAGTTACAATGGCAAGGGAAAAAGTGACTGTTTTTCACACGGACCATTGGAACATCCCCATGGTCATGTGATCAAAATTCAGTGGCTTGGCAACTGGCTCATATTTATGACGGTTGCAGTCTCCCGGGGGTCACGTGATCCCCTTTTGCAACCTTCTGACCAGCAAAGTCAATGGGGGGAACGAGATTCGCTTAACAAACCGTGTTACTCACTTAACAATGCTGGGATTCACTTAACGACTATGGCAAGAAAGGTTGTAAACTGGGGCAAAACCCACTTAACAAATGTCTCGCTTAGCAGCAGATATTGGGCTCAATTGTGGCCGTAAGTCAAGGACTACCCATACCTGATGAACCATTGGGGGTGAATGCTGATAGCCCCGTTGTAGATGAGTCCAACATCAACATTAACTACTTTCCTTCAGGTAGATTACTGGTTTTGCCTTTGGAATATTCAGTGTCAGCTTTACCAGACAGGAAAACCAGCCGGATAAGCTTAGTCTTTATTGTAAAGCTTTTGTTCTCCTTGCAGTTCGCAGATAGTGGTTTGGTTGAAGAAAGGAGAATTGCCAAGATCTGTAACTAGGTACGTATAAAGAAATGCAGTCAAGATCAATGTTGCTTAATATATATATCTCTTTTATTTTATCTGAAACTAGAAACCTCAGCTAAAATCCATATAAAGGTATGCATTCAAGTAATGATCCTTTTGGGCCTCAGTTATTATTTTTTATTGTCACTATGAATCTCTTCTCTCTGGAAAGAGGGTGCAGAAAACAACCGTGATAAAAAGCAACTCACAAAATCAGCTTTTTAATGGATTTAACATTGTGTCTTCTCCTGGGGGAAAGATCCATAGTTCTGGAGCTCCCTTTTGTATTTTTCACATGTATAGTCTTGGAATTCTCCATCTGGGACCTCAGAATTCAGCTGGAGTTCACTTAAATAGTACTTTTCCCTGCAATCTGCAACAAAATGTTTAAAAAAGCAATCTTAATACATGCACAGTTTACAAATCAAGAAGATGACAATGCCTCCTTTTTCTGGCTATTTATTAGGACTGTGCTTTATTTAATTTCAATCTTTAAACATAGCAAATTTGCAACAGTTTGCTATTAAGGATATAGTTACAGAAGGAACTATCTAGTGGTCAAAATGCCAGGGTGATAACTCTTATCACCATTACAGTCACTATATGCGGTGGTGGAAAGGTGGCTGTCAGCTTAACAGCTCACCCACAATCGCTCAGATTTTCTGATGAACAGTATAATAAACAGTAATATGTATACTATGGATCCTGAAAATAGGGAAGGCTAGAACTATGGGGTTTTGTGTGTGTAAATAAGGGAACAAGGGAATTTTTATACCCATAGGAGTAGCAGTCGCTTGGGCGAGGGTAGTTTGCATGCCTGTGGATCAGCTGGAGGAAGAACCAACTAACTGGATCTTTTCATCTTACTGAGATGTCGAGGCCAATGATTGAAGACCAGTTTTTAACTACTTTGGGAGCACAAACAGCAATGTGGAATCTGCAGGATCGCTGATGGTAATCTTCTGGGCTTTGAAGTGGGTTCTCACTGTGATCTTTTTCTAGGCATCCGGACTACGATGACGAGAATGCTTATGGAGCCATCCTGCCACAAGTCGTGACTGCTGGAACAGTAACTCGGCGCGCCGTGGAGCCCACGTGGCTGACCGCCAGCAATGCCAGGGTAAAATTGTCTTTTCAGATGCTTTGTATGTGGAAGGTTGCACCGACCTTTTAGCTGTTCCTACAGTGGAGCTAAATATGAAATAGCATGAAAACAGGAAGTTGCAGGCATGTTTCCATAACGCTAAGAGTTTTGAGACCCTTCCAGACTTGTAACTGAAATCTATTTGTGTTGCTTTAGACCCGGGAAAAGGGTAATTTCTTTTCTGAAGTCCTAAAGTTTGGGTTCAACGGTTGGTGGCACAGTGGTTGGAATGCGATACTGCAGGCTATTTCTGCTGCCTGCCAGTTGCCTGCAATTTGGCAGTTCAAATCTCACCAGGCTCAAGGTTGATTCACCTTCCATCCTTCCAAGGTTATTTAAATGAAGACCAGATGGTTGGGGGCAATGTGCTGACTCTGTAAACCGCTTAGAGAGGGCTGTAAAGCACTGTGAAGTGGTATATAAATCGAAGGGCTATTGCTATTATTCTGGCTGTTTTACCCTCCTATATGGCAGGGCTAAGATTAGGACATATGGAAGAGCAGAATAAATTTGGGTTTTTTTCTGCCATACCCAATGCAAGACAAAAACCATCGACACACACGTGGAACCGATAAAACAGCATAACTGACTGTCCATTTTGAAGAATGAGTCCTTTGGTGAGCGAAATGATGGAGGAGAGAAAGGCATTTCCTTTTAATCCAAGCCCACAGATAGACTGCGGCTTCTTGAGAAGCAAAATCTTTTTCCTATTTCCTATTTCTTGCAGACTGACCGGGTGGGCAGTGAGCTGAAAGCTATCGTTCAGGCTCCTCCTGGTTACCATATGGTTGGAGCTGATGTTGATTCTCAAGAACTTTGGATTGCAGCTGTTTTGGGAGAAGCCCATTTTGCTGGCATGCATGGTAAGTATCAGTATGCTGAGAAGTTTTCTCCCGGGTATTTGGCAGTCAAAATATTGTGCCTGAAGCATCAACATTCTCTGTGTCCTCTCTGTTAACAGCTCTTGATAGATCAATGTTCAGTACATTTATTGTCTCCTATTTTTAAAAGGTCTCTTGACTAGGTATCCTCAGTTTATTCCCCCACAATTGGGACTAGAATTTCGAATGAGGTGGGAGTAGAACGGATTTCCAGACCAAAAAAAAATTGCACAATACAGGAACCAGGAGCACCACTCAGGTGACCCTGAAGACACAGATAAACGTCCAAGTGGCCCCAATGACCCTCCAAAAGGATGCAAATGACTAATGCTGTCTGCAAGGAATATAAATATAAATGACAAATGCTGTCTGCAAGGAATATAAATATAAATCCTTCCATTCCCTCACCATCCAGTCAGAGCAGAAGAAGCTTCTTAGACGAGAAGCAAAACGTCTGTTCTTGGTTCTTAAGCCACCTTGAGATGATCTTTTGCAGATAATACAACACAATTATATGTTATAATTGATCACAGTGAAATGAATATTATGAACTAGGTTTTATAAAAGTTGAGATTTGCTCGAAAAGGATGATGTGAATCTGTAATTAAAGTCTAATGATTTGATTATAATATAATATGCATAGTTGATCTATATAATATGAATTTTAATTTAAATTTAGAAGGGAAAGACGATATCGTGCACAAGAGATATGTACCAACCGACACATTGTACTTGGTGTTTTATGTTTGTGTTTGTCAATGTTGTCAAAAATAAAAAAAAATGTTTTTTAAAAAAGAGATGATCTTTTGCTTCCTGACCCCTTTTCCACCCCTTCGAAGGCTGCACCGCATTTGGCTGGATGACCCTTCAAGGGAAGAAGAGCAACAGCACAGATCTGCACAGCAAGACGGCCTCCACCGTGGGCATCAGCCGAGAGCATGCCAAGGTGTTCAACTACGGGCGCATCTACGGGGCGGGGCAGGCATTTGCCGAGCGTCTCCTCATGCAGTTCAACCACCGCCTGACAGAACAGGAAGCCGGTGAGAAGGCCCGGAAAATGTACACTGTCACAAAAGGAATCCGACGGTAAGGTGGCCTTGGCAGAGAAGGAATTTCTGCTTTATTGAATGATTTGGTAGATTGACTTGCCCAATCCGTGCAGCTCTGAGTATAATAATACAAGCAGAATGGAATAGAAATAGAAATAATAGAAATAGAACAGAGCTGGAACGGACCGCAGAGGTCTTCTAGTCCAGCCCCCTGCTCAAGCAGCAGCACCTACACCATTTCAGGCAAATGGCTGTCTAGATAGAGTCTTCTTAAAAACCTCCAGTGATGGAGCACCCACAATTTCTGAAGGCAAATTGTTCCACTGATTAATTGTCCTCCCTGTGAGGAAGTTTCTCCTTAATTCCAGGTTGCTTCTCTCCTGGATTAGTTTCCAATCATTGTTTCCTGTCCTGCCCTCTGGGGCTTTGGAGAATAATTTGACCCCCCATCTTCTTTAATAATAAAGTGTAATAATACAAAAGCACGGTATGAATTGTCTTGGACTTCCCATGGTTCATTTAGTGGCTGTTCAGAGTTACAGCGGCACTGAAAAAAAGTGACATGACCATTTTTCACATTGCAGCATCCTCCTGGTCAGGTGATCAAAATTTGGACGCTTGGCATCCCCTTTTCTGACTTCCTGGCAAGCAAAATCAGCGGGGAAGCCAGATTCGCTTAACAAACTTGTTACTAACGTAAGAATGGCAGTGATTCACTGTGGCAAGAATGGTCATGAAATGAAGCAAAGCAAAGCATGCTTAACTGTCTTGCTTAGCAACAGAAATTTGGGGCTCAACTGTGGTCATAAGTCTAGGCCCACCTATAGAGCATCCAAGAAGTCAAGAGAAAACCCATCGGCATTTAAACTTCCCACAAGTTGCTGGTTACTTTTTACCAGTCTAACATCTAGAGCATTTTGGCATACTGTGTAATGGTGTGGTATACTGGATGCTCTGCAGTGGATAAGAAGATGCTCCAGAGAGTTATAAACAGCACAAAAAAATCATCTCTTTCTTCTCTGGAAGAGATTGCGAAGACCAGACTCCTCTCTAGAGCACTAAAAATCTCCACAGACCGTTCTCATCCTGGACATTCATATTTCGATCTGTTACCGTCAGGGAGACATTATAGGTGTCTTAAAATGATGACTAATAGATTGAGAAACAGTTTCTTGTCTTGAATCAAACATTGTGTGTGTGATTTAGTCCTATTATTATTTTAATTTTTAAATACTCTGTAGTATGATTGTGATGTGGTGTTTGGAGCATTGTGCTGGAGTAGCTTTCAAATTTCATTGTATTTGTGGAATGCAATTACAATAAAGGTATTGTATTGTATTGTATTCTATTCTATTCTATTCATATGGTCTACTAGCCATTTGAACCCTAGTCCAACTTTTAACAGATAATCAGAGTTGGAAGGGACCTTGTAGGTCATCTAGTCCAACCCCCCACCCAAGCGGGAGACCCTACACCATTTCTGACAAATGGTAGCCCAGTCTTTTCTTGAAAGTCTCAAGTGATGAAGTTTCCACAACTTTCAAGGGCAACTTCTGTTCCATTGGTTGTTGGTTCTCACTGTCAGAAAGTTTCTCCTTGTTTCCAGGTTGAATCTCTCCTTGTTCAGTTTCCATCCATTATTCCTTGTTTGGCCTTCGGGTGCCTTGGAGAATAGATTGACCCCTTCCTCTCTGTGGCAACCCTTCAAATATTGGAAGACTGCTATCATGTCTCCCCTGGTCCTTCTCTTCACTAGACTAGACTAGTCCTAAAGACAGAGGCAGATTTTAAGACCTTGCTTAAACAGTTTCAGCATGAGGCTTGTAAATTTTGGCAGCTTTTAGATGTCTATGGAGATTCTCAATCCATCCAGGTCATGGTTGTCCCAAAGGTGCTTTTTTCAGGAGGCAATTGGACTTTCTGTTTTTTCTTTGTAGATGTTTTGCTTCTCGTCCAAGAAGCTTCTTCAGCTCTGTTCTCAGAACTTCAGAATTTTAGAACTGAAGAAGCTTCTTGGATGAGAAGCGAAACATCTTCAAAACAAGACCCAGAAAGTCCATTTGACTCTTGAAAAAAAGCACCTTTGGGACAGCTTCTAGATGGTGTCTCCCATCCTTGTCTTTCCTCCTTTTTTCATTGCTTATAGTTGCCACCTGTCTGAGGAAGGAGAATGGCTAGTGAATCAATTGGGCCTCACAGTAGAAAGAGCAGAAGATGGTTCCATACCCATGCAAGACGTCTGGCGGTTACAAAGAGAAGCAAAGAAACGGTAAGAGATAACAAAGGCCAAGCTTTACTGTTGTTTTTCCTTCAAAATAATCAGATTTGTGCAAAAAAATTGTGTATGTATGTATGTATGTTATTCAGTTTTGTTCGGGTATTTTCCCACATCATTATAGTTGTGCTTTTAAAGTTGTAGCGATGTTTCGGCAGAATCTCATCTGCCATCATGAGGCTTGTGTATTGTGTTCGTCTGTGAGTCAGGCTTTCACAGCCGTTTGTTTTAAATTTGGTGCTAGCCTACTGCTACAGAAACGGCTGTGAAAGCCTGACTCACAGACGAACACAATACACAAGCCTCATGATGGCAGATGAGATTCTGCCGAAACATCTCTATAACTTTAAAAGCACAACTATAATAACATGGGAAAATACCCGAACAAAGCTGAATAACATACATATAAATACCCACGAAAACTTAAGAAAACATATATATGTGTGTGTGTGTGTATGTGTGTATGTATGTATGTGTGTATGTATGTATGTATGTATGTATATATAGTATATGTATATGTATGTATGTATGTATGTATATATATATATATACTTACCTACCTACCTATCTATATGGACTGTTGGCACTAAAATGAAGTCAACGTTCTATGTCAGAATCATTTATACTCCACCCTGCAAACTTCTGCCAGGAATTACATGCTTTGCTAAATTCTTCAGCATTCAGAGTTCTTTGCGTGTTGCCCCTAAATGTCTGGTAATTGCAACCAGACACTCTAGGGCGGGGTCCCCAAACTTGGCAACTTTTAAGATTTGTGGATTTCAATTCCCAGAATTCAACTCCCAGAAGTCTACAATCTTAAAGTTCCAAGTTTGAAGACCTCTGCTCTAGGGACTCCTGAAACATTAATGAAACGTCCTTGAATTTGTTTTTTCAGCTGTAAGGCCCAGAAACTAAAAAATAACTTGTTATTGTCACTTTAAACGGAAGCTGAAACGCTACAAAACTAAAATCTGGGTCTTGTATGATTGCAGTATCAGTTTATTCTTTTGGAGACAGGAAGGGCATCTGACCATCAAAACACTCTGCTGGCTCCATTCAGTTGTCCAGATTCCACCCACAAGGGATTATGGGGTGATTAAGACGATGATCACTTTGTTATTCTTTGCTCTGTGTCTGTCCTGCTGCAGTGCAACTCTTCCTTCTTGCAGTTCAATGATTGCAACCCAGGGTCAGGTCTTCTGTTGATCTCGAGTTCAGCAGGGATGCGCTTCTTATTCTAGGTCTCGTAGGAAGAAGTGGGACATGGTACGCCAGCGAGTGTGGGCCAGTGGCACGGAGTCTGAAATGTTCAACAAACTGGAAAGCATCGCTATGTCGGACGCCCCCAGCACCCCGGTGCTGGGCTGCCGAATTTCTCGAGCGTTGGAGCCAGCAGCTGTTGGGGGCGAGGTGAGATAAGAGATCCCTCTGTTTTAATGACAGCTAGTCCTCCACCCAGGACCACAAAAACTTTATGTTGCTAAGTGAGAAATGTGTTGAGTTTTTCCCCATTTGTTAACCAAATCCCTGCAACGGTTAAATTGATAACACGGTTGTTAAGGGAATCTGGCTTCCCCATTGACTTTACTTGTCAGAAGGGGGAAATCACGTGATCCCAGGACACTTGCAACCATCATAAACGCGAGTCAGTTGTCAAGTGTCTGAATGTAAATCACATGACTATGGGGATGCTGAAATGGTGTGTGAAAGAGGGCCGTAACTCAGTTTTTTTCAGTGCCATTGTAACTTCAGTAAGTTGAGGACTATCTATATTTGGTTTTTTTTTTTTAATTTGATGAGTCGTGGTGGCGCAATGGTTAGGATGCAGTACTGCTGGCTACTTCTGCTGACTTCTGGCTGCCTGCAATATGGCAGTTCAAATCTGACCAGGCTCCAGGTTGACTCAGCCGTCTATCCTTCTGAGGTGGGTAAAATGAGGACCCAGATGGATGGAGGCAAGAGGCTGATTGTAAACTGCTTAGAGAGGGGCTGTAAAAGCACTAAAGTGGTATGGAAGTCTAAGTGCTATTGCTAAAAGTAGCGACCTAGCTGTAACTGGAGATGTCCCAACTGTCTTTGGTGTCTTGTTTTAGACCTGTCTGCAATTGCACATACACATCAAAGCTGCAAAGGGGTGGATGGGTAAACATAGGCTGCAGGTGGCCTAATGCCCAGGCCTTCCAAATTTCAGCTACCCAATTAGATAACAAGAATAATCATTGAAAAAAATATTACAGTATCGGTTGGGTTTTTTTTCTTCCCTTCTAGTTTGTGACCAGCAGAATAAACTGGGTGGTTCAGAGTTCAGCTGTGGATTACCTGCATCTGATGCTTGTATCTATGAAATGGCTGTTTGATGTATTTGACATTGATGGACGTTTTTGCATCAGCATCCATGATGAAGTGCGTTACTTGGTTAAGAGCGAGGACCGCTATCGGGCAGCACTTGCCCTGCAGATCACAAACCTCCTCACACGGTAAGCACCAGTCTTGTCGTTCGGCAAGCAGCTCATACTTTATTGGGAATGTTTTCTAAATCTGCTGCCTTCCAGATGTTTGGGGTTTGAAAGCCCAGATGTTTTATGCTAGGTAAGGATTTTGGAAACTGTGTTCCTATTGAACTTGGAGAATGCCAGTCAGTTTGGGGAAGGTGGTTCAACTGGTGGGAATTGAGCAGCATGGCTAGAAATTTTCTTAGACCAATAGGAATTTAATGGCAATAATATTCAGTTTATATTGAGTTGGAAAAGAAATTATTGGAAACAAATCCTCTTGAGACGCTGTAATTTAGTAGCTGCATATCAAAAGTAAATATCAAAAATTATTCTGACAGATTACTGTTTAGAATTTTGATATTCTAATCCCAGTTAGCTGGAAGATTACATGTTAAGAGTGTTGGAGTCCTAATTATTCTCAAATCTTGGAAATAACATTGGCAATAAAATATTTTAAAATTAAAAAATGCAGATCTGATTTTTAAAAAATTACTCTCCCTTCATGCAGTTTTGTACCAATTATATATTTGTGGAATAATAGTAGGATGGTTCAAGATTGCATCATTGTATTTACAAATCCCAGAGAATCTGTGGCATCTTGAGAACAGGGATGGACATTTTTACCTGTCCTTCTTTGAGGTACTTATGTGATTACAATGAATGAAAGAGCTCCAAGGACTAAGTTTTGGACATAGTTTTCAACCACAGATTCAAGCACTAAATAGAACATGGCCAACTAATATACAGGTGAAACTCGAAAAATTAGACTATCGTTGAAGATCTACTCCATAGGAAGGGATTCCCACTTCTAAATGCAGCATTCCCTTTTTTAGGTGTATGTTTGCCTTTAAACTCGGTCTTCAGGATCTGCCTCAGTCGGTGGCCTTTTTCAGCGCCGTAGATATTGATCATTGTTTAAGGAAAGAGGTGACAATGGATTGTGTCACCCCATCCAACCCAGGAGGACTGGAACAAAGCTATAACGTCTCCCAAGGTGTGTATCAGATTGTTACTGATTTTCAAAATCAGGTTTGACAAGAATTCTATCTTTCAGTTGCTGGATAATAGCACTAGCAATAGCACTTAGACTTATATATCACCCTCTCTAAGCGGTTTACGGGGTCAACATATTGCCCCCAACAATCTGGGTCCTCATTTTACCTATCTTGAAAGGATAGAAGACTGAGCCAACCTTGAGCTAGTCAGGAATCAAACTCCTGGCAATGTGAGCGGAATTAGCCTGCAATACTGCATTGTAACCACTGGGAAGGAAAGGAAAGGAAGGAAGGAAGGAAGAGCACTTATATACTGCTTTATAGTGCTTTTACAGCCCTCTCTAAGTGGTTTACAGAGTCAGCATATTGCCTCCACAATCTGGGTCCTCATTTTATTTACCTCAGAAGGATAGGAAGGCTGAGTCAATCTTGAGCAGTGTGCTGTCCCAGCCAGTCTATGGGAATTGGATAGTTACTTAGGAATTATGAGCTGTCCCCTTAAGGGAATGCATCATGGTAAATGTAGTTAAAGGTATCTTGGGAAATGTAGTTCATGTCACCAGGAAGGAAGGAAGGAAGGAAGGAAGGAAGGAAGGAAGGAAGAGCACTTAGACTTATATACTACTTTATAGTGCCTTACAGCCCTCTCTAAGCAGTTTACAGAGTCAGCATATTGCCCCCACAATCTGGGTCCTCATTTTACCTACCTCGGAAGGATGGAAGGCTAAGCCAACCTTGAGCCTGGTGAGATTTGAACTGCCAAATTGCAGGCAGCTGGGTGCAGCAGAAGTAACTTGCAGTACTGCACTCTAACCACTGCACCACAGAGGCTCCTATAATCCTATATAATGAGAGGTTGTAAACCTTTTTCAGCCTGGAAATCAGCTTTGTACAAGGCTTCTGACATCCTCAGGATCAGTTTGGCTATTAAGACTTCGCCCAGGAGTATTCCTGAAGGAGAAACCCAAAATGCATGCATGAATTACCATGTTTCATGCAACAGGGACGGAAAGTATTAACTGAGGATAGTATCTTCCCTTACATTCTCTGACTTAACAGGATACTCTTATGCATGACTAGGTAGAAATGAGAGGCATTTAAATTGAAGGAGCCTGAATATCTGGGTAACAGGATATAAGCATTTTATTTTATTTTTCCACAGAAAGATACTTACTTTTTAAAAAGTGAAGCCTCCTATTCCAATAATGGAAGGAACATACAAATAGCAGGGCTGTCTGAAATTGCTTTCCCAAGTTAATGTGCACTTTTAAAAGTATATAGTTGTTTATTTTCAGAAACACGGTTAACAATTGCTGTACCTAATGTGACAGTAAGAAACCAACACAACATTATGCATTTTATTGAATTGTTAGAGGAATACTTTGCCAAAGTAAATGAAGAAAGTTCAGCTAAGCCCCAACTCTAGCATGTTATCTAAATATATTCATAGTATCTGTAGTTTCTGATCAATATAAGGAGAGCTTGAATTAAATGTTTTAATCTGCTTGCTCTTTCCTGCCTTAAATAAACCCCTGCCTGGGCCAGGTGTATTTAGGAGCAAAAATCTTCAAAGATTCCAGCACACAAATCTTTACAAATTAAGTTTTAACTTTTGTACGTTTTTAATAAGCACAGAAATGATTCTCTGAAACTTCATTCTTGTTAATTTCTTACAGGGGAAGCTCTGGATATATACACACTTATTAAAATAACAAAAGGTTCCTTGGAAAAGGGAAAATGAAATTTGATTTTAGAAGCTAACCGGACACACTTCTTCCCAGGGGGATCCTCTAGAAGGAACCTCTTGGTCATGGACATCTGCTTTTTCTTCTCACTCCAAGTCAAAAGGAGGAGAACAGGCATCTCCAAGGACTGTGGCTCCCATGGCCAACATGGTGGATTAGAGACCAAAAGGAAAAGTTGCAAACTCAATGTGCCTTATGGGGACAGGCCACGGACAGATCATCAGCAGGTTGCTGATAGTGCAAGCATGAAGATTCTATGTGCAAAGGATATGGTGAAGAAACACTTTCTAATAAATTGTAGATTATTTGAAAAAGATGGCGTCCTTGTAGATGTTAAAAACAGTGCAAAGCCAGGCATTTGAGAAGAAAAGGGGCAGCTCTCATTTCTTTCGTCTTTTTTTCTTGGGTTCTCTGCTGGTGTTTGACTGGGCAGATGCAATGCTCTGGAAGAAATAAAAACAGCACATGGAAAACCCCACATTAGCCAGCGAATGACTGAAATAGTGCAAGCTGTATAATCTGCTAGTTAACCAAACTAGTTACATCTGTTATGCAAATCTCCCAAACATTTTGGAAGGGTTTTTTGTTTTTGTTTTGCCTTTGTTAAGATATGTTTCAAGGGAAGAAACAGAAGAGAACGATGGTAAGGATGGGGAGCCTGCAACAAAACGTTTCGCGATTCTGTTTTATTTATTTATTCTTAAATTAAAAGTACTCATGGAAGCAAGAACATGGATAGTCTTTATTCCTGCTCCCAAACACTAGCAGTGTGGAATTGACCTTTTAATTTTGAACAGGACTACTAGAGTGGTTGCCATGTTCCATCAATGGTTTGCTTTTAAAACAAGCTGCAGGACACTAGAATTATTTAAACTGATGTTAGCACGCGTGGGATTGATACTCATACAAACTTCGCAAGGAGAATTTAAAGAGAAATAGATTGCTGCTGTCATCAAAATAAGGATCCTTTGGTGTGTTCCATCAGACTATAAAGAAAACCCCTGGAGATGAGGAGCACATTTGAAAGTTTGGGGCCTTAGTGGGAGAACATTCACAAAGTGGCTTCCAAAATGTAATGTCCCTGTCCTTTACCAGCAGCAAGAACGATTGTGGAACCCAAAGGCATTGTTGCAAATCGAAAGGTGCTCTGCCACACTCCCTTTTCAATGTACAGGTAGTCCTTGACTTAAAACATTTCATTTAGTGACTGTTTGAAGCTTCAGTGGCACTGAAGAAAGAGGACTTACAATCATTTTTTTCACACTTAAGGCCATTGCAGCATCCCAATGGGATTAAAGTTTTGGTGCTTGGCAACTGGTTCATATTTGTGACGGTTGCAAGGTCACGTGACCCTTTTGCAAACTTCTTGCTTTTATATTTTGTATTAAGTTATAAAGTATTGTAAAATACAGAATACAAAAGTAAATAAGAGGACAATGAGGGAGGGGGAAGAAAAGTGAGGAAAGATAGGGAACGGAAAAAGCATTGACTTCCCACTCTGTTACAGTAGAATAAGGAATTTTTACAAACTTCTCACAAAGTCAATGGGGAAGCCAGATTCACTTAACAGCTGTTAACTTCACTTAACAACTTAACAATAGCAGTGATTCACTTAACAACTGGCAAGAAAGGCCGTAAAATTGAGCAAAATTCCCTTAACAACTCTTCTTGCTTAGGAACAGAAATTTTTGGCTCAATTGTGGTTGTGTATCGAGGACCACCTGTATATCCTGACAATAACCTTTTAAAAGAAGGTGTGTAGGCATCAAGGGAGGGAGTTTTGGAGGCAGGTGAGTGACCCCAGGCACCACATGGTCACCTGTCCTGCAAACTGACCTCATCTTGGTCTGGCTCGTCCTCCGCATCCTGTTCTTGTAGGACATTTTCTACGGTAGATACATTGATTCGGAAGTCCCGGGAAGCACTTAGTTTCATGTATTGCATTAGGTTAACCTGGAACAGCCAGAGGTCAGGCAATCGTTTTACAAAATGTTTACACCAGCATTCAAAGCATTGAAAAAAGTCATCACAGTCAAATTTACACTTCGGTTATGTGAGTTACAGTTGCTGTAAGTGTATGGATCAAGTTTGATTTCACTGAAAATTCGCATCTGAATAAAAACACACTGTTTGAATTTGGTTTGTGAGACAAATATTTCATCAGAGGGCTTCATACGAAGACCTTTCTCAATCACATTGAATTCTAACGGACCTAAAACATACCAGATGTTATTTTGAAGTGGGGTAAAGAGCTGAAATTGCTTATTTTTCATTTGAAAAATAATTAACATTTTGAATTTGGAGGCAGGGCTAATGTATCATTAAGTGCACAGCCTTCAAGTGCAGCATAAAAGATACACTACCTTATATCATAATTGCCAGTATTATAAAAAGGAATTCCTACATTTGAAAAATTAAACCTTACCTTTGACTTTTTCGAGAGATGGATCAGAAAATTCTCATACTGTTCTATGGCGAAAACCAAGTTTGGAATTGGTTTAGTCTCCCGCAATACTTTAGCCTACGGATTCCAAGAAAATGAGCATATTAATAGAAAATAACACATTACTGTTTAGGATTTTATCTGTTTATATAACTACCCATCTCATAAGAAGTGTCACCAAACAGCATCCAACAAAGAATTTTCATGGGCCAGAAGTTAGCAAAAGTAGAACAAATTAAAGAAGTACAGTATTTTGAGATCAAAATAGAACAGATGATATTAAATAGCTAAGCAAGTTTTAGTTACAAAGGATTTTTTTGAAGCAACAAAGCAGTATACTGTTGGCTACACTAGTTTCACATTTATGCAAACAAGAAACATGGAAAGATTTTAAATATTTTAAACTACACTATTACCATCATTCAACTGAATCAAATCTTCACACAGAGATCTTGTGTAACTAGAATCTCTCTGCTGACAGAAGCACAATAAAGTCTTCTGTCCAAGCATCAACCATGTTAAATCTACCCCATTTTCTCTTACATTTATTGTGCACAAACACACCAATTGTTTCTGGTTGTGTGAATATCTCCTTTTCCTAGATGTTACTGCAGTTTTAGAATGCAAAAATGTCAGGAACTACTGTGGGACAATGGTTTAAATGCACTCCTAAGATTTACATGAAAGAAAATATTGAAAATCAAATTTTAATTCAGCCTGGCTTCAAAGAACTACATAAATACAAAAAATTAACCATGCTTACCATAACAGCGGATTCCTCTCCCTTTTTGTCTTTTTTCTTTTTTTCAATTGCAGAGGTCAGGGTTTCACGTTGGATGTTCTGTAGAAAACAAAAATTAGGAAGGCACATTTTTAATGAGTCTGGTGGGAATAGAGCAGCTGGGTACATGAGTCTCTAATCGGTTGACAGATTCAGCCTCTTGCCCCCAACAATTTTGGGTCCTCATTTTACCCACCTCGGAAGGATGGAAGGCTGAGTCAACCTTGAGGATTGAACTGCCAAACTGCAGGCAGCCAGCAGTCAGTAGCCTGCAGTACTGCACTCTAACCACTGCGGCTCATATAGAATGTTAATCCTCAGATTTTAATATTGCAACATCCACAGATATATTTGGATTGCCACCAGCTTCCCATCCCTACCAGCTGATGCTCAAACTCAAATCCAATTTGATTCAACAAAGTTGCTGCATCAGCACTCCTCTTTGTAAGTTAATAGTAGCTTCATCTGGGACTAGAAATAAGAAATGGAGCACATTGTCTCACCTGTACATATGTAATGAAGGCATAGCACTGGGGAGTCATGTGGGAACCAGACAGTCTAACCTGTAGAAATAAAGGGGTGATACGATCTCCACAGAATCTCCATTTCTGCCTGACCTGATATTTATAACGGTGCCTAATCATGATAGGCATTGTGCACGGTGAGCAATACTCACCAGTTTCTCAAATCGTCCTGGAATCCCTCCAGCTGTGTTTCGACACACTTGGAGATACTAGGAGACAAATGCAAGAGGTTGTGTCTGAGTGATAGGACCGTCTTACACTGTGAAAGAATATCTATGAACGTGGCCTAGGGAAGGGAGAAGTGGTGCATGAAGAGGATAAAAGATTACCCAGAAAGAGGACAATGTGAGAAAGAAACTCAGAATAATATTGCCTTTACTTTGCTTGATATAAGGCGGGATAGAGAGAAACTCTGATTGGTTTTCAAGATTGATGTCAACAGTTTGAGGTAGGCAAGGCCAAGAAATAGCATGGGAGGCAATCAAGAATACATGTTATTGTTGCAGATGGAGTAACAGAATCTTGTCCCTTTCCCCAGGTAAGGAACATTGTTTCTCACTAATCCAACTCAAATCAACATGTCTTTATATAAATATTACTAGCTTGATACCTGTGCTTCGCTACAAAGCTATGTGGTTGGGCTTAGTTTTGGGGGAGGAAAATAAGGGGAAGAAAGTTGTGCCTCTGCCTTCCGGTATTCATCTGGCTAGCATCCTGCCAGTGTGTGAGAGAGTTGAGGGCTGTTTGGAAACTGAAACAGTATTTGCTGTGCGAGCAAGAAGACAGCAAGGAGCTTAGGCGTGGCTTAGCTCAACTGTTCTTTACTAAAGCTGGTTGCTGCTGTGAAACCAAAACTGAAATTCCTCTGCTTGTGTTTTGCATTTGGAACAGATTTCTTTTCAGGTGGGGAGGGGAGAGTAGAACTCCTTAGCATCAGAGCGTGTTAATAATAATATACGAAATACTGATGCTCTGGTGATCATTTTGAAAAATCCTTTCTTAGTGAGCACTTAGAAGCCAAAAGGAATATACATGCCAAATTTCACGTTTGTAGGCTTTACAGTTCTGGAGATTTTGTAATGATGCGTGAGTGGTATTTCACATATAGATAGATAGATAGATGATAGATAGATAGATAGATAGTAGATAGATAGATAGATAGATAGATAGATAGATAGATAGATAGATAGATAGATAGATAGATTGATTCCTGGGCCTTATAGCAGGCAACTCCATTCTTGTGTCTGAATAACTTTGGCAGATACCACTTAGATTCAGAACCTTCTTAGGAATAATCCTATGGGAATTTTCTGCATGACCAGTTTTTTTCCCTACTTCTCGGCGTAACAACTGTCTACATTTTAACTCCCTTTGAATAATGGAAATCTGGTAACTCTGTCTTTACCCTTCCAGGTCAGTAGCACTCACATATTTTACAAGTGTTGTGAGAATGGCATACATCTTGCTGAGACTCCTAAGCAATGTGTCCACACAGCTCCCTGTGGGTAAGGCTGTTTGGATCAGCTCGTGGTAGGCGGTCAGCGCAGTCCCAAGCTGTAGAACAACAGCCTTCTCTAGAGGTTGAGTTTGGTTTACGGCTTGAGAGGCATTTTCTAGTTTTAAAAAAAAAGGGAGAAAGTTACATTCAGGTCACAAATGATAAGGTCTGAATGCTCTAGGATTGTCTGCTTTGGATGAGAGGATCTTTTTTTCCTCTTAAAGATGTGGTTGAAGTAGGCTTAAAGTTCTGTAGAGATTCTCAGTTATCCAGGTCATAGTTGCCCCAAAGATGCTTTTTCAGGAGGCAACTGGACTTTCTGGATTTTCTTTAAAAACTTTTTGCTTTTCATCCAAGAAGCATCTTTAGCTCTGATAGGATAGTCTTCAAAGAAAAAAACAAGACAGTCCAGTTGTCTCCTGAAAAAACATGTTTGGTTCAAGTAGGCTTCTAACTCATGGTAGAAGAGAGACTGTGACTCTAAGTTTCCTTGTCCCTGAATCCCTCAACATTTCCATTTTTAGAGATATTTGTTTCATCATCAAAATTGGGTGCGATGGTTAGTTTCCTGCTATTTTGAGCAAATACGGGAAAACCGTTATGTAAGTTTTAAAACAAGAATTCATTAGATCCAACATGTGGCCGTCATTATGTTTATTGGATCAAGCCAATCAGAAAACATCAATCTTCGACTGCATCTTTCTTAGACTAAAAAATAAACCAGAGAATAAAATAGGCTGTGGTAATGCTGAATAAAATTACGCAGAATGTTCAGAAAACAGGGAAGATCTGATCTACACATCTGGAGGCTCCCTTTCACTCCGTGAAGAGTAAACTGGCACAATTTTGTGATCAGCCACATTTCTACTGCCTTATCTCATCTCTTTTATTCCTGTTGACCACCTAAAGGTGTCAAACGTTTTCCTTGTGACATTTTTTTTCTCTTTATAGTCAAAATGTATAGCCGGAATCTCTTCTGAAAAGAGGATCTTAATATACCTAATCATATGAGCCATGGTGGCACAGTATTTAGGGTGCAGTACTGCAAATTACTGCTGGCTGACTGTAAATTTGGCAGTTCAAAGCTCACCAGGCTGAAGGTTGACTCAGCCTTCCATCCACTGAGGTGGGTAAAATGAAGATCCAAATTGTTGGGGGCGATATGTTGACTCTGTAAATTGCTTAAAGAGGACTGGAAAGCACTGTGAAGTGGTATATAAGTCTAAGTGCTATTGCTATCTACTTGTTTATTCTGACAAAAGTAGGGGCTCATATTTTGCAAATACCAAGATAAAGTTCTAATTATATTAATTTGAAAGTTGAGGCTCTTAGACTTCTTTAGTGGTCATAGTTTGGCTTTCCACAATGGCAGTTACTTCTGACATAAAGCAGGCAATTATCCAAACATTTCACAGAGGTCCTTCATAAATATTACCTGCTGCCTCGGATCCCAAATAATTTTTCATCTTGTTGATCAGCCAATCTACCTCTTCAAGGATCTTGTCTGCTTGACTCAAAACCATTAACTTAAAGAGAGAGAAAGAGACAGAGGTTGAGACAGCTTAATGCCACATAAGTACAAGCAAAGTGCTGTAGAATGCTCTCTTCTAAAGTAGCATTATTCATGTTTCAGTCATTGCATTCTTTAAGTTGGATCCCAATATAACTTACACAAACTGTAGGAGCTGCAGTCTTTGAGTTTACAATGGCAAAGTGACATTGATGTTCCATTTCAACATCCTGTGAATATTAACAGAATTAGAGGTGTTAATTCAGATGTTTGATTTCTATTCCACTATCTTATCTTCACTACAACCCTATAAAAGATAGAATTAAAGTAACTGGCCCAAGATTTCTTTCTCAGCTTTGTTGAGAATTTGAATTTTATCTCTCTTGAATCGAGCAAAACTCCTTTTTAAAAAATATCTTATTAATTACATTTTTATGCCACCCATTCTCCCTATAACGTAACTCTACTGGGAGGATTTGCCACTTCAAGAATCCCATTAAAGGTTAAATAAATTGATCAGGTTCATAATGGGTTGTTTTAATCATGGCTTATTGATATAGTAAAACCATGGCAACTGGCACAATATGTTGAGCTGCAAGCTAGCTTCATGCTTCAAATGCCCAGTATCAAATCACATTACAACTTAGTTTGAAAGGGAAAATGTTAGATTATCTTTGCCCTGGCAAATGCATCAACCTTAAAGTCCACCTGGTCTTCCTCACCTGGTCTATGTCTCCCAGCTGAGCATGAATGTCTTGGGCAAGATCACGCAGTACGGTGACTGGGCTTTTAACAAGAGCATGCAGTGTGAAAAGCAGAGAGAGTAAACCTTTGCAGCAAGGAGCATCTTCTGCAGAGAAAGAGAAAAAGCTCTATCAACAAATTTTGAAAATATCTGAATGTGGCTAATCCAGCCTCGCTCATCTTCAGAGGCATAAACTAATCACTCTCTTGTACACAGTTCGATTGTTCTGATTTTAGTGGCTTGTATGTTATTTTATTTTATTATTTTATTTTGCTATAAAGTCCTCTGAGTATATTCAAATAAGACTGACTGATTGGTTCATTAGGGAACCAGACATACTTCTATCTCTTTTTTCATCATCATAATGAATTATGATCACTAATCAGGATTATCCCTAATTGAAAGTTCCAATTTGGTTCCCACTAGCAAAAACGTTGAGGTAGTCACCATGAACATAACTGGCTTTAAAAGTGGGGCTAAAAGGCTACTGGCTCAGTCACTCATATCAGGTGCTCAGCCAATGTCCAATCTGCGCTGGTTGCATGGAGGTACTGAGCAGCCCAAATTCACACTGAAGCAATTAACACTTACCCAAGCTAGTTTCCTTGCAAAGCTTCACTGTCCATGATAACAGCTGTACAAACTATGGAGAGAAAGCATTTTCTCATTAGTTGATTACTCCTCGGTCGGTTAAACTCAATTTTCAAAGAACAAGGCTCTCAGAGCAGCCACTTAAAATTAATAAAAAGAGTAACAGACAATTAAAACAGAGTCTTGAAAAAGGTGGTAGCCTTGGCATATGACCACACTGACATTTAACACAGCAACAGCAAGTGAAACAAGTTATTATAGAGGTCTTTGGAAACTGTGGTTTTCAATAGATAGGTAGGTAGGTAGGTAGATGAAAGAGAGAGAGAGAGACAGAGAGACAGAGAGAGAGAGAGAGAGAGAGAGAGAGAAAGAGAGAGAAAGAAAGAAAGAGATAGAAAGAATAGACAATAAAATAGACCAAGAAAACTGAAAACAGAAGTTAACTTCAATGTAAACAGAAGTCAGGAACCAACTAAAAGAATAAAAACTTTAGAATGAATCAATTGTTCTTTTATAATACTCAATAATTCCTTGCCATTCTGGAAAGCATAGCAAGGAGGTAGTTGTATCAGATATGTTCACTACCTTGAGTTATTAGTAGAAACAATAAAGAGAGGATACAACCCCGCCACACAAACAAATACCTGGGATGAGGAAGGGTCCAACAGTTTGGAGAGCATCACAAGGATGTTGATCAACAGAAGAGCTTCCTTGCTGTTGAAATCTTCTTCTATGTTGCTGAGCAGGTTTGTTAGTGATCTCTGAAAAAGGCAAAAGGAAAAGATGAAACTCACAACAAACAAGGTACAATCATCTGAAGGAGGTATTAGTGGTTTGAGAACCAAGTGTCCCATTTCTTGTTTAGGGGACTTGGAAGATTTTCTAGAGAAAATTACCTTGGGAATTATTACAGAATCTTTTCTCAAGAATGCTCCAAAATTAGAGTTCTGTCTGATTGTCAAACTTGTGATGCTCCAATTTCTTGGAAGTGCTTAGTGGTCATCATCACATGCTTTAAGCTCACCTGAAACTGCCGAATCTGGAAGGCAGCTTTCTCACTGACATTCACCTCCGCTGCTGCTTCGTCATCGTCTTCATTTGCAACATCTAACAAAGAGAAATGAAAAGATGGCAGCCAAGAAGAAGTGAAAAGCCAGAAAAGAAATTAATGAAATCGGTGTGAAAAGGATGCCTGGAGATAGAATTTGGGTTAGGAAACGAAGCCGAATCAAAATTACCCAAAGCCTGGAGAAATTGTGAGATTTTGGTTGGATAAAGTTGTGGCACTGTGTTAAAAATACGCAGTAGGCCTTCCAAGCATAACAGTGAGATGCTTTTGCCTTTATCCTTCTTCCCAAATTCTTCTGCTGATGTTGGGATTGAGGTGTATCTCCAAAGGAGGACTCTACAGGAAGTGGAGGATAGTCAAGAATTAGATCAGGTGGACCAAACAAATAAATCCATGCATCTTTAATACTGCTTTAAACTCTTCTTGTGGTGCCTTTAAGGAACTTCAACAGTAAGATCAAATCAAAATGAAGTTTTTACAAGAGAAGTGCATGGAATGTGTGTGTGTGTGTGTGTGCAACACAAATTTAGCTACAGTATGTTTCCTTCATTCTTCTTATTTCATACCCTGATTTTTTTTTTGGCTTACGATTTTTTACTCCATTTCTGCACTCTGCATACCGTTTCCCAAAAGAAAAAAAGCTGTTAAAAGTAGGTAAGAATGCATATAGATTTTATTAGATGTTATTTCTGCAGCTCTTATAGACAAAAAAGAGCAGTATTAAAATACTGACACCTCTTGACTACTTAGCATTTTAACTCACCGAGTGATTTTGCAAAGATACTGGAACATCTTCCCTGGGTTCTCTCCCTCCGGCCCATCTGTCTGCCCTGTCTCATCCAATTGCTGCACTTTCTGCAATGCTACAGTGACAACATAGCGCATGAATTCAGTGCTGGAGCGGAGAACAGCCAGGCTCTCCTCGTGGCTTTGGGCACAGTCCCTAATGGGTTGGAAGAAAATTCTGGACTGAGTAAGTAAAACACAGAGAGAGAGTGAGAGAGCATGAAAATATACAAATCGTCTTTTAATGATCCCATAATCCCTTGCAGCGTGGAGTCTGGGCAATTGAATAGAGGCAGTAAAGTGTTTTTAATGGCTGGATGCCCTTCCTGTCACCAATGCGGAGTTTTGTTCAGCAGATATATTCTCTTTGTGCCCAAAGAGAGAAATATTTGTCTCTACCTAGGATTGAACTCATAGCCTACGACTGTGAGGCAAGAACTTCACCTCTAGGCTACCACACCACTCCTCATGAAAATATACAAATGCCATATCTGAATCCATGGATGTTGACTGAGTTTATTACTGGCTTTTATAGCTCATTTCTATACTTCTAGTGCCATTTCTAGTCCACCTCATTTCTGTTGGCTGCTTTTGATTCTTCAAAACATGCAGACAGTGATCAGTACTTTAATATATATTTTTTTTACCTGAAGAGACTTGTAAGTAAAGTACACACAAAGCCCATCGATAGGAAACTTCGGGCAATTTTGCTTGTTGACGAGAGCTTGTTCTTTCCCGCTTTCTCTTTCAGGATTTCACAAAGTTTTGCGTAGCACTTGAACAGGCTCAAAACATCTTCAAACTTGTTCTTACTGCAACACACATTACCAAAGGTAAATATATAAACTCAAAAGCTCAGAAGTTTTAGAAGTAAGAATTCAATTACTTACTTGTAGTTGCCTGTACTAAAGTTGTATTCAATCAAGACCTCACAGATCCCCATCACTAAAATGGCATAGATGTTGTTCTTTAAGCCCACTCCGGTTGATTGAGAGAAGTCTGCTGATTTATCCTAACATTCAAAAGCAAGCAAATTAGAAAGGCCACTTCTAATATTTGTAAATTGCTGAATAGCAATAGCACTTATATACTGCTTCATAGTGTTTATATAGCAATAGCACTTAGACTTATATACAGCTTCACAGTGCTTTTACAGCCCTCCCTAAGCAGTTTACAGAGTCAGAATTTCCCCTGCCAACAATCTGGCTCCTCATTTTAGCCACCTTGGAAAGATAGAAGGCTGAGTCAATCTTGAGCTGGTTAGAATCGAACTGCAGACAGCCGACAGTCAGCAGAAGTAGCCTGCAGTACTGCATTCTAACGTCTGCACCACCATGGCTCTCAATCTCTTTCCCATTTGCTTTTCCACATTATGGTTTACATTGTTTATACTATTGTTTCTGTTGTTTTTAATCCCCATTTCTTTCTACATATTGCACAGAGCTGTTTGGAGTAGAGTGGCATAGAAATGTCACAAATAAACAAATGAATCAATTACCAGCTCAAAATCTTCCAGTTCGCTCTTGATCATTCGTCTTGTGATGGATTCCAACATCCTATCCAATTCTTGCTGAAAGCTTCTATCCTCCTCCTCCTCCTGATCTTCTTCAGCTTGCTGGTGCGCAGTTAAAACATTCGTATACCAGGCCAAACAATGTTGAATACAGCACAAGAGGTGAGCCTGAAGGAATCGTGGCATTAAACTATGAATGAAAAATGCCCTTTTCTCATTTCAAGCTGGCCAAACCTTAAATATTTTTTTCAAAAGCTGCATTTCATTTTCCTTCAATGAATAAAATATGCCAATATATATAATACATAGGTCAATATCTTGTTGATTCAGAATGCAAACTCAGATACACATTTTAAACAAGTGTTGTTGTTTTTTTAAAAAACTACTATCTGAATGCTCCCACTTTTTTCTTTCTTTCTCACCAAAGGTTCCTGCAAGAAGATTTGATCTCTTTGAGCCAGGATGCATTTTTCTAATTTCAATGGGGGCAGCAGGTCTGGTTCAGCTTCATAATATTGTTTTATCTGTTGCAACAAACCAAAGAGATTAATTTGTTAAATGATAAATAATCTCTTATTTATAGATTATAATCAGTGAGGAGGAGAAAACTCCCACATTAAAAAGATTTTCTAAAAATATTAGAATGAAGAAACCATTTGCCAAACGAGGGCAAAAAGATTGTCACAATCACCATTTCCTTCCAGGAATAAACAGGCTTTTATTTCCTTCAATGGATTCTGGGGTGGATGAATCTTCTTTGCTACTTGCCTATGAATGAGAACACAGCCATTCACTTGAGTGTCCCAAAGGTGCTCTTCCAAAAGGCAATTGGACTTAGTTTTTTTCTCTCTTTGAAAATATTTCACTTCTCATTCAAGAAACTTCTATAGTTCTGAAAAAAACTGAAGAAGCTTTTTGGATGAGACCCAAACTGTTTTTAAAGGGAAAAAAAAGTCCAGTTGCCTTTTTTGGGGGGTGGGGGGGAACACATTTGGGGTAGCATGACCTGGATGATTGAGAATCTCCATATTCACTTGAGTAGCTGTAAAAGTTCAAAATATTACTCTCATGAAGAATATGTGACTTAGATCCATATTTCTTTCTCCTTCCCATCTACATGGTAAATCCTTTTTCTTCATTCCTATTCTGGGGCAAAAACAGTTTGCCATTCGGCCTCATCCAATTTCTCATCAAAAGCAGAACTGTTGTGGTTCACTGGCAGCCTGTGCAGACAGCAGCGGAATCGGACAGTGGGGAAGAACAGGGACCAGTCAGGGAGTCTGGAGAGGACTCGGACAAGGGTCTTGCCTCTGATGCCGAGATGGGGCCAGGACCATCTGGGAGTGGGGTGCTGACTCCGGAACCTCCGGAGTCTGGCAGCAGCGAGGCAGAGGAACAAGGGGAGCCTGTTCCCAGTGCGCAGAGCTGCTAGAAGGCAGGAGCAGCTGAGACAAAAGGGGCAACTCGGGAGTGAGGCTTGGAGGTGATTGCCCCTCCCATAAGGGATAAAGGTCAGGCAAAGATGACAATACCTTTGCAGGAAACAAAGTTGTTCATTCTGTTCAAATTAATCCTTGAAGCTCTGTGTGGATTTTGTACTTTAGTTGTTTTTTTCTAGTTCATTTTCTTTTTTCTAGTTCATTTTCTAGTTGTTGGCAGCAATTCAAAGGAGATAAAGGTGGGTGCTTATCTCGAGAGACTGTTTGGGACTCATTACAGGCTGGGAATGAACATAATTCCCAGTGTTGAAATAAAACAAGAGTGGTTTGGACTAAGCGTGTGTTTAATTAAGGTCTCAGGAAGCCTTGGTCAGAACAAGAACCACAATCCAAACCAAGGGTAGACAAGACTCAAAAGAGTGACCCCAAAGTCTGGTCAGCATTTCACTTAAATCCAACTTCTAATGTTTGATCTCTACTGTACCTGTGAGAGAAGCATGTCCAAAATGGAATGATTCAATTGAGAATTTCTGCGCAGGACGTCATAAAAACCCTGGAAAGTCAAATGAAATTTGTTTGTTTGTTTGTTTTAAAAAGTGAGCTTGAAAGTGATCAGAGAAGAACTGAAGAAGCAGAAACTGTACCACCATCCACAAAGAAGAGAGGGGTCAATCTAATCTCTAAAGAACTTGAAGGCAAGACAAGAAGCAATGGATGGAAAAAAGGACTAAGGAGAAATTTCGGTGAGAGCAATCAACCAATGGAACTGCTTGCCACCAAAAATTGTGGGTGCTCCGACAGTGGAGGTTTTTAGGAAGAAATTGGACAAATGTTTGTCTGAAATGGTAGGGTCTCCTGCTTGACCAGGGGGTTGGACTAGAAGATCTCCGAGGGCCCTTCCAATTCTGTTATTCTGCATTCTGCAAGTAGTAAGTTTACTTGAGACATAGCTAGAAACGTAGGCATGCTAGGGAATTAAGCTGAATGCCAAAAGGAGCTCTCCTTACCTCGTAGAGGGTGAGTCTGACATCAGCCTGCTGGCTCAGGCATCGTCTCAGGCTGCCTAGGATCTCTAAGCAAAAGGCCTCATTGGCTGCCGCATTATAGCGGGCGTGGACATCTACTTGGACCTGGAAGGAAGGAGCGGTCATGGAAATCTCTGTACAGGTAGTCCTCGACTTAACGACTGCAACTGAGCCCAACATTTCTGTTGCTAAGGCATTTGTTATTAAGTGAATTTTGCCTCCTTTTACATCCTTTCTTACAGCCTTCACAGTTGTTAAGTGAATCACTTCACTAGTCAAACTGTTGTTTAAGGGAATCTGGCTTCCCCATTGACTTTGCTTGTCAGAAGGTCACACAAGGTGATCACATGATCTTGGGCAACCGTCATATATAGGTGTCAAGTGCCTGAATTTTGATCATGTGAATTTTGATTATAGTGCAATGGTGGTAAGTCTGAAAAACGCTCATAAGTCATTTTTTTCAGTGCCGTATTAACTTCCAACAGCCACTAAATGAACTGTTGTACTCCTGTTCTATGGACCGAATCCTATACATGTCAAACCCTGCTGGACACAGAAACACTTTGTTCTGTAAGCCTACGAAATCAGCCTAACTTGATCATCTTCATTTAACAACCCCATAATCCCTTGCGGGGTGGAGTCTGGGCAACTTGAATGGAACAAGCAGAGTGTTTCAGTGGCCGGATGCCTTTCCTGTTGCCAATGCAGAGTTTTGTTCAGCAGATATATTCTCAGGGAGAGAGAAATATCTGCCTCTACCTACGTAGGATCGAACTCACAGCCTTCTGATTGTGAGGCAAGAGCTCCATCTCTAGGCCACCGCACCACTCTATCAGCCTAACTTGATGACACTAGTTAAATGGGAAATATTATTTCAACTGGAGTAAGATCTGATGGAGAAGAACCTAACACTCCAGAGGGTTAACGTCATTGCCCAGAAGATCATGGGTTGCCCTCTCCCCTCTTCAGAAGAGCTTTATAGCTCCTGCTGCCTAAAGAAAATTCAAAACATTCTTAAAGATCCATCTCATCCTGGGCACCCTTTTTTTGAACTATTACCATCTAGCAGACGGTACAGGATAATAAAAACAAGGACAAATGGGCTGAAAAACAGCTTCTATCCCAGGGCAGTAGCTTTTTTGAATTCTACTGTATAGTACAGTGATGGTATGGTGTTGCGAGTTTTCAGTGCAATGCGTGGAGTGTGAAGGATGTGTGTTTGTGTTTATTTTCATGATCATGATGTGCACTGAAGATGGTGTTTGATTTCATTGTATGAAGTGCAAAGACAATAAAGTAAACTAAATACTAATAATACATTTATACATACTATACATTTATACATACTAATAATACATACAATAATAATATGCCTGACTCCCAGGGACTCTGTAGCCATTTCTGGAATTGCTCTAAGTGCCATTGCTCAAAATGTAGACATTTGGGATACTGGATAGTTTAAATCCATGGGTTAGTTCATTGTAATTAGCTGTTCCTATCATTTCTCAAACACATCCCTTCCAGTATATGCATTGGTGCTTCAGATCAAACCAAGAATCTGCAGAAGAGCTAGTGAAACATGCTGGAACCAGTGTCCCCCACTTTTTTTTTACCTGACTGGCTCCAATTGCTTGGCTGCATTGGGAAGAGGACAAACTCCCCAGAACCTTAAAATTTTTCAAGAGGAGCAAAAATCCAGCAACTGCAGACTTGCGGGCATCTAGCTGTCTGCAATCAAGAGAAAAGGCGAATTTAAGGTAGTGCTTCTCGACATTAGGACAAAAATTTATAAGAATAATGGGCTACTTGTTCACCACCAAAACCTAACAGATAATTTACAAAAAACATGAACATTTGTTAACTTTCCTTGTCACAGAGACTTAAGGTCTGGAAACCATCAATCATACTTTTTGGAAAATTTTACTCTTCAAGGAAACATTTTTTGAGATAAAAGCGATCAAACAGTTCTCCTGAGTTTTACTTTTTTAAAAAAGTGTTTGCACGTATGTGTGCAGGGGGAAATCAACAAACATGGAATACATTTTCGGAAAATGAACAGAGCTTACCCAGAGAACATAGATTTGCGAAGAACAAGGATCAGGGAGTCCCTCAAGGTCATACTTATTTTGAGCAAAGGCTGGGGAAAAAAATGTGGTAGACTTGAGTGTGACAGGCTTGATGAGCAAGGGATTTCTGAGAAGGAAACGGCAGCTTGGAAACTCAACAAGAAAATGATAGAAAGGGAAGAATTTGACATGCATCTTGACTTGATACACCATCTTACAACTATTACAATACCAAAAAAAAAGTTTCATAAGCTACTTTGGGCCTTTTCTGTATGGGTGGGAGAAGGAAAAAAAACCCTGAGTGATTAAAGATTCGTTTTTGGTCCAACTACGCTTTTGCGTTTCTAATTATCTATAGTGTTTTAAAGAGTACCCCTTTTTGAGCAACTACATATTTATAATGTTACATTTACCTGTACAGCCTTGAGAAACCCTTGAACTGTGTCAAGAGGGAGGAAAGATAAATGCTCAAAAGCTTCTGTAACATTAGAGGAAGAATTCTGGAGGACAAGAGGAGCAGATAGAATTATGCTGGACAATAAGTCTGCAAAGAAAGGAAGAGAGAACATTCAAAGCTGTGGCATCTGGTAGGGAAAAGGACAGGATGCTCTGACTAAGCACATCCTTTCAAAAAGGAAGGCAGATACATGTTTATTTGCAGTTCTGTGTAATACCCATGTAGTGTGGCTGTAGTATTATTTATCCTTTTTATCATCTTCTTTATTTCTTCCTATGGTATTATTCTCTCTGTTGCTTTGCATGTATACCGAGTGCTTCTGTACTGGAGACAAATTCCTTGCATGTCTAATCACACTTGGCCAACATAAAGTATTCAATTCAAGTTCATAGATTAAAGAAGAGGATTGATTCACTACTTTTCCTCAAGCCCCTGCTTGTTTTGCTATGTTAAAGGGTTAACAGGCCCCTTTAATATGTCCTACTGAGATTAGAAAACATGGGTACATAACCTACTTGGCCTTGATGAAAATCAACTAATAATAATCTTGAAATCAGCATCTTCTTGAATTCATATATGGCAGAGGAATTATTTACATCATCATGGCTTGCTGAGTAAGCTGTTATGGTTTCATGCAGTATAGAAATACTCTTTCCCAACTATCATTTGCTTTTTTAAGACAGGAGCCTGGGGAAATTCCTGGCTGATGAATTTTTCTTGAGATAGTGTACTGGAAGCTTGAGTGGTGCAGTGGCCTAGAGGTGGAGCTCTCACCTCACAATCAGGAGGCTGTGAGTTCAAAAGTTACCTATGAAGTGGGTGATGGGAACGCCTGCATTTGTGACCACTCTGTTCAGGATTTGCTCTAGAATTTCACTTCTGATCGGTTCATGGACCTGGAAGACAGGGGATTTTTTAAAAAAGAATGCAAGGTTTCTCCATCTAGTTGCAAGAGAAATGCTATAGGCTTTGGAAGCTGTGCTACATTGGTTGACCGCTTTACCAGGAAGCCCCAAAGATGTTTACTCCCCAATCCTACTGATAAGCAGAGAAAAAAGCATCTATAAGCACTTCGATGTATCTGTGAAAAAGAGGGCTTCTCTGTGGTGGTGTGATATATTAGTTTTACTTTCCCAGGCAGTAGAGGTGGTATTCCCAGAGGTGATATTCAGCAGGTTCTGTTCAGTTCTGGAGAACCAGTAGTGGAAATTTTGAGTAGTTCAGAGAACCAGCAAATCCCACCTCTGACTGGTCCCGCCCCCATCTATTCTCTGCCTCCCATCAAGCCCCAGCTGATTGGATGCGTCTTCTTTGGTTGCCCTGCACAGGAGAACAGAGCTGGAAAGCAGGTTAGTGGGGTGGGGAGGGAATGGGAATTTTTCAGTAACCTTCCCCCTGGAGTGGGGAGAGAATGGAGATTGTACAGTATCCTTCCCCTGCCACGCCCACCAAGCCATGCCCACCAAGACATGCCACGTGCACCAAGCCACGCCCACCGAACCAGTAGTAAAAATTTTTGAATCCCACCACTGTAGGTTATCCTCCTCATGTTTTAACTATTTAAATAGTATTTATGAATGAAAGTTCGCTTTACACCTAAAAGCAAAAAACCAAGCTGTACCCTTAGCCCACTCCATTAACAGATTTGCCTTGAACTAAATCTCATGCAAGGGCTTGCTCCTTTTGTTTTTCCTGTTTCCCGCAGGTAGTAAGAGGCAGGGTTAAAAATTTTTTAAAAAAAAATTGATTTGAGAAGGAAAAACGTATCAAAACAGCTTCAGTTTTGCCTTTAAAGACTGTCTAGAAATATGTCTATCATAAGAATTTGAAGAAATCCTATATCAGCAGAAGAAGAAAAAATCTTAATATTATATCTACAGCGTCACACAATTCCATCTTTACATTACCTTGAAAGTTTCCAAGAGGATATCAGCTCCCAATTTACACACTTGCTGGGATGGAATTTTGGGCAGAATATGATTACTTTCCATGGCTTTACCTCCAAAAGGCCTTTTTGGTCCATAAGAGTCCATCAGGATAAACCCAAGTTCTACCAGACCCTGAGTCACATGATCCCAACCAAACACGCTGCGTGGGAGGAGAGAGAGAGAAAAGAAAATAGCTGTCAACTCATAAAATATTCCTATGCCTGTTTTAGTAGTTGCCATAAAAAGGGGTGGGTGGGAAGGAAGGGAATCTGGAAGAGCAGTTGAAAGCGAAAGTACATTCCAACTCTTATCTTTAAAAGATTGTAACTAAAATACCAGAGTTTTTGTCCATGAATATATTTAATTGGGGAACCTGAATGATGACACCCAGCCCATGAATGTGCTCAATTGGAGAATCTGGTTTATGAGACACCCAGATGGGAGGGGGGAAACAGGGTCACAGGTGACTGTAAATTACGTATGCCAGAGTTGGCTTCACACAGGGCAGTGCCAGTATGTCACCTCTAATAAATCCTTTGATGTTTTTTGAAGTTTGGCTCGAGAATCAAGATTTAATTAGAGTGATTGCCAGAATCCTGACAACAGCACAATGAAGGGATTCTACACCTGTATTTTAAAGTTCTTATAATAAATGTGGTTTGTTTACAAAGCTTCCGGGTTTACGTATGGAATTAGCAGGAGGAAAAGGTAAAATTCCTTGAATTAATTGCTCTCAACTGACAGGCTGTTGTAGTAACTCACCTGTTTGCTACAACTTCCAAAAACATGTCAGATACATCATACTGCAGAGGAGCTAAATCCTGTAGAAACCTGGAGCCCTGAAGAAACTGTTTGTCCTTGAAAGTTTTCATAACTGATGTTTTCAGAAAGTCAAATATCTAAAATACCATGAGAATGAGCAATTAGGACTTCCTTCGATCAGTGTCTTGAAGGGAAGAATTCAGCATATTCAGTACAGAACAAGCATACCTAAATATGGCAGCATGACCAAGTTTTCTGTAATTGACTGTGAGAAACCCTCAAAATCTAGAAAGACGGACATACCTGTTCTTTAAATCGGTGTATTCTGGCCATTGAAAGCAGAATGGTCACACTGAAGGGGCAAAGGGCTTTGCTAGGATCTCCTTGCTGCTCTGTCTAAGAGGCATCAAAACAATGCAAAGCAATTTAAGAGGACTTCCTATTTACAAAGAAATAATGCCATATTGCTTGTCCAAGATCAACTCAGTCTCTTAACTCTTCATTTAATATACCTTTAAGTATTTTATTAGCTCCTTTCCTAGATCATGGTCCAGATTTATCGCTAGGACAACATGCAGAATGATGGTGCCTTCCACGTGGCGGAGTTGTTCTAAGGGCACTGTAGCTTCTTCAAGTTCCAGGGATCTGGAAGATTGAATTTCGCTTGTAATAAGAAGCGAAGGCAATAAGTCTGCTTCAACAAAGGGCAATAGATGGTCACAACTTCAAATCGAGAGCATGAGAAAAACGACTTACTTTGAATCTCTCTGCTCTTCTTTTTGCTTCTTATCCATCTGGTTGAAAAAGTTGACAATCCCTTCCAAAATGTTTTTCTTGCTACCCTGAGAAGTTATGAGATAGCTGTGTTACATGACCCATATTGCCAAATCTTTGGGCAAATGGGATAATTCCTCCAAGCCGTGAAACTATGATATTAGAAAATTTGGGAAGGCAATTTCCCCAAAAGCATTACCTTTGAAGAAAGTAGCAACAGCTGATACACTAAAGGTGGGATTTCCTGGAGATCTAACTTTGAGAACATTCTTAAGATCTTTTCTACCACAAATTGCAATTCTTCTTTACTCAATGGAACATCCCTGCATAGTGAAACAAAAGACAGATCTGTGCCTTTTCAGAAGATAGCATCACATTTAGATCAGAAAAAGCAAACTAATACATACATTTATTTATGTATATATTATTATACATTGGCTTTCTTCAAAGCTGTAAGGAACAAAACTGGTTCTCTTCTTTTCAGTTAATCTTCGCAATAAACCTGAGTCAGCTGAAGTGAAGACTAAGTTAATTTATCAATTTTGTGAGATTGCCCAGCTCTATAACAATTCTATGTGGCATACATTACACATCATAATTTTGTTTGATTTTTGGCTCACTAAATCCTATAAATTGGGGTACTCTGGATTGCAAAGCATGACTCAAATAATGGATCATTGTGGTTTAATCACAAACCAAAGTTAAAACAAAGCTGTAAGTTAACACAGTACAGGGATCCAGCCAATGAAAGATAATATCAACTGGACTTCCAGTTTGAGTTTCTTCAGCGACAGACCGAAACCTCGTCTCTGCAAGGCTTCGATCCGTGCTCGCCGCTGGAGTGCCCCGAGCCGGCTGGTTTCGGGGCTAAGCCACCCCGTAGAGGTGGTGAAGAGGGGGGAGACTGCCAGCAGGGTTGAGGAGAGCAGCATCTCTCCTCCCCAGATGGACATTACTCACTTTCCTGAAGGCGGTTGCAGCGGTGGTCAGAAATGGCCACCACAAAGAACTCGACCGGAAAAGAATGTGCAGGAGGAAGATAAGAAGAGAAAGTTTTGGTTGACCGGGTCAAACGGCAAAAGCAACAAATAAGGTACCCTGGAATTGAAACTGTTACAAAACAATAACATTGTTCCCTAAGAAGATTTTTAAGCTGCGAAGGAGAGAGAAAGGGGAAAAGATTTGGTTTTCTCCTTTTCCTATACTGACAGCTAAGAGACTTAAGTAAGAAATTGGAAAAAAATCCACTTTGACATCAATAGGCATTTAATGCTGAAAATAAAAAGTCAAAGGGATAATAAAGATTTCTGGATAATTAAAAGCTTTTGAAAACAGGAAAGGAGAGAAAAAGAATAAAAGGGTAGGATCTGGAAGGGAAGAGACTGCCTGGAATTAAAAAAGAACTTACAGCAAAATCTCAACAAGACTTCCAAAAGATACATTATAACTGAAATATTGCAACAAAAACCCCAGGAACAGAAAGTCGAAAAAGAAATAAGAAGATATAACTCAAGACTATCTGGATTACTTGATGATTTTTGGATTCTTGGTTATTGTTTTGAATGACTAAAATCAATCAGGTGGTTGTTTAAAACTGTTTAAAATGGCTCCACTTTTAGAAGAACTGAAAATGGAACTTAAAAAGTACAAAGAAGATGCACAAGAAGGGAGAGGTCCTTTTGGCTTCATATTTCAGTTTTTAGAAATGGAGATTTAGAATTATGAGAAACAACAAGAAATGCCTGCAGAACAAGAAGATTGCGACAAAGAAGAAGCCACCTTTAATGAACAAGTAATCTTAGATGGGGGGGGAAAGGAAAGGCGGGAAAGAGAATGGAAAGTTTTAAGATTGGGAAAAACACCCCCCAAAAAAAATAGAGTGAAAAATAAGTATAAAATCAGAAAGCAACAGAAGAGGGAAATGCAGAAGAGAGAATTAGAACTGGAGAGACAAGTGGGTAAAAAGGGGAGGGAGAAGATGAGATGGAAGAAAGAAAGGAAAAGAAGTCATAAAGAAACAGGGCCTATTTAGAGATAATGGGTGAAAACTTAATGGAAAAAGGGATTCTGCAAAGGTACATAAGATAGTATGGTTATATTAGAAGCAGAAATAATTTTAGAAAATATGAAACAATGCATGATTAAAATTTCTGATAAAATAGCTATTGTAATTCAGTGGAATGCTTGTCAATAAATAAATGTAACAAAAGGTATATTTAATGATTTATAAAACATATGTGAAGAGAAATAAGGGAAAAATTAATTATGGAGATTATGTGTGTTTTTAAGGAAGTATGATATTTAATTGAAAAGAAGTGTTAAAGATGTTAAGATTTTAATGATTATTAATGATAGAACTGAACTGGAATGGAATGAGGGTTTATAATTACATATATTTACAATCTTTCTTTTTTAAAAAAAAGAATATAGTGTGTATTATAAGAATGTACCAAGCAGAATTCGATTGGAAGTTATGTATTATGTATTATATTGAAGGTCATAAACTTAAGGTATATATTGAAGTTTAAATAAGAGTTGAATGGATATAATTAAAAGATATAAAGGTGTCATACTCCAATTAGTAAGTACAGGAGAAAATTTGTTTAATGAGAAAAGATAATGTGAAATTGAAACAGAACAGACAAAAGTATAAATATAATGAATTGAGATGAGATAATCAAAATAAAATTGAGAAAATTAAGAGGGGAAAAACTATATAGAAAATGTAAAATATAAGATATGGAATAGAATACAAAAAGGAGCATGAAATTGAGTTTTGTGTCTGTATAAAGAAGTTCAACCCGGGACCATGCTATTTTCAAAAAAGATGTTTTACTTGTATTTTGTGTGTGAAAACCCAAATAAAACTTTATTAAAAAAAAAAAGATAATATCAACTAATAAACTCTTAGCTGGATCAAGATTTGAATACTGATGTTTTGATCCTAGCTTGGCATTCTAAACTAATCCAGGTCAGACGTGTATAATATTCTTTTCCCACAACCATTTTTTTTTTCATTTAAAGAAAGCAGACAAAGACTAGTCTAGACAAGCTTCTCTCAGAATATGATTGGATTTGGACCATAAATAAATTCTGAACTTTGAACGTGTTAAATAATCTTTCTAAGCTCTTTTCAGTTTTATCAGTTAATTCAGGAAAGGATATAAAAGCATCCCTTAGCACCTGGACCTTTCCAAAATGATACAGGCATGAATACTTTCCTTTGGAACCTTTCCCACTTAAGGAACTCAAGGAAAGCCTAAAACACCTTTTGAAGTCCAAGCATAGACTGTTATTGAAGACCTCTATGCACCCTATAATTGATCCCTAAACCAGAGACAGACAGACAGACAAAAAAAAGGGGAGGGGGGAATGTTTAGGACTTACCTGAACATGGAAGTTATATGGATCACATACTGAGGGCTCCACCTGTCCCAAAAAAATAAACAAAACCCCTCTGACTTTGAATCTAAATATGATAACAAATATGATACTTCCAGAGAAACTGCATTTGTTTGATAAACTAAACCCACAGAGAGACTGATGGCTAGTAATTAAATAATCCGCAAAGCTTATACCAATACAGGTTACCAACAACCCATCCAGAATTCAACTGTCTTTTTCTTAAATAATGCTTTAATTCATAAAGTGGTATTTGAAAGCTCTGTTCCGAGGCTTACTCACAGGGTTACAAGGCAAATGCAATCATTAATATTTCCAGTTATTACCATTCCGTTACTTTTGCTCATTATTTATGGGAAGAAATATGACACTTCATAAAATACTGGTGAAGAAAGCGTGAGCAGGAGGGGAAGAAAAAGAGAGGAGAGAATGGAATGGAATGTGATGGGATGGGATGGGATGGGATGGGATGGAATGGAATGGAATAGAATAGAATAGAATAGAATAGAATAGAATAGAATAGAATAGAATAGAATAGAATAGAATAGAATAGAATAGAATTCTTTATTGGCCAAGTGTGATTGGACACACAAGGGATTTGTCTTTGGTGCATATGCTCTCAGTGTACATAAAAAAATACATTCATCAAGAATCATAAGATACAACACTTAGTGTTAGTCATAGGATACTAAATAAGCAATCAAATTATACTAGGAAACTTAAATAAAACAATATAAATCGTAAAGATACAAGCAACAAGTTTATAGTCATAATTGGGGGGAGGGAGGGGAGAGATTGAGATTCCATATATTTATGGATAGTTTTGCATCTGCCTATGTAAATTATGCCAATAAACACTTTACATCAAATTGACCACCAGAACAGATGCCACCAAATGGCATCTGGCCTGGCAAGCGCAAACTTACCTGCTGGAACAGAGGGTATTGATCAGCTGTTTCTTATATTCGTCCCCAGTCAGCTCACCTGAAAGGGGAATAGGTTAGATGTTGCTAGTTAGCAAAAGACATCAAGGAGGGAAAACTGAAGAGGAAAAAGCTTACCTGTCCCATATTCAAGGGTCTCTTTAGATGTAGCCAACACAGTAAGAATTGTAGGAAAGAGTTCCAAAGACTTGCCACTCAATAGGCTGCCTCCTTTAATGGCTTCAATGAACAACATAGCCAAGTCAGCCAAAGTAAGCCCCGGTAGCTTATGAGCCTGATGTATTAAAATATATATTATTTTTTAAAAATCTGATTATGTATTAAGAGGTTTTAGACCAAATAAAGAAATAAACTCTGAATTACATTATAGCGTCTATAAAAGTGTCACAGAAGTACCTCCTATAGTCACAACCTGAAATATCATCTCCCAAAGTAAGAGGAATTATTATATACATTTTGTATATCATGTCAGCTATTAAGAAGCTGAGGATGTATCCAGCCTAACTAGCTCAATGTAGACACTATATGTTATCATGATCGCAAAATGCAAAGCTATGCATGCCACAACTTCCTAATTGCAGCCCTTCCTATCCTCAATGCCATTCAATTATGTTGGCTTCCTATTTTAAGAATTCCCCCTGCCAACATGAAAATTGAATTCCCCCTGCCAACATGAAAAAGGATTCTGGGATTTAGCCCATAAACTGCATCTGGAGACTGCCAGCTTAGAGAAAGTTGCTTTTTAAAAAATTAACAACTGTGTAACAACGCAAGAAGGAAAAAGCAATCCTGGACAGTAATAAAGTATTCATTTTCAGACATCTATATAAACATACATAGCACCAGGCTGCAAAGGAAATGATTAGCATGTTACTAACATATTGTCCAACTCAAAATAATATAAACTTTTTTAGACATAAAAAGTAATCATTTCCACTGTCACTCAGGGAAACCCCTGAGAATTATATTTGTATTTTTTACCTCTAACATAAGCAATCTTATTATCTCAGATGCAATTTCCACTTGCAGGTCACCGGACTCCACTAACTCGATACAGTGTTTGTAAATATTTAGTCTTCTGGAAACACCCTCCTGTTGAGAGCAAGGGGAACCTAAACCAACAAAAACCACAAAAGCAACAAAATACTGTTAATTTTGTACTGCTTAAACAGCGGAAAGTGGGATTTTGCAATCTGAAAGCTTGCATATTCCTTTATCAACACATAGGGGAATTTGCTTCCCCAATACTTCATTGATTAAAAAGATTCAACCGTTTATAAGCCATTAGCTGATGCAGTCTGTTCTAATAGTAGAACAGACTAATATCTGGTTTTTCTACCTTTTAATAATATTTTAAAAGGTAGGAAACCCAGTTATTAAAATGAAACAGAGAAGCAGGTTGTCCCCAGTATGGTCAAGAAATTGACATTATTTATATACTTGCTCAAAATACTAGCTTCGTATGGACAAGTAGCCATGTCATTGGGTCAGAGATCAATCCACTAGTCCTTTGTAAGTACCTTTGAACATTCCTCTCAAAACAGCACCAATCCCCTTCTTCCTCAAAGCATGTTTCGTAATGAGGTCATTCAACTGTAGCAAAGAGACCAGAGTTGTCATTCTTTTGAATTTTTACATCCATCATTACCCCCAAAATTAATTTGAATAAAAACATGTATATTTATTGTCTTCTTAATGTAGTCTACAAATTATCACACGAGTAATCTTTGTTAGAGTGTGAAGATGTTGGAAAAAAGTATTGAGAATTGAGACATAAACAATCAAGTGACACAGTAGCAGAGTCCATTGATAGCTTATTTCATAAATGGCAATCTAGCCCAGTTGGCAAGAAACATTTTAATTTGTACAAAATATTTATGTTAATGTCTAATGAGCTTCATATGGTTCATGGTTTGATAAATATTCTATGGAAAGATCAGTTTTAATTTCAGTGGGACAAATACCGATATTGTTTTCATTTAAAAAACCCTATTTTTAACAACAACAAAAATATGGTTTTTAATTTTTGCAAATATCCTCAACATCTGTCAAATAATTTTGATTGTTTAGGGTTCTTGAGAGGCCTCCAAAGGCCCTCAGATCACACTTTAAGAAACTGCTTTAAAGAGAGTTTAGAAACTATAGTTCAGTACTATCTAGATTGCCACAGCTTGCCCAGCATGGGAATCAACAGGAAGAAGTTACTGAAAATAGAACAAACATGCTTTAAAAAAAAACATTTCAAGGTAAAAGCCATTCATGACTAATGGGAATACTTTGAGGGTGGGGGGTGCTGCCTGTCAGATAAGCAATTGGGGCTGACCTCTTTTTCGTCCAGGCTCTGCAGGCACGACTGGAGGTGCTCTGAGTTTCCCTCTGCTGCCAGAAGCAGGATTTTCTGGTCCATTTTGGCAGTGCAATGGAAGCTTCAGGGTCACTTACCAAATCTTCAAGAATAAGGGATATTTACTAAAATACAAAAACAGGTTCCTCCATTTGTTTTGCCTCCTAGGTCAAGGAAATGCTGTCATTTTAATGTATGCTGATTAGTGTACATTCAAAGTGACCATAAAGTTATTTTACTCTATTCTATTCTATTTCTGGAGAAGACCATAGTTGCCCCTCCGTGACCCCCTATTTCCTCCCAAATGACCCCCATGGCCTCACCCCTATTGGCTGGTGCCCACATGACCTCTCATCGCCCAATCAGCTCCCCCCATTGCCTAAGGTTCCTTTGAGCCACCTCTCGCCCCAATGAGCTCCCCCAAAGGGTTCCTCCACTGACCCCGCTTTCCCCCAACTCCCCTCTCAATTGACACCCCCAAATCTCCTCTTCCTCTCCGCTGCCCCCTTGCAGGACCCTGCCCCAATTGGAGGTCTGACCCTCAAGCTTCACACCCCCAAATCCTATTTCCCCCACCCAAATGACCCCCTCCCCCGTAGCCTCATCCTATTGGCTGGTGCCCACGTGACTTCTCATAACCCAATAAGCTGCTCTCCATTGCCTGAAGCTCCTTTGAGACCCCCTCTTGCCCCAATGAGCTTTCTTCCCCCACATGGGTTATTTTTCCCCTAACCCCCACCCCTCCCTTCCACCCCCAAATCCCCCTCCCCTCCCCTGCCCCCCTTGCAGGACCCTGCCCCAATTAGGGGGCGGTGGGGCGAGGGCTTTTCTTCCACACCTTTCCTTTCTGCCCGCCCTATCGAGGCATTCCCGCCTTCCTCGCCAGCCTTTCCCAGGGTCGAATCTCCCGCCAGGAACTACACAACAAGCCCCGGCCCCTAAAGCGCCGGGGGAGGGAAGGAGGGAGGGACTTTGGTTTCCCTAGGCAACCCGTCCCTGCTTAGCCTTCCGTCACGTCTTGACGTTTCCCTCCGAAGGGCGGTCCCAAGCAAAAGACCCGGATGGAGCTATGGCGCGCTTTTGCAAAAGTCCTATATAGTTTCGTAGAAACCGGGTTCAAGTCCCCCCGTTTCCCCCTTCAGTAAGCGCGTGAGAGGTTTCTTCGTCAAATATCGAGGTTTTTTTTTTAATCGAGCAGTATATTTTTAACAGTCTCTCGCCTGAGATCTTAAGAGGTTTGAGTCAAAGTTGCATCGCTTGCGGATTTGCTATTGCATTGATTTCTCCCTCTAGTGCAGGGGTCTCCAACCTTAGCAAATTTAAGACTTGTGGACTTCAACTCCCAGAATTCCTCAGCCAGCAAAGCTGAGGAATTCTGGGAGTTGAAGTCCACAAGTCTTAAAGTTGCTAAGGTTGGAGACCCCTGCTCTAGTGGATCATTGCATCGATCTCTAGTGGACCATTGCCCTGATCTCTCTCTCTCTAGCCAAAGCTAAGGGAACCTCTCTCCGGCTTTGAGGGATGCAAGGAAGGAGGAAACCCTTTTGTGGCATCACGAGAAGCATGCATGCATTCCCAGGTGTTGCGTTTTAACAAATGACAGTGTGGCCATCTGCGCCTCAAGCCTGGGTGTTTTGCAACGATGGAAGGAGACTTTTCCTCCCTCTTCATCCATCCAATATTGCACTTTTTCCTAAGGAGTGAAAGACTAAATGCATTGGCCACTGACCATCTGTCATGGTGCCTGAGAATCACCTGGGAAGGCAGGAGGAAGAACATTCCCCAGTCTGGACAACTATGGTGCAGGTTTTCTGGAGGGCTGGCCATTTCCAACCTTTGGGACAAACATGGCCTGGATGACTAAGAATTGCCATAGATTTAACATATAAAGAATGGTTGCTGGAACTGGGTGACATGATATCAGTGTTCCAATATCTTAGGGGTTGTTACAAAGAAGGAGTCAAGCTATTCTCCAAAGCAGCAAAAGATAGGATAAGAAGCAATGGATGGAAACTAATCAAGGAGAGAAGCAATCTAGAGCTAAGGAGAAATTTCCTGACAGACTAGAACAGGGGCCAATCTTTTGGACCTCAGGGACCACCAAACTCATAATTTTAAATCCCGCGGACCAGAGAACCTGGGAAAATCCCCAAAATAGTCTGCAGGAAAATTCCTCACCCCATTTTCCTACCGATCAATCATTCTTTATTTGGGATCACAGGATACCATCTCCAGCTCTGTTCTCGAGTGGAGAGAGACTGAGAGACTTTTGGCTTCAGCCAAGGAAAGCATCAGAAGTCTTTCTTTCTTTCTCTCCCCCAAACTCCGTCAGAAATGAGTCTTTGCTGGCACAGGCTCTTGGAGCAGGAAGGCCTTGCAGGGTCCCAAAAACTCATTTCCGGCAGAGTTTGGGGCAGAGAAAGAAAGATGTTCTTAGCATTCCTTGCATGCAGCCAAAAGCAGAAGAGGAAAGAAGCAGCCCGGTGGCCAGGCCAGGTGCGTGGGGCGACGGGCACGTTCCCTTCTCTGCCTCCCCCCCCCTCCCATCACTACCTTGTGTGGTTCGCAATGCAAGCAACACAAGCCTTCTGTTCCCATACAGTCTGGATTAATTGCTTTGTGTGTGGGGGGGGGGTCCTTTCTCTGTGGGTGACATTGTGGGTGACATTTCTCTGCGGACCACCAAAATTTTCTTGCAGACCATCACTGGTTGGTGACCACTGGACCAGAACAATTAACCAGTGGAACAACTTGCCTCCAGAAGTTGTAAATGCTCCAACGCTGGAAGTTTTTAAGAAGAGATTGGATAACCATTTGTCTGAAGTAGTGTAGGTTATCCTGTAATTAGGGGGTTGGACTAGAAGACCTCCAAGGTCCCTTCCAACTCTGTTTATTCTAGTCTAAACTTTAGCGATGCACTTTGGGATGAACACCCTTCAAAGGGTGTGGGAGTATGAACGGATTTTCAGAAAAATTGCAGATCACAGGAACCATTTGCACTACTTGGGTGGCCCTGAGGACACACATAAACCAAAGAATACCAATGGCCAGCTGTCTGCAAGGAGTATAAATCCTTCCATCCCCAACCATCCTGTCAGAGCTGAAGAAGCTTCTTGGATGAGAAGTGAAACATCTTCAAAAACCAGAAAGTCCAGTTGCCTCTAGAAAAAGCACCTTTGGGAATTCCTATGAGAGAGAAAACTGAATCCAGGAATTCTGAACTAAACAGGATCAGAAGGGTGTTACTATTGGATGGGAAATCTGTACAGAAGTCAAAAGTTATTCTGGAAGAAGATAGGGCCAAACCACTTCCACACTGTTGCTAAGAGAACAGCATGGCTAAGCCTATAAAAAATCATCAGCAGTCAAGTTCAATTTACAAGAAACCTTACTTTTATTCAGAAAATGGGGATTATAGTAATCTGCGTGGCCTTTCTGCAAGTGCACAGCTTCCTATGAAAACTTGAGCTGTTGGAAGGAGCCAGTCAAGGAGAACCATAATTCCCAGTGGTTAGTACAACTTGGTCTTATTCCTTAAGGATGTCAACTTCTAGAGACTTGAGCTGCTGTTATTTGTCATTTTCTCAATTCCACTGTTTGGAGGAGTACATTTGTTTATAGATGCCCCCTGGAGTAGGCACAGTAGACACAACTTTATATCAAATGTGCAAAAATAGAGAAGTAATCACGTTGCCTGTTTACAGTCAGTAAGTTGCATTAAATTGAGTCATGGTGGCTCAGTGGTTAGAATGCAGTATTTCAGGCTAACTCTGCCGACTGCCAGCAGTTTGATTCTAACTGGCTCAAGGTTGGAAGGTCAGCCTTCCATCTTTCCAAGGTTGGTAAAATGAGGACCCCAATTGTTGGGGGCAACAGACTGACTCTGCAAATTGCTTAGAGAGGGCTGTAAAAATACTATGAAGTCTTAAGTGCTATTGGTATTGCTATTAAAATCAATGCAGCAACTGGATTCTTTATATGCCTGGTTTTGCCTACCAAAACAGATGAGATGGCCTATCAATGCCCCTGTTGGAATCTGACTTGGAGGAGGAAGCTGAACAGCTGACAGGGAGTGGGAGTGTGGCCCCGTTGGCTGTGGAGGAAACTGGGGAAGGGCAAAGTCCGGCTGGGCAGAGCAGGGGAGAGGTAGAGCAAGGGAGAGGGAATTCAGAGGAAGACCCAGGCCCACCCCCTCTTCATCCTAGGGCACGCAGGGAGGAACGGAGAAGAAAGCAACGTGGGTTGAATGGCTTAGGGGGGATGAAAGTGCCCTGATTCCCTTCATTAGCTGCAGCTGGGAAAACAGTGTATAAAAGAGGAAGCTGCACATAGTGTTAAGTATGGTCGGTGGGTCGCATGAATAGACGAGGGTTGAGTAGTGAACAACAGCTCTTTATTTAACGGATAGATTCTGAGACTAAAAACCCTAGCGCGCGGCAGCTCTTCTTATAGAGCTGGCCGCGGCTAGGCAGCCAATGACATCTCTTTGAGTTTGCCGCACTTGGTTTTAACCAATCGCGGCAAACCCTGTATGAGCCAATCAGGAACTTTCAAATCCTCCAATCACGATCCGGCTTTTCTGGACCAATAAGAACACAGGGTTTCAAGTCTGCTAATATGGAACACCCCTCCCCTCTTGGTTCCATCCAAGGGGTGGGGTAACGTAGTCACGTAAGTAGGTGGGTCTTCGGGTCCGCCTACTTGACTTGTGCAGTTCATAATGTCTCTGGTCGTCGTCAGGTTCGGACAGGCTCCGCGTCGCTCTCAAGCTTCTCGATGGAACCGCCTGGAAGGGTGAGCCGGGCCTAAAGCAGTGACTCCCGCCTGGTGTATCCGGGTTGGTCGAGTCGTTTGCTCTGTTGCTCCCGCCTGGATTCTCTGGGCTGGTTGAGCTTGTCCGGCTGCTACTTCCAGGTGAAGCACCCGTCTGCCTCGGTTCCCTGTTTGTAGGTAAGTATTGCTGGTTTAATGTTTGATTTTTATTCAATGTGTGTGTGGGGTGTTCTGCTTGCGCAGATACTGGTTCTTTTTCTAAGTTTGAGGTTTCCCGCCCCCCTCTGATTTTTTGGTTAGAGTCTGTGAGAGGAAAAGTAGCCAGCCTAGACTGCAGCTGGTCAATGTGCCGTTTCCAGCTTCTCCCGTCGGTGGTCTTGAGTCGGTAGGACCGGGGGCCGGTGACTTGGGTGATCTTTGCAGGTAGCCATAGTGGGTCCCCAGTAAAGTTTTTAGCGAAAACAGTGTCTCCCACGTTGAAGGCTCGATGTCTGCTAGTAGATCCAGGGGGTTTCTCTGGAGTGTAAGTAGGGTGCAATCGGTCTAGAGGTGACCGGAGCCTTCTGCCCATGAGTAATTCCGCTGGGCATTTGTTCGTGGTGGTGTTGGGTGTGATATGTTGTATTAGAAGCATTTTGTTGATTTTTTCGTGGATGTTGCCATATTCAATCTTTTGGATGTTTTTTTTTGTGAACTGAACCATGCGTTCAGCTCGCCCGTTTGCCACTGGGTGAGCAGGTGATGTCAATGCGTGTCAGATGCCATGGTCTGCCAAGTATTGCTCAAACGCCAATGAGGTAAATTGAGGTCCATTGTCAGATACTATCACATCTGGCAGACCATGCATGGCGAAAAGTTTGTTTAATTTTTTGATAACGCTTCTGTGGTGGTTGTTTTCATTTTGCTTACTTCGAGCCAATTTGAGTAAGCATCAACAGTGATTAAAAAGGTATGTCCTTTGGTTGGCCCCGCAAAGTCAATATGGATTCACGACCAGGGGCCTCTGGGGGTTTCCCATTCTAGTGGTGGAGCTGCAGGGGGAGTCGAGCGAGTCTCTTGACATCTGCTTCAAGTGGCGACCCAAGTTTCTATTTGTTTGTCCATGCCTGGCCACCAAGCGTAGCTTCTGGCCAGGGTTTTCATTCGTACAATGCTCGGGTGCCCGTCGTGCAGCATGTCTAGAACTTTTTTCTGTAATGTTTCTGGTATAACCACCCGGTCTCCCCAAAGAATGCACCCCCTTTGTGAAAAAAGTTCAGTTTGCCGGTTTTTAAACGGTTTAAAGAGTTCATTTTTTTTGCTTTCTGGCCAACCCCTCTCCACCCAGCTGAGGACTTGCGCCAAGCGTTTGTCCCTTCTTGTTTCGCGGGCAATGTCTTGCGTGGTCAATGGTGGAGTGGTTACTGTTTCTATTTGTAAAATTGATAATGTGGGTGCTGGGTTGTCTTGCACGTCTGGTAGGGGCGATCGGCTTAAAGCATCAGCGTGTGAGATGGTCTTGCTGGGTTAGTGTGCTAAATGGTAATTATAAGCGGCAAGAAATTCAGACCATCTCGTCATCCTAGGTGATAGGATGTTTGGAGTGGCTTTGTTCCCAGCCAAAATGCCTAGTAGGGGTTTGTGGTCCGTAATAATTGAAAAGGTCCTATCATAAATGTATTCGTGGAATCTTTTCACTGCGGAGACCATGGCTAGGGCTTCTTTGTCCAGCTGGCTGTAGTTCCTCTCCGGCTTGGACAGGGTTCTTGAGAAGAATGCGATGGGAGCCTCTTTCCCATTCGGCAAGGTGTGGCTTAGGATTGCCCCAACACCAAAGGGTGATGCGTCGCATGTGACAGTCAGCGGCAGGGTTTCATTATACTGAATAAGGACTGTGTCGGAAGTTAAAAGGTTTTTAATTTGTTGGAAGGCGTGTTCCTCTCACCTTCCCCAGGTCCAGGATGCCGCTTTATCCAGGACCCTATGCAAGGGTTCCGCGACAGTCGCCTTCTGGGGTAGGAAAACATTATAGAAATTAATGAGTCCAAGGAATGCTTGGAGTTCCGTTTTATTTTTCGGTCTGGGGGCTTTCTTGATGGCTTTTAGTTTTTTGTCAGTAGAGTGAATTCCATGTCTGTCTAGGAGGTACCCCAGGAATTCAACCCTTTCAGTACATAGTTGGCACTTCTCTTTTTTTACTTTGAGGCCGGAGTCTTTAAATTTTTGTAAGACCGCTCTTAGCCGTTTCTCCAATTGTTTCTTATTGGGGGCTGCTACTAGCACATCATCAAAATAGGGTATGACTCCTTTAATTCCCTGCAGCAGTCTTTCCATTAGGCTTTGGAAAACCCCAGGTGCAACGCTGACTCCAAATTGGAGTCGGTTGCATTTAAATGCCCCTCGATGTGTCACGATCGTTTGTGCCTCGGCGGTTTCAGCATCGACCGGCAGTTGTTGATAGGCTTGTGCCAGGTCGAGCTTTGCAAAGACTCTGCCACCCCCAAGTGAGTGTAGGAGATGCTGGACTACTGGCACAGGGTAGGCACTCTGCTGCAGGGCATGGTTCAGGGTGGCCTCCACAGATTCTCAGGGAGCCATCTGGTTTGATGGGGGTAACAATGGGTGTTTCCCAACGGGCATGGTCGATAGGTTCTAATAATCCTTGCGCGATGAGCTTATTTAATTGCTCGTTTATCTTAGGCTTGAGTGCAAATGGCACTCGGCGTGGCTTGAGGCGGATGGGAGCGATGTCTGGGCTAAGATTGAAGGAGATTGGGGACCCCTTGTATTTGCCTAAAGCAGGGGTGTCCAACCTTTCACCTTCCCTGGGCCACATTAGAAGATGAAAATTTGGTTTGGGCCGCACATAAAATAAAATAACAGTAACAATACCTGATCATCCAAAAAAACCACAGAAAACATAGTTAACATATTAAATTTATTTGGAAATGAAGTTAGTGAGATGTTTTTATTATTTATTATTTATTAAAAATTATTTATTTTTATCACGGTTTTTTATCATGGTTTATTTTCTGGCCAAATTTTGCGGGGGGAGAAAGCTTGCCCACCTCGCACCTACCTCCTCTTGCAAATGGCCCAGCTGGATGAGGCAGGACTGGAAGGCAGAAGCAGCAGCAGCGGCGGGAGCAGAAGCGGCGGCAGCAACAGCAGGAGGTGGTGCTCTGATGGCGCCCGCCTTTTCTGTTGCTGCTTGGCCTGGCGCTCGCCTCGCCCCGCCTCACGCCTGCCTCTCCTCCTCCTCCTCACTGGCTCTGGCACGAAGGTTGGGGAGGGCACTGGGCCCTAGGCGAACTGGGCGCATGCGGCCTGGGCCGGTTGGACAAGCCTGGCCTAAAGTGTCATCGAAGACCTCTTGGAAGTCTCATACGAGCGTCGCCTCCCAATCTTCTTCGTCTGTGTGATTGATGCCTGCCATCTCGATCCCTAGCGGTGTGAACCATTATAATCCGAGTAGGCTGGGGCGGTCTTTATCTATAATTGTAAGTGGTAAAATATTGGTGCAGTTTTTGTAGGTGATCTTGAAATGCACAATGCCAGCCACTGGGATACGGTTCCCTTGTAGTCCCTCAGGATCAATTTCTGGTCACTTAGTTCCTGGTGGCGTATGCTGGGTATTAGACGCTTTATGGTGCGCCAGGAGACCATGGAGAGGTAGGAGCCAGAATCTACCTCCATGGTGCATGGTTGGTTTTTGATACCGACCTCGATGCGTATCTTCCGTGCATCTATTGGTGAAGAATGGGCGATGATAACTGTTTGGTGTGTTTCTTCTCTTCACGGTGCCTCATCAAATCTTTTGTTTCGGCCGTCCCAGCTCCACCGGCTGTCAGTCTGGCGGTCCCAGTTTTTGGTGGGGGTGCCATCTTGTCTTCTCGGGCTGTTGCCTCAATGCCGGGGGCTGAAATTTTGTTTATTACGGCATACTTTAGCGATATGCCCCTGCTTCTCTCAATGTTGGCAAACAGCGTCCAGGAACTTGCATTTGGAACGCGGGTAATTTCCTCCGCAGCTGGCACACTTACGACTTACGGTCTCGCTGGTCGCGTTCTGCCTGAAGACGGTGAATCTCTTCTTCTTCGCTGTCAGAAGGGGATTCGACGTCGCCATGGTGGATGGTGGCTGCGAGTTTTTCTGGTGTGGTGGTTGCCTCGCTGGTCGATTGATGATTGGTTCTGTTTGAATGCCACATTCGGGCCACTGATTTGCGGGTAGATTCGGCTGCGGTTGCTTCGGCTATGGCGTCGGCGAGGGAGATGTCACCCTTGGCCATTAGTCTGCTTTGGAGCGCTGGGTCTTTCAGGCCGAGAACGACTCGGTCTCTCATGGCCTCATCCAGGTTAGCGAATCTGCACAAACCACCAAGGTCCCTCAGGTCGGCCACAAATTCACCGATGCTCTCACCCTCACGCTGGTGTCATTGATAAAAATCATGCCTTCGGATAAGAGTTGGTACGGCCGGAGCATAGTGGTTTCGGAGGATGGGAGCTAGGTTGTCCCAATCCATCGTTTTGACATCTGCGGGCTTTGCTAGCGCCTTGGCCATTTTGAAAAGAGCGGGCCCGCAGTGCGTTAAAAATACCGCCCGTTTCTTGCTGCTGGTGGCGTCTTTCAAGTTGTTGGATTCCAAAAACATTTGGAAACGATCAATGTAGGACTCCCAGTCCTCGCTGGCTGGGTTAAATGGTGCAGGCGGCATGGCGCTGCTGGCCATTTCGCTGGTCGTCTCTGCGCCATTTGCCACGTGCTGGTTAGCCTTGTTGTCTCAGAATCCCATCCTCATCGCCAGTGTTAAGTATGGTTGGTGGGTCCCATGAATAGATGAGGGTTGAGTAGTGAACAACAGCTCTTTATTTAACAGATAGATTCTGAGACTAAAAACCCTAGCGCGCGGCAGCTCTTCTTATAGAGCTGGCCGCGGCTAGGCAGCCAATGACATCTCTTTGAGTTTGCCGCGCTTGGTTTTAGCCAATCGCGGCAAACCCTGTATGAGCCAATCAGGAACTTTCAAATCCTCCAATCACGATCCGGCTTTTCTGGACCAATAGGAACGCAGGGTTTCAAGCCTGCTAATATGGAACACATAGCAAGTTGTTGGAGCAAATGTGAAGCTATCTTGTATCATCGTGGTTTATCTGTGTAACTTGTGTCTTCCCAACTGTGAGTTTTGCCATGCTTTCAAGTCTGAAATTCCTTCTCCTGTCCTGTCAAACTAATTATTTTAGTTTGGTTTGTTTGGATTTTAAGTTACAGTTCGTGTGTACCTTGTTTTGCACTGAATTTTCTACAGTTAAAGACTGTTCCTGGGAGAGTTTTTCTCCAGCCGAAGGTAATCTGGACATTGGGGGCAAAGTTGGAGATAATAAAGGGACTCTTATTGCTTATTTGACTGTGTTGCCTTTGTGCCATGCCCTGGGTCATCACATGGCCTTTCTAAAGACGAAGATAAAAACTACATTGTCTTTTAGCATATATTTTTTCCAACTTCCTAATCTAGCAGCTCTGGGACTTCATTATGTTCCACCCAAGCATGACCCTGCTTAATATTTTTGGCTGGTGTGGTCTTTCTAGTGTCTCCTACTTCTCCCACTATTAGATGTTCCCATGAACAGATGGCATTGTTCTCCTTGATGTGCTGCCTTTAGAACATCATGTGCTGAGCTGTTTGCTACTTGGAAATGTGCTGCCTTAGTGGTTCACACACCACCAGGTGGAGGCTGCAAGGCTGATCCTGCATAGGTGACCTAATTATTGGCCTGAGCACTCTGTTGAAAAATACTGGTGGGCCATTTCAAGATCCTGCTTTCATATTGAGGTGGATAGACAGGTAGAAAGACATATTTGTAATCTTTCAGCCCTTCACACAGAGCCTCTGCAGACAATGTCAAATGAGGGCCAGACATCAATGCTTAAATACAGTATTGTGTTTGCTTAACGACGGCCAAATAATGCCATTCATGAAAATTGACAAAATGTGTGGCTGACCAATCAGAAGCTGTAGGGGAAAGAAAAGAGATCAAAGTGGCATTTGGCTGAACCCATATTGTGCCTTCTCCACACAAGTCCCACTGACAGTTGTATCTCTCCCCCTTTTTCTTTCTTTTTCTTTCCTTTCTTTCCTTTCCTTCCTTTCTCTCCCTTTCTTTCTCCCTTTCTCTCTCTCTTTTTTCTTTCTTTTTTCTTCCCTTTCTTTCCTTTCCTTCCTTCCTTTCTCTCTCCCCTTCTCTCTCTTTCTCTCTCTCTCTCTTTGATCTGCACCCACATTTGGAACACATATTTTCCTCCCACAGTCCTGGTGCCATGGAATTCAAATCCTTACATTCCCCAAGCAATTAAAGAACATGTCTTTCATATTCCAGTTCCTCTCCGCAGGCCTATGTGCTTCTTTCTTTGAATCTTGAATCTTTTTAAGTTAAAAGAACCGTCTGCTAACTTTAATGGCCTCCCCCGTGCCTATTCTTTTTCATCTGAATCTAAACTAATCTTCTGTTCCTATTAAGAGGAACGGCCTGTGACTGTGTGTGATAAACCAAGCTTTGATTTGTTTGGCTTGCCTTGTGATATGAACATAGCTGCCGTGGATTATAAACCGCAGCTAATAATGGCTTAGCAAATTATGAACACTCTGCTATTTGTAGCGTAGTCCAAAAAAAAACAATAATACACTATTGTTTGTTGCAACATGGGAACCCCAAAAGAAGGAGGGAGGGAGGGAGAGAGAGAAACAGAGACAGACTCTGGATGAAAATGAACACATACAGTACATAAAGTTTAAAATGGGAATAATTGCAGGTGTACATTGTGATATCAACAGAATACTACAAACAACAAATGTTTTGGGGTGACATTGTGATGGTGTCTTCGCGCACATGCCATCATTTATTCCCTGTTGTCCTCTCTTCCACCTGTAATTAATGGTACATGTAGTCCTCAATTTATGACAAATTGGGATTAGAATCTTCAGAATTGATTTTACAACCATGTTTACCATGTTCATTGAGAGAATCATGCAGTTGTTAAGTGAATCATGGTCATTAGCTGCATCTGGCTTCCCAAATCAACTGTTTTTCAGAAGCCGTCTGGGCCGGTTGTAAATCATGATTGTTTGTTCACAAGACACTGCAACTGTCCTAAATGTGAACCAAGCACCTGAATTGTGATCATGTGACCATGGGTGTGTGTGTGGTACAATGGTCATAACGGCAAGCATGGTTCATAAGTCCCTTTTCCAAGGTTGTCATAACTTTGAACCTCATAAGTACTAATACCATTCTATAAAGCCTTAGTCAGACCACACTTAGAGTACTACATCCAGTTTCGGTGACCACTATAAAAAAGATGTTGAGACTCTAGAAAAAGCGCAGAGAAGAGCAACCAAGATGATTAGGGGACTGGAGGCTATCCGATGAGTGGTTACAGGAACTGGGCACGACTAGTTTAGTGAAGAGAAGGAGAGGGGAGACATGATAGCACTCTTCTAATGTTTGAGAGTCTGCCACAGAGAGGAGGAAGGGGTCAAGCTATTTTCCAAGGCACCTGAAGGCCAGACAAGGAATAATGGGTGGAAACTGAACAAGGAGAGATTTAACCTGGAAATAAGGAGAAATTTTCTGACAGTGAGAGCAATCAACCCATGGAACAGAATTTGCCTTCGGAAGTTGTGGGAGCACCATCACTTGAGACTTTCAAGAAGAGACTGGACTGCCATCTGTCAGAAATGGTGTGGGGTCTCCTGCTTGGGGTGAGGGGTTTGGACTAAATGACCTACAAGATCACTCCCAACTCTGTTAATCTTAAACCTATCAAATCGCCCTTCAGCCCCTGCCCCATTCTATGTAAAGAGAATGGGCTGGCGAGTACATAAAGACTTAAGAAGAAGCCTCCTGGATTAATTCATGTCCCAGATCCCACCAGATGCTTCTAGGAAGAGCTCACTGATATGGAAGGTCTGGCTGGATCGATCTCACACACTGAGAAATGGATCAAAGTGTGAGCCATGAGCTGTGAGCCAACATTTCTCAGGTCAAGGAAGTCAGTTATGCCACCAAACACCCAACTTCAGAACCTTAAGAGCCTGTTTAAGCAAAGGAATGGTGGGAAGAAGCAGGGATGCATTTAAATGCCATGGATATAAAGAGAACCTGCATCCCTGTGCTGACAGAGGATACAGGCACACAAATACGTACACATGTGGACATGGCAGGATGACAATATGGACTTTACATATGTAAAATATCTAAATTCACCAGGAAGCTGCTCTTCCTCCTTTGATGGAGTTGCAGTCTCTGCCTTTTATCTCACTTTCAGAGTTCTCATGAATCCTTCATTCTTCCTCCATATTACGCTAATGAGTCTGGCCCAGTTATACAATAAGAGGCTTTTATGCACGGTTAATCGGTCCCAGAATCCCATCAATGTCCCCCGTTATGCATTTCTCTGAGCCAAATCTCCTTGGCCACTGCTTTGCCTTTGTTTCTATCCCCTCATTTGCCTTTTGTACTTTCCTTCCATGGGAATCCCTTCCCTGGTTTGGGTTGACCTCCTTATGAAGCCCTGCTGAGCAAATGCCCTGGGACGGCCTAATCCCAACCCAGCGTTTTCTAATGGGATGTTTGTCAGGAGTTTTCTTTGATCCTCTCCAGTCCCACTGGCTTCCCTGCAGCCTGCCTGTGTCAGGGTTCCTCACTCTGGGCTTCAGGATTTCCCACAGAGGTCTTCCTCGAGCATCTTAGTATCCTTTGTGAGTATTTTATTTACTGAAGTTTTGCAATGTGGTCAGCATTGGTTCTGTTTCTGCAACCAAAGATGCCATAGCTTTATGGATTTTTTTTTTAAGAATAGGAGCGGTGATGGAGCCCAATATGTGTCTATATTCCAGTGAAGAAAAGAGCAACCAAGATGATTAGGGGACTGGAGGCTAAAACATACAATGAATGGTTGCAGGGACTGGGCTTGGCTAGTCTAGTGAAGAGAAGGACCAGGGGAGACATGATAGCAGTCTTCCAATATTTGAGGGCTTGCCACAGAGAGGAGGGAGTCAAGCTATTTTCTAAAGCACCCGAAAGCCAGACAAGGAATAATGGATGGAAACTGACCAAGGAGAGATTCAACCTAGAAATAAGGAGGAACTTTCTGACAGTGAGAACTATCAACCAATGGAACAGAAGTTGCCTTCAGAAGTTGTGGGAGCTTCATCCCTGGAAGCTTTCAAGAAGAGACTGGACTGCCATCTATCAGAAATGGTGTAGGGTCTCCTGCTTGGATGTGTGTGGAGGGGAGGGGTGGTTGGATGGATTAGATGACCTACAAGGTCCCTTCCAACTCTGTTATTCTATTCTATGCCAGTGAAAAAACTGTGCAGAAGTTCAAGTCATTATGTACTGTTTCTATTGAGTTAGACTATTTATCTACTGGCTGAATAATATCCATGGCAGAAGTCTTCCCCATGGCTGTATCTCAGTTTGTTTTCAAGGTAGATTCCAGGCAGTAAATACAGCTGCTTCTGCATTCAAAGCATTTGCACCATCCCAGCAATGATTTGACCACCTGAGTCCAATGTAGGCTTTCTTTAGAAGTGTGGCACCAGCTTAATGAGACTTGCTTTATTGTAGAGTAGACTGAAGAATCAGTGGTATCTTCCAGATGTACATATTTCCATCTTGATCTAAAGTTTTATTGACAGACAACTTGGAAAAGCCATCCTGTACTTCTGCCCATTTCAAAAGCTTCTCAGGTGCCATAGGAGTGTGGTTTTGTCCCTACTGTAGTTAGGCCAGTGTAGTTAGTGATGTGTAACTCTTCCACAGGTGACTGGATTTGCATATTGCATTAGATACAATGCACCTTGATTGGTTTAGACTTAATGTGGTGTGTAAACCCAGCCCGTTTAATTTCTATAATGTAATCTATGATTTAATGTGCTATGCATTTGGTTCATTATGGATCTCTAGAACAAACACAGGATAATGAACACATATGAATTCAGATTGAGCCATTGTTGCTGCTTATTGTTGTTATTTTGGTTGCATTGTATAAAGGAATTGGTTTTTTTAGTTATTTAATGACAAAGTATTAATTATGTGTAACATTCTGAGAGAAGGCAATGAAATAACCTTCCTCATTATCCAAAATAAATATTTCAAAAATGTGTGAATAGGGGAAGAGAAGCAAAGCTGTCAGATAAATTATATAAGCAACATTGCATGACTACAAAGCACATTTCCTTTTCTTTATAGTTTATTTGTCTTTCAGACCTTGTCATAAAATGTTCCAAGAATGTACTACTTTCATTTTAGCCACTGCCAACAGTGAAACCAATCTATACTGTTCAATGTGACTCTGGGAGAGAAAAAAACCACAATAAGATAATCATTTATATTTTTTGGCATTGACGACTTCCTTATTTTGTTTTTAAAGAGGGCATTATTATGATTATACGCAACAAAGTGAAACCATAACTGCCAATTCTTTAGCTGGGATTGCCATCAAGTTTTTCCCAGGAATGCAGTAATATATCTACATAGTATAAGTGAAGATTCAAGTGTTCCATTAATTTTCCATTATTATGGTTCATAGTCAGACAGATGTTCAAACTGGATTTGGAATTTTTATCCAACCAATAAACGAGTCTTTCCAATGGACTTGGCAGATGTTGTTTGACGGTGTTATCATCACAGGATGTAAGCTATTCCAAGTGGAGCTGCCTTTTGCAATTGACTTTATCCAAGCTGTTTAACAAGCAGGGCTTGAAGAGAGAAATAATGACAGAACACTTTCCTAGGCATAGAAGGGTTCGGTATGGAAGTAGGGAAGTCTCAATGAGGCTTTGTAGAAGTATAATAAGACTGCCAGATATGGTCTGCAAGAATCCAAGCAACCCCTGGATGGCAGCCAAGAGCTGCAATTCTCTGTATCTCTTTTGCTACCATCTAGTGAAAGAGTCCATCCTTGGAAGTCAAGATATGGGAGCTCCCTAAGACAGCCCCTTTTAATGCTACTCAAGGACTGATGAGACACCAAGGGATGAAAGTTGCTGGGCTGACATTCTATTAGCTTTATTCAGCTCTTTTAAATTTTTCTACCTCAACAGACTTTAGATAAATAATGAGGAAAAAATGAGGAAAAACACCAGGAAAATATAGGAGGATTGCAAATTGGAGTTAGTGCGGTTTTCCCAACTTTGTGTTAAATTGCAAGGAATGAATGATCAAAGTCATTCAGTTCCACTCAGGTAAGCTGACATCCCATTGTGTCCAACCTCTGATGGATGTCTCTGATGGATGTGCAGGCCAAGCTATCTAGAAAGCATCAGGATCGGAAAGGTGAATGCATACAAAAAAGTAAATTTCAGCAACTCATTAGGAGCTATGGTGGCGCAGTGGTTCGAGCAGTATTGCATACTAACTCTGGTATACCAGCGCCAGGAGCTCAATGCTGATCAGCTCAAGGTTGACTCAGCCTTCCATCCATCCCAGATGGGTAAAATGAGGACCTAGATTATTGGAGGCAATATGCTCACTCTCTAAATTGCTTAGAGAGCTGTAAAACACTACGAAGCGATATATAAGTCTAAGTGCTATTGCTATTATGAATGTGTTCATATAATGCTTTGTTGGAATGCAGTTTGCTTGGTGAGCATGCTATGTTAGTAATAAGTACTAAGTACTAAAGAGAAATTTCCTGATGGTTAGAACAATTAATCGGTGGAACAGCTTGTCTCCAGATGTGGGTGCTCCATCACTGGAGGTTTTTAAGAAGAGGCTAGAAAGCCATTTTTCCAATGGTATGGGGTGTCCTGCCTGAGCAGAAGATTGGACTAGAAGACCTCCAAAATGTCTTCCCTCTCCATTTCATTTCATTTCATTTCATTTCATTTCATTTCATTTCATTTCAATTTATTTATTTATTTTATTTTATATTTTATTTTATTTTATTATTTTATTTTATTTATTTTTTATTTATTTGATTTGTCAATCGCTTAAGATAATAGGTATAAGAATAAACATAGTTATGAATACATGAAATGGATACATATAAGAAAAATAAAAAGAAACAATAGGACAGGGACGGTAGGCACGTTGGTGCGCTTATGCACGCCCCCTACAGACCTCTTAGGAAAGGGGTGAGGTCAATAGTAGACAGTCTAAGGTTAAAGTTTTTGGGGTTTGGGGAAGAAACCACAGAGTCAGGTAGAGTATTCCAGACATTGACCACTCTGTTGCTGAAGTCGTATTTCCTGCAATCAAGTTTGGTGCGGTTAACCTTGAGTTTGTATCTATTGTGTGCTCTTGTATTGTTATGATTGAAGCTGAAGTATTCATTGACAGGTAGGACATTGCAATGTATGATTTTATATACTATATTTAGATCAGACTGAAGACGGCGTAGTTCTAGGTTTTCTAGGTCTAGAATTTCAAGTCTGGTGGCATAAGGTATTCTGCAATGAGTAGAGGAGTGGAGAATTCTTCTTGTGAAATATTTCTGGACTTTCTCAACTGTGTTAATATCAGATACGTAATGTGGGTTCCAGACTGATGAGCTGTATTTGAGTATTGGTCTAGCAAATGTTTTGTCCAATTAAGTGTGGTTAATCCATTCAGTCATTGTTTGGCAAACATTGTGTAATCTCAGGCTTTGCCTACTAACAGGGTTCACCTATGGTTTTCTATCTCCTTTTCTTTCTCCCAGGAGCTGGGTTGGAGTGCAAAGATGACAGCAATGGTGAGTTTTAATTCCCTTTTAACTCCCTACTCTCAAGTTCTCACTGGGGATAGCTGTTGGGAAACATGCCAGATTCAAACATTCTCTTCAGCAGACTTGGCTCTTGGGTCACACAACACACTAAACCCCAAAGCAACAACCCTATTTTGTTCTGACATGTCCTTTATTAAGTCCAGCCTGTGTAGTTGTAGGTGCTCCATCACTGGAGGTTTTCAAGAAGAGACTGAGTGGCCACTTGTCCGGAATGGCATCAAGTCTCCTACTTGGGTAGGGGGTTTATTTATTTATTAAATTTATTTGCTGCCCATCTTATATAAAAATGAATCTGGGCAGGTTGGAATAGAAGACCTCCAAGGTCCCTTCCAACTCTGTCACTGTGTTCCAGCTATTTTCCTGTTTTCCTTGCTGTGTAAATCCAGCAAATCAGGCCAAATGAACTTCATTATGGTTCAGTAGTTAAATATGGGAAAATATATGCAAACCTAGCCAAGGTGTCTCTACCTAAAACTAAAGCATGAATTGCCTCCATTAAGCAAGTTAGGCTAAAATGCAGTTGTGCATTTTAGTGCTGCATGAACTTGCAGCCAAAAGGATTCCCAATCTCTCCTGCTGTTTCTAGCCTGAATCTTTCCTCCCTTTGCAATATCCCAAAGTGTTGACTGAGGTTTTACATGATCAAGGCAGAAGATGCTATTTTCATCTTGCAATTTCATTCTCAGACTGGCACCTTCAGGCCTCTTTCTGAAGAGGAGCAGGCTTTGCGGACTAAACTTGAGCGACTGAGCACCAGTGACCATGGTCCTGTGTTTGGGAAGCATGAGAAGATCCCCGCACACACACTGCAGAAGGTGAGCATCGTGGAAAATTGGGGAGAACAACAGAAGCAGGAACCCAAGGACCATTTGAATATGCCCAAGATAGCCAAGAAAAACATTTAGCACAGATCCATTGGCCAGCTGGCATTGCCACCCATTTTTATCCTGATCAGATGTCCTGCTTTAGAGAGGACTGTAAAATATATTTGGCTTCAAGTTCCTTGTGAAATTTTGCATGTCACTCAGACCTTTTAATCTACGATCAGCTACCTAACATTGATCATTCTATTCATTTTAAGAGCTGCAACCATTTACTTCACAGCCTTGGCCACCTAATCCTAAAATCTTGTAATGTTAAACCAAGCCTAGGTGATAGAGAGAAGTATAATTACTATCAGCCACTAGATGGCACCAAACTCCAAAAAATAGGGCAACGTTAATTACAGTATTGTAAGCTTCAACTCAAAACTGTTGACTCTACTTGGATGTCAGTTCACTCTAGTTCAAAATGTTGGTTTGATTCACAACCACTCTTGATATAGAAGAGGAACCATTAGTTTTAAAGGATAATTCCCCACGTGTTTAAAAACGTTCCTTGTTACATATAAATAACAGTTACAATTTGGTTTCCACATATTAGGAAGGACTCTGATCCTTCATCCAGATTTCAGGTTGTTACCATATTTGGGGGGGGGGGGATACCTTTTGCTAGAAAGGGTTCCCCCAGTTACTGATGAAAGAACTACAGGCAGTACTGGACTTAAAACCACAACTGAGACCTGAATTTCCATTGCTAAGGAAGTTAGTGGTGCCCAATTTCTCAGCCTTTTCTGCCACAGTTGTTAAACAAATCACTGCAATTGTTAAGTGAATCACAAATCATAGAGTGAATCCAGATGGAGGTGTGGTAGCTCAATGGTTTGATGATGCTGGAGATGATCTCTGCTTCAGCGGTTCAATTCCTAGCATTGCTCCTGTCAACTCGCCTCAGCTTCTGTCCACCTAACAGTTTGAAAGCATGTTCTATGCGAGTAGATAAAGAGGTACCATTTCAGTGGGGAGACAAGTTGGTGTTCTGTGCAGGCAGTCAGATTTCTGCTGGCTCTGAACCTTCCTGGTTGCAGCGCCTGTTTGTGTGGTGGCTCCAGGAACTGAAGGAGTCTTGGATGATGCTGTAGGAAGAGCTGCTTGTATTTCTTTCTGGTGCAAAACCAGCTCGCCATCCCATGATACACCTTAGCGTGCAAGTATTTCCAACAACAGGGATGGTACCTTGGCAGCCAAATTACTACTCTGCAACAGCATTGTGGTCTCCTGGCTAATGCAACAATGCCATATGCTAATGATAATAATAATAATAAATGAATCCTGAATTTCCCCATTGACTTTGTTTGTTGGAAGCCATCTGGGAAGGTCACAAATGATGATCACATGATCTTGAGACATTGCAACCACTGTAAATACTTGCTGGTTGCCAAGTGCCCACACTTTTGTCAAATGGGGATACTACAACAGTTGTAAGTGCAAGGACTGGCCATAAATCACACTTTTCAGTGTCTTATATCTTTGAACAGTCCACTAAATGAATGGTTGTAAGTTGAGGATTGCCTGTACTTTTCCAGGAAAATTAGAAATTCCAGTATGATCCTCCAACTCATTGTCTATTTATCATATTATCTTTGCCTCTCATCCCTAGGCTAAAGATGAATTGAACGAGACCTCAGAGAAACGTGAATTAGCAATCAAAGAGCTTCAGGAGCTTATCCAGGAGAAAGCTAAAGATGGAGACGACATTTGCAAAGCGGTTTCTGAGAAAATGCAGGGGAAGGATGAAGCTTTCCTCCTTCGTTTCATACGTGCCCGCAAGTTTGATATCAACAGAGCTTATGATTTGATTAAAGGTCAGGATTCTTCCATTGGACCTTTCCTTCCAGACATGCGGTTCCATAACTATCACTCTTTGTGGGTTGAAGTTTATTCACTTACTGATTTCAATGATTTTTGCCGCTGTCTAGCTCATAGCTTGGGTGGTGTGACGCTCAGTGGGTTCGAAACCCAAGTGCTGTACGATGGGGTGAGTCCCATTCTTCTCTAACTCCTGCCCACCTAGCAGTTTGAAGGCATGCAAATGTGTGTAGATAAATAGGTACCACTTTGGTTTGGAAGTAACAGTGCTCCATGACATCATGCTGGCCACATGACTGCAAAAATGTCTTTGGACAGTGTTGGCTCAGCAGCCCTTAAAACAGAGATGAAAGCTGCACCTTAGAGTTGGTTATGACTAGTGGAATAAAATCCGCAGGGATTTCTTTCCTTTCCTACTCACAGCAGTGTATGAAGATTAAAAGCAGCACAATAATATACATTCATGATTTTATGCTTAAACAACAACCCCGAAAAGAAAGCTGTACCACCAACAGAGCTAAGCTAATTGCCTGAGCCAAAAATCTAGAGGAACAGACCAGTCTTCTGAGTTTTATTAAAAAAAAGTTAAAAGGTTCAAAGACCACCAGGATTTCTGGGGAATGATGTTTTATAAGGCAATTACATAATTGCACAGCTCTGGGGTTCCAACAAGATGGCATTGTGGTTTTTCCCCCCTCCCTCTTCAAATAATTTTATTACAATTTACAAAGCATAAACACATAAAAAATAACATAAACTAACACTCAATGGAAATTGTAAAGAGTAAAAAGAGAATAGGGATAGAAGTGTGAAAAATATAAAGAAATGGAAAGGAAAACACCAATATATATAAAGAATGACTTTTGACTTCTTCCTCCAAGAACAGTAAAGAATGTTTACATTCAATTCTTTGTTTAAGACTATAATAAAATGTCAATTCCCCCCCCCCCTTTTTAAAATTTAACAATCAACAAATCCATATGGCAAATTTTGATTTCCCCCCCCTCTATCTCCTTCAAAAAGTCCACAAAGGGTTTCCAATTACAGATGAATTTCTTCAGTGATTTTTCTGTCACGAAGGCCCTTAACTTGGCCATCATTGCCAATTCTGCCATCTTTATTAACCATTCCTCTGTTGGGGAGTTCCTGTATTGTGGAACATGACCATATCAAGATGGCGTTGTTTGATGGACAGAACCTGGAGCCTGCCTTCCCTGCTAGATCTGGTGGGATGAGCAGAAACAGTGGAGGGCAGGTGACACCCGCAAGAGCTTGGTCCTATGCCATGTAAAACATAGGTGACAACCAGAACCTTGAATTGGATTTGGAAGCCTACGGGGATGAGTTATATTACTTGGTCACCATGATGTAAAAAAGATGTTCGGACTCTAGAAAGACTGCAGAGAAGAACAACAAAGATGATTAGAGGACTAGAGGATAAAACTTAAAGAGAATGATTGCTAGAACGGGATATGTCTAGTCTGATGAAAAGAAGGACTAGGGGAGACATGATAGACGTCTTCCAATATTTCAGGGGTTGCTGAAAAGAAGAGGAAGCCAAGCCATTCTCCAAAGCACCCGAGGATAGGACAAGAAGCAACTGGTGGAAACTAAGCAAGGAGAGAAGCAACTTATAACTGAAGAGAAATTTCCTGACAGTTAGAACTTGGAACAACTAACCAATGAAACAATTTGCCCCCAGAAGGTGTGAATGTTTCAACACTGGAAGTTTTTAAGAAGAGATTGGACAACCATTTGTCTGAAATGGTATAGGATTTCCTGCCTGAGCAGGGGTTGGACTAGAAGACCTCGAAGGTCCCTTCCAACTCTATTATTACTCTATTTCTACTCAAATTGCGGGTAGTAGCATTATCAGAACAGAATAGATCAGAATAAAAGAGTTGGAAGGGACCTTGAAGGTCTTCTAGTCCAACACCTGCTCAAGCAAGAGACCCTATACCATTTCAGACAAGTAGCTGTCCAGTCTCTTCTTAAAAGCTGCCAGTTTAATAGTTCCACCACCTCCATTAGTAATAGATGTCATTACTATTTGTCTACTTGCCAGCTAATGGGTTTCAGATTTTTGAGATGGAATGCAGAGGAGTTCTGTTTGCACTTACTTTGAATGTCGGTTGAAGCATCTGTACAAACTGGAATCTGGATAGAAGCAAGTCTCTTGCTCAGAAAGGTTCTTCTATTCACACTCAAGTCCATGTGTGTAACATTACATTTTTTATGCATCCGGGTTATGAATTTTAAAAGACTATTGTTGTGCCCTTGGCTTCCTTCAAATTAAAATGGGTAATTTCTATATCACAACAAAAGTGTTGGGTTTACTGAGTTATTGATCGGAGTTGATGAACTTATCGTTCAAAACATGCAACTCTTAACTGAAAAAAAAACCTGCCTCTGGCACCAGTTCCACCTTGGAGACATCATGTTTTAATTTGATTGTTGAGCTGTTGGTTCATGTAACTAGCGTCTCTAATGTGGCCCTGTTAGAGCTTCTATCCCTAACTCCAGGTTACGTCAACTTCCGTCAGCAGTATCCAGAACTCTTTGAAAATCTGGTACCTGAGGCAGTACGGAGTACCATTGAGGCTGGCTACCCTGGCATTTTGTGCAACAGGGATAAATACGGTCGGGTCGTACTGCTGTTCAACATAGAGAACTGGGATTATGAAGAGATCACATTTGATGAGGTTGGTATTGTTTGGTAAAGGTGTTTACCTTTTTGTAAGTTTTTTTCTAAATCTTCAACAATCATAGTTCCCCCTAAAGCAGGGAAAGCACTGTGGTCCTCCAGAGGTGGCTGAACAGCAATTTATTTATTGAATTTATTTACTGAATTTATATTGCCACCTATCTGCCCATGGAGACTTGAGACAGCTTACAGAATGTAAACCCAAAATTGCCAATATTTCTCATCTTTGGCAAGGCAACATCTAGAATGGAAAACATCTGGGTGCAAACTGCAAACAGAGAAGGGAGATGACATGTAGCTTGCCTGCTTTGTAATGAAAGAACTTCCACCCTTCTTCAGTTTTCAAGATTTTTGTTTATTCTCTTCTTCTTAGGTGGGGTAGTTATTCATTTACTTAGCAAGAACTTCTCTAGCTTGGACCAGAAAGTTTACATCAGTCAAAAGACAGGAGACTGTCTTTTAGGGATCATTGAATGAAATTACTTTGTTTGGAATAAGCCACATGATGTCTTATCAGTTTTGATAGATGAATCTCTAGTGGATTAGATGAAAGTCATATCTAGCCGGGTCAGGTATATCTGTAGCCAGCCAGAAATCAATTCCCTCAGGAAGGAAATCCAGAAGCAGAACAAGCAAAATCAATTCACCAGTGTTTGGTATTCAGAAATGTACGACAATAGAATTAAGTAGCTGGGTTCATACACTGCACTACACTATAGTTTGCTTATTTTTGTAGAAGTAGCACATCTGGGCTGGAAACATCTGAAAGAACCTAAAACAGAGTTAATGCTTTCAGTACCTCTTTGCTGTTGTCTCATGGTCCTTTGGACCTTTGGAGTTTTGCAGCCCATATCCAATAATTTTGATTTAGGGCTTAGTATTAGATGAACTGAACTAACTGTGCTTTGGAAACCAATTGATGGATTAGTGTATTATAATAACTCAATTAATTGTCCCCTGCTAAAACTTTATTAAAATTAAATAAGCTTACTTTGATGAAGGAATCCATCCCACATATAACCATCACAACTTGCGGCCTCTGATTTTAGCCTCCATTTGACCAGGCAAAGCAGACACCGATATTAGAAAGTCAAGTGTTTATAATGACAGAATAGTTTGCACAACACACTAATCCACAGTTTATTTTAATCATGGTTTGTTTAAGGAAACATATTTGGTTGAGGAGTTTACCCATTATGCTATGCTAGGAACCATGGTTTCCAAACAACAGCAGCTGGATTCATACAATCTATGCATAATCAAACAAGTTTCATTATATCTTTGCATGATGTGTAAATCCAATCCTATTGGTAGATGAGAATATTTGTAGCTCAAGATTGAACCATTGTTTTCTTGCAGATGTTTCATTACCCAAACTACATAACACCATCAGCACTGATAACGTTACTTAGTTTGGTAATGAAACATCTGCAAGAAAACAACTAAGCTCAGAGAGCCCCAATGACCCCACAAATCCAATCCTATCTTCTTGGATGATGATTACTACTTTACTTGCATCACAAGCAGAACCAATGCAAAGTTTTATGGCTGGTGTTTCAAAGCCAATGTGGTAAGAGGAAGGTCCACGAATGTGTTGGAGCCTGAGCTGCTACCCTCCAATGGTTTTACTACAGATCCTCCGTGCCTACTGCGTGATCTTGGAGAAGTTGCTAGAGAACGAGGAAACTCAAATCAATGGCTTCTGTATCGTTGAAAACTTCAAGGGATTCACCATGCAGCAAGCCTACGGTATCAAGCCTTCTGAATTGAAAAAAATGGTGGACATGCTACAGGTGAGGCTGATCTACTTGCCTGCAGAGATGGAACAACATCTGGAAATTGCCCTAAATTAAGACAATCATGCTAGAATATATGGGATAGCAGTACAAAATGGCGCCCTAGGGAAGGATCTCAAATATAAATCTCAAATATAGCACATGTTGAAGTCAATGGACTTCTGCAATATTCTTTGCCATCTAATGGGGCTGCAGGAAATCCTCTGGGTCAGGATTTACAATAACTCAGTTGCTTGTATGTAAATAATAGGAGTATGCACTATGCAGATCTTTGCAGTTTTGCTTTAATCAGGTTGCATTGTTTAGTTTGCTCTTTTACACCCTTGATTAATGGCTGCAGTCATGGAAACCCCAAGGTGGTGAGATTTAGCTGTAAAGACCCAGTTAATAATCCCACTCCATCAATCATGTTAAGAAAATCGTTAAATCTGAGCTAATTTATTTCAGTCCACTTAGTCTTCCAAAGTCTTTCCATGCCTGAATTGTGAGATGGGTGTCAAATATATTTGGTATATAAATAAAAATAAATATTATAGAACTGTCTGTCCAGGACTGGCAGCACAGAGAACTCTTCCCAAACACTCTCTTACAGTTATCAAACCAGAGACCTGGCTTAAAAAGACCCAGTTAATTTTTAGATGATAGGACAGAGATGTTGCTACCATCTAGATAAGAGCTGTGGTGGGGCAGTGATTACAATGCTGTATTGCAGGCTAACTCTGCCAATTGCCAGCAGTTCGATCCCGACCAACTCAAGGTTGATTCAGCTTTCCATCCTCCTGAGGGCGGTAAAACAGGGATCCAGATTGTTGGGGGTTGACTCTGTAAACTGCTTAGAGAAGGCTGTAAAGCACTATAAAGTGGTATATAAGTGCTATTGCTATTGTTGTAAGTTAGACCTGGTGATCTTAGCCTTGCCAGGACTCTCTTACAAAATATAAGGACTTTTGCAGCTAGAAATGGACACAAGGGGGTGGAGATGACAAATCGTTCCTTTTTGATGCAGTTGCTTAGACTGTGCACTGATGGAATCATCAATAGGGAGGTTTGACTGTTTAGTGGATGAGGTCTTGTGTGAACACGGCTAAGAAGAAATCTAGGTTTCTGGATAGATGAGATCTTGCTTAGGACACCTTCCATTTTTCTGCCTTTCACATTTATTTTTGGAATTCCCAGGATTCCTTTCCAGCTCGATTCAAGGCCATTCATTTCATTCACCAGCCTTGGTATTTCACCACCACCTACAATGTTGTCAAACCATTCCTGAAGAACAAGCTTCTGGAAAGGGTGAGTTGTACTACCGAAGATGTTGTGGTTTGCCGCCGGCAGCCGGTGCAATGGCAGCGGAATCGGGCAGTGGGGAAGAACGAAGACCAGTCAGGGAGTCTGGAGAGGACTCGGATGAGGGTCCTGAATCCATGCAGAGATGGGGCCAGGACCATCTGGGAGTGGGGTGCTGCCTCCGGAGCCTCCGGAGTCTGGCAGCAGCAAGGCAGAGGACGCAGGGGAGCCTGTTCTCAGTGCACATGTGTGCAGGGGCTGCTAGAAGGCAAGAGCAGCTGAAACAAAAGGGCAATTTGGGATTAAGGTTTGGAGGTGATTGCCCCTCCCATAAGGGATAAAAGTCAGGCCAAGATGATGAAACCTTTGCAGGAAGCAAAGTAATTTGATCCGTTCCAAGTCATCCCTGAAACACTTGGTATTTTGGCTAGGTTTTTTTGTACTTCGGTTGGTTTCTTTTCTAGCTAATTTGATACTTCTGTTTTTGGCAGCACTTCATAGAACTTAAAGGTGTGTGCTTATCTTGGAGGATTGTTTGAGTTTAATTTCGGCTGGGAATGAAAACAATTCCCAGCATTGCAATAAAATAGGTTTTGTTTTTAAAATAAGTTTGTGACTAATTATGGTTTACGAAGCCTGGGTCAAAACAGAAGACTGCACAATAGCACAGGTAGCCTTCAGCTTATCACCACAATTCGGACCAGAATTTCCATTGCTAAGTCAGTTTTTTTTTTTAAAAAAAAAAGCAGAATAAGCTGCTCCAAGAAAACCCCAGCTTTCTCCTGCTCACATCTTCCCCCTTTCTTTCCTTACTCAGGTCTTTGTGCATGGGGATGAACTTGCCACCTTCTTTCAAGAGATAGATGCTGACATCTTGCCAGCCGACTTTGGAGGCAACCTGCCCCGATACAACGGCAAAATGGTCGCCGAGAAGCTTTTCGGGGTCTGGATGGACACAGAAGACACAACACTCTAAAAATGAACAGCCTGAGATGGAAGATCAGCCTCAGCCTTCCTTTGAAATGCAGTGCAGGCAGTTCTCAACGTAGAACCCAGATTAGGACCAGAATTTAAGACAGGTGTTGTTAAGTGAGCACCAGATGATTTTAGAACCTTTTTTTTTTGCTACGGTTGTTCAGTTCTCCCATCGACTTTGCTAGTGAGAAGCCAGCTCAGAATATTGTATATGGTGATCACATGCAACCACTACAAACACAGCTAGTGGCCTACATTTTGATTGTGCGACCATGGTGGAGGGGGATGCTGCGACAGTCATAAGTGGAGGACCAGTCAAAAGTCACTTTTCCCCCCAGTGATGTAACTTCAAACAGTCACTAAATGAATTGTTGTATCTTGATTGATGACCTGGATTGATGGGCTATACAGATTGTGATCATAAGCTCTATATCTTTCATTCTTCATTTTTCACCCTCTCAGCCATCAAAGGCAGAGTCCTCCACTCCAAAAACAGGTGCTGGGATCCTAGCTCAGCTTTCCCTAGTGAGAAGAAAGCAAACAGAAGAAGACCACAGAACACCATGTTGGGGGTCTACAAAGAAGGCACTATGGCTGGTTTGGTTCACTTTAAGCCCAACCACTGGTGTATGCAATAGACCAGTTTAGAACTGGCCTTATTAGGATTGGGACATTGGAAACCGGCAAATACCACCTCTGACTGGCCCCGCCCCCATCTATTCTCTGCCTCCCATTGAGTCCCAGCTGATCGGCTGGGTCTTCTTTGGTTGCCCTGCACAGGAGAATGGAGCTGGAAAGCAGGTTAGTGGGGTGGGGAGGGAATGGGATTTTGCAGTAACCTTCCTCTGGCATGCCCACCAAGCCACACCCACCAAGCCACATCACGCCCAAGCCACGCTCACAGAACTGTTAGTAAAAAAAAATTGAATACAACCACTGGTGTGGAATGGGCAGGCAGCCTCTGAAATAGAGTAGGAAGTCACTGCAGAAACCTGCAGGCCAGATTAAATATTCCCTCCTCACTCCCCAGTATTTTTTCAGTATAAATCTGAGCTTTGTAGCCAACAGAAATGGTTCCAATAGCGTGCATGCTCTTGGCTTAAGTTGCTTTAGTAAACTAAATGCGCCAATCATGAAGATTGTTTGTATGCTCTGTGCTTTAAAATACCAACGTACTTTAAGCAATTAGGCAGGGCAAATCAGAGACAGATGTATTTTTGTCTTCTTTTGCTTACTTTATTGGGTTCCAGCTCATCCCCGGGGGAAGAGCCTTACCCCAGAGACAAGAGCCCTGCCTTTGCATTATGGGAGGTCCCAGGCTCTGCTTTCTACTTCTTCCCATATAGCTGGGAAAAAACCCTCCTGCTTGCGTAAGTCAAGCATCGTCTCGCAATTTTTCACAACAGCCTGTGCATTTTTCTTCCCTGGAATGACCATCATCTCATGCCTGCCTGAAGTCTCACAAGATTCGAACCTCCTCCTCCTGAAAAGGTGGCAAACTCTCAGTTAAGAACAATTGTGAGACTTTGCAGCCCCTTCAAAAATACTTTTTGTAAGATCACCTTAATTCGATGGAAGCTTCGATGGATGCTGAAGGTGTTTTGACAATTGCCAAGTACCACCCTGGATTTGTCCACTTATCACAACATGTAACTCTGGTTCTTACTGTTAGTCCAGCGTCTGTCTAAACACTGAGCCAAAATTATATTACATGTCCCCCTTATGTCCCTAAGACACTGCAACCATCATACATAAATGCATGCCAGTTGCCGAGCGCCTGAATTTTGAATGTGTGATCAAATGGGTTGCTGCCAAAGTTGCAAGTGCAAGAGTTGATTGTAAGTCACTTTTTTCAGTGCCTTTTGTAACTTTGCTCACTCAATAAATGATTGTGAGTTGATGATCACTTCTTCTATATAGCAAGAGCAATAAGATTTATATGCTGCTTCGCAGTGCTTTACAGCCCTCTCTAAGCAGTTTACAGAGTCAGCATATCAGCCCTAGTAATCAGGCTCATTTTACCAACCTCGGAAGGATGGAAGGCTGAGTCAACCTTGAGCTCTGGTGAGAATCAAACTGCTGGCAGTCGGCAGAATTCGCCTGCAATACTGCTGCATTCTAACCACTGCGCCACCACACCTCATATCTGGCCTCTCATTTGTGTTCCCTGCTCATCCCTCAAGATGATCCTACAGCAGATGGATTACAGGCCAGGCTGTGGTTTTTTGTTTTGTTAGTGTCAGTCACATGCATATGAAGATGGTTATGAAATCTGGCCATCTCACATAGCAGGAAACATTCTGCTTCTCCTCTTGTCAGATGCTCAGTTTTAAAAACAATTTCCCCAAGTGCAAAATCTGAACCAGGAGCTGAGAGAGAGAGACGCAATGTTATCCTGCTTATCCACATATCCTCCGTTTGGGGCGATACCCCCCTGTGGTTTATGAAGGACATAAACGGAAAGCAAGAATGCTCTCCAAAGAGACGTCCTTTCTGTTCTCCTTCTTACCCCATGAAATCAGATCCGTATTGGGCACCCTCTCTTTCCCTATCCTGCTCCACCTGGCTTCAATGCTAGGCTTGTTTGATTGGTGGAACAGGCCAACAGGGATAACTCCAAAATAGAAACTGTTGGAAGAAACGTACAAGAGGGTCATTCATGAGAAGACTGGCGCTGACTCAAGCTAAACAGGACGTAAGCTGTGAGGCTGCAGACAGAAGTCAGGGAGCTTTCTGCCCACCTCCGTAGCATAAATTTGCTCTTTGGGAGATATTGAGAACCTGAACAGAAGGGGAGAGATGAGATCAGATGTTCCTTTGCCATCTCTCAGACATTAATTCCCCCAGGAGTCAGGCAAGACTGAGACCTCCATATCTCAAAGTTAGCAGATAGCTGGAAAGAGCTGAATTTCTTAGTTTTTTCAGATTATAGTTACTCCAAACCCAGACAGGGCTTGATGATCTTCCCCAACTCCCAGAAAATTTGAATATTCATTTTTCCCCCTGCGAACTGGGAGAGGAAATTAAACAGATCCCTTGCAGCCTAGCAACATGATGTACTTATTTAATCAGGCATTTATAGAGTCGAAGTCTTCTGAACGCTGCCACTGTGTTTGTTGCATGTAGAAGAGAAATTGTTTTTCAAAAATCACCTTTGTTATATACAACTTTGCTCACATTCTATTCCCCTCAAATTATTTTTCTTCTGTTTACTGATATTTCCTAAACTCCCATGATATTTTCAAGGTTTCCTACTACTTGTTAGACTATTATTACTAATCCTATTCTTTCTTTTTACATTGAGCATTATGGTTGATTGTCTCTTTATGGCATACAAGCTTGTTAGCCAAAATGCCACTAACACAAAAAAATACTAATCTGTTTGTAAGTACTTAGCTGATTTTATGATAAATCTGGCCTAGGAACTATCTGCAATAAGTGCTGTGCTATGTTATTTCACTTCATGCTTCCTTAACTGGGAAACATACAAAAAGTTAAATTACCCTGCAACATTTCCAGTCGATTATAAACGGCGAGCTAAATTAAATGCGTAAAATAGCAAATTATGTATTTTCAAGATCATCCCTCTCAGCATTCAACGTTTGTCAACCTTAAAATGGAAGCATCCATTGGTTCCCATTCTCCAGAGGTTTATGGTATTCTAATTTCAGACACAATAAACAATAAACAATTTCAGGTTAAAGTATGTGTTTGTTCAATATGCATGTTGAATAGAGACTGATTGTTTGCAGTAGTTAAGTGTCCCTATCTGAAATAGCAGCAATGCATTTGGCTCTGCTGTCCAGTAACAATTCTGCATTTGTTTGTTTTTGGTAGTTTGACCTCTGGGGAAAAATAAGACATACAGGAAATCTAAATTCCAAAGCTTCTTATTCTTGTTCATGTAAAGATAAATGATGAGACACCCTCCTCATGGCAAACTCAGTTAATGTCTTTATTTTTTTTTTAAGCAAAGAAATTCCATTGAATCAAATAACAAAATTATTGTTCTGCAATAGCCTTGATTGATCACACACAGAACAAAAACAAAACAAAAAAAAAGAAATATATCAAGGACACACTTTACTAAACTGGAAAAATTAACAGATTTAGAAAAAAAATTGCATTGCTAGTTGCAAAACGTTATCCTGCAGACAACTGGTTCAAACAATGAAACTGGTAGTGAGGATCACACACAAAAATTCCCCAGGGCAGCATTTTTATTTCCATAAGGAATTTGGGATTGTGGAAGGGGTTCCTAAAATAGGTCTCGGAATCCAAAATTGCCGATAAAATAAAATAAAGCAGAATTATGTCCAACAGCTTTTTTTAAAAAAGTCAAAAACGCTCAACTTACTCCAATAAGGCAGCTGCAGTGACACAAATGAAAAAGAGCACAGGTACAGGTCTAGTTTCCTGAGGTGTTGGGTCCCTCTATTAGGACATGTTCAAGAGGAAAAGAAGGAAAAAAAGAGTGTAATAAATCAGAATTTCCCCTTTAAAAATTGTGCTTTTTTTTTTTAAATCAGAAGATTTCGCCTACATGGATTTGCTATCAAACGCAACCCATTCTAAACAGCTTGGAATGACATTAGCTTGGAAGGTCATAAAAATAAAGTATGGATACAACCTGTTAGTGGGTTAATTTCTCATATGTTTCAGGCAATGTTATGACTTTCTACTCTTGATATGAAACTGGACCGCTCTGGATAATGGCACAATTTCTTTGTACAAATCCAGATGTTACTGGTTACAACATCAAAAACAAAATAAACGCCGCGCCCTCAAATACAAGGTTTTTGCCCGCAGTTCAGGAATCCTGATGGGGGGAAATAGTTGTGTTCCACAAAGACTGGAATCAAGTAAAGCTGCTGGGACTTTGGTGGTCCTAAGACCTGAGGATTTGAAAGGAAATAAAAATACATATCCTCTGGTAGACAAAAGAGAAAAAGGAAGGGGAATGGCAATTCTCTGCTCCAGTTTAGCCAAATGCTGCCCGTGTATGCTTGTGCCCTTGAATGAAACCAGCGGAAAGAACAGAACATTTAAAATGGAATACACACAGTTCTCTAAGGAGATTCTTCCCCAGATCCCCAGTTGATTTATTTTTATTTTACCATGAATCTCATCAAGGACACTTCAAGGAAAAGGAAGAAAAAAAAAGAAGTGAGACAGACTTAATTAAATTAATTCCAGGCAGAAACACATATAGCACAAAGGTAGTTTGCAAGGAACAAAAAAGGCGAAGAGCTCCAATACCAGCGCAGCGCTGGGCGAGAATCCTTTCCTTTTTAAAGGGAGCAAAGAAATCTCCCCTCTCCAGTTGCTCTAACCAGCAACAAACTGCCTTTAGTTCTGATTAAGAGGATCTGCAGGAAGTGAACTAGGTTTGCTATTAAGACCATTGCATTAACATATGCAAAAGAAATAGAAGTCAGGGCAGAGAAAAAAAGTATATGGACCCCTGAATCTTACTTTTTAAAATTATTATCATCACTACTACTGCCAGGCTATTCATTCTGATTGAAAGTCAAGCTGTCTCGTTGAGGTATCCTATGATAAAAATCCCACCCAGGGACTGGAAGCTCCGTTCTTGCACATCTAAAGGAAGTGAACAATAACTGAGCTCACATCATTCTAACAATGCAATCTAAGCAAAATGGCCTCGTGTTTCGGTCTCTGTATGCATGAGACAGTTTGAGACATGTGCTTTTAAACAATTTTTCCTTTTAAAAAAATAATTAACACACCTATGCACATCAAGCAAGTATCTGGGACTAACACACTGCTATGATTATATATGAGTGGGCTGTGTGACCTGGGGAACCTGGTCACATACGCCTTTAGATCAGAAATTCAGAATATCACAAATAGGCAATGTTTCTGGAGCCAAGGATGACACAAGCAAGCACTGATCTATCTGCTCTGTGAGTAGCAGTGCCATCACTGGAAGCATAGGGACAGAATTTTCAGCCCTGCTTATAAAAAACAATACACAGATGAAGCTACCAGAGACTTAACGCACCAAAGTTACAGTACTTATTTTAAAGACGGCAGAGATAATATGGCTGAATTTCAGCAATTGTTAAATGGAAAAGGAATGGAAAGTGAAATATGGTCTATTAGTTGGCTACTTCTTTTTTTTACATGTAGACCTAAGGAACACTTGTCAACTAGCATGTATTTGGGAAATGTACATTTGACCCACAAGACGGCTACAGTAACTTTAATGCAAGGACAAGCTGCCAAGGCATTAATTCTAGGACAGTTGTTGCCAAGGAAGAGTTGGCATCTATTTTTTGGTCAACTGGCAAAGTTGACACAGGATGAACCATTGGGCTACAACAGCTCATCAGGGGGACTTGGTGCAATTCTCAATGCTGCCTTCATTAAAAGGGGGAGTATAACGGGCTCACCCCAAAATGTATGAGCAGTAATGTCTCAACAAAATCTTGCCCAGAGGTTTCCTTTTAACTGATTTTAAAATAAATGGTGGAAAAATAAAACCTGATTTGTTTCCAAGAACTTTCAAGCAATATTCTGTTTCACTAAAATAAAAAAGGGGTTTTGTCATCTAGGTATATAAATTGGCAACTATTGTCCGTTGATCAATTTCTCATCATTCCAGTCTTTTCCTTACAGAATTATTTGGTGGGAGGGAGAGAAGTTTAGAATTAAATTTACCACGATTTAACATAGGTTACTTTTTCATTGATGCAGCAGAAAAGACCAAATTTGTGACTTAAAAGATATTCCTTCGACTGTGTGACTTACTGAAAAGTTTTGATTTTCCTGATAAAAGCTGGGACATGTAAGAATCTTATTACATTTACAGTATGGAGCAAGCAAACATTATTTTCCAAGGGGTTGTGTAGTTCTAAATGAATTTAAGTCATGAAAGCCATCCTCATTGAACTTGGTACATTATACAACTGCACAGCCTTGCAACTCAATTTCCAAAATTTAAACAAGGATGGATTAAATTCCTTGTCTTATTGTGCATAAAATCTGCACCTGGTTAAAAAGAAAAATAAAGGCAAACTCTACTCTCACGATCCCTTCAGCATAAAGGCTAGTAAGTGCCTTTACTTGCAAGGAATTTTACAATTTTAATCCACAGCAATTATTTTATCAACTGATGCTTCTTCAGGGTTGTTGAAATATATTATTCCCAGCCACTAAGGTAAAGATACCAGATATTGAGGGGACAGCACCAGATTAGGAAAAAGCCTAATTTTATTACATTTATTTTAAATAGAAAGCACAAGAAAGTTATCCTGAAGACGGAAATGGTGAGAAATGGTGTTAAGATTCTTATAGCCTGCTTTTTAATACATTTTAATAGGAATAAGTCATGTTCATTCCTATTTTATATATTTCAGCAAAAACAGTTCAAACTAAAGGTTTGTTTGTCTGTTTTTTGTTACTTAAATGGAAATAAGCATTTGAGGTCATTAAAATGTTATACTGCAGCTAAAATCATATGCTTATCTTGGATTTGGTTTGCTGGAAAGTAGCAAGAAATGTTAAAAAAGCAAATTAAGAAGACTGATAAGCATAATAAAAAAAACTGATAAGCAACCATGACATGGTTATGGTGGTGGGGGAAGAAACTTAAAATTTTTAATATGTGATCGATGCTTCCTATGTGAGAACAAAATAGAATCTGAACTCATTTATTCTTCTTAAGTCACAGAATTTGTTGAACAGGTGTTTTCAGCCTGGAGTAGTTTGCTATAGGAAATTATTGCTCAATTAAAAATAACAAGAAAGAAATCCTCAGAGTCATAGTTACACTTTTTAGAATCTCAAAACTGATTGGGAAGGTACCCCATACATTTATTTTCAAGAAAGACTTCCTAAAAGTTAAAAAAAAATAAACAAGTGCCAGCTATAATTAAAGTGTCTAGGCAGCAAAAACAAAAGGTAGAAGCATTAAAGTGCTAACTATTATAGGGGGCTATAATGTAGGGGGAATGAACGACTGTTCAAATGTAAACTGAAATATGCTGTAAGAAAGGAACACCAAACCGACAGTTCAAAACAGAACTGCAGTTGAAAAATAGTCTAATCGCAACGTTTCACTGTCTTAAGTAATCCAGATTTCAGAATGAGTGTGTCTGTGTGTATGTATGAATAAAGATGTGGTTTTTTTCCCCCACTTTCAGATTGGAAACCTGCTCAGTACAAAAATCTGTTTCTCTATTCTACAGCAGCCAAAATCCTGCTTCTCCACTGTATCTGTGTTATTGCATCTCGCCCTAAATTGCCAATCTCAGTTTGATGTCACTAAGCTGAAAATTGTAATGAGCACCTTTTGACACAGGGAACTGCAGAAGCCACTAATAGTTAAGGCATACAGTACATTTTTTTAAATAAAAAAAATCTACCTCTTTAAACCAAGACTATTGTAGCTTTCAAAATCTTACTGCACTGCTCTAGTATGCTGTGGAGGCGAAAAGAATTTGCATGTTTTATTTTCTCCATCTATCGCATATGAAAATTCTCTATGGAAGAACAAAGAAAGGGGAAAAAAAAGAACAGACAACTTACAGATTGATGGTCACTGGTTTTTCACTTACAGACAGTATTAAAAGGCCTGGGTTAGGAGCACTCACAACTTTTACCTCAAAATATAACAACTTGTTTTAGAAAAGGCAATGATTACAAGGCTACTTGTTTTAATGTCAAGTAGTAACAGAGTAAGGAATCTACCACTGAGTCCCCAAAGCTTTCTACTTGGAAAGCTCCAGTGAGAAAAGCAAAGCATGTGATTGAATGCACTCAGTTCAGTTCAGTTCTGGAATTCTCCAAAACGTTTTTCAAAGCCAACGAAATCCTTGAAATGCATTAAACATGGGAAGAGTGAGGTTCCTTCCTCCCTCGAGGTGGTGAGATTCTGGAAATTCAAACTCCCCATCATTCTCCCCTGCTTTGCAAATGGCTGCACCGATTGGCCCCGCCAAGATGATCGTATCGGTGTCTTCCGCAGGTATATAAATTTTCTCTTTTCTGAGGTGGCAACAAGGTGAAACATAACCACAAAGAAAGTACACTTCTATCTCGCTAGGCAAAGTTTTGCAAAACAACCAGAGGAGGTTACTCTGTTTTCTTAGAACAGTGAAAAGTGTAAGCATCGGAACATCCTGCCACTCTCAAAGATGTTCAGGAGTGTTGCACTGGTTTTGAAACCTTATAGTAAGCTACAGGCAAGCTTAGGAGGAGACTGGATGACTTTTGTCCTTGCATTGCCTGCCAGCCTGCTCCCAAACTGTTTGACACAGCAACACCTCGTGTTGTAGCACTAGTGGCATGAAACACTGCGGTCAAATGCCTACATTGAAGATGACCAGGCTTGGCCTGGGAAAAAGCAGGAAGGGAAGGAAGGAAGGAAGGAAGAAGAAGAGAACTAAGTTGGAAACAACCTGAAAAGTCTTTGGGATTGTTTATTCTTGACCGGACGATTGTTCCGTATCTGAGCAATGAGATTTATTCTTCTCCCACTGACAGATGGCATCTGCGTATTGCACCACAAGCTTATCCATCCAAGTGAGGGGCTCAGGAAAAAGGACTGAGCCCTCAAAGAATCCCAGGTGGCCCCCGTGTAGAGGTAAAACAAACATGACGTTCTCCCGTTTTTCTGAAAGAGTAAAAAATAAATGACATTTAGAAGGCAATCTCGCTAGCTTTGGACTTCCTCCCCAATGTGTTTTTTTGTTTTCTTCGCAGGATTAATAGGCAGCCACAAATGATACCAACAGAAAATAGGCAAAGAAAGACTACTGTTATGTATGAATTAAATATCAAGAGGGTTTATAATTATAAACAAGTTGATATAATTTACAGAATCATAAACAAGCTAATATAAAGAGAACTCTAGTTAAAATGACTGTTACATTACTATTATTGTTATTAGTATACATGTCAATACCTGTTTGTTTTCTTCTTGTTTTTGTAAGTGATATGCCCCGACAATACACTATATTCAAAATGTTTATGAATAAAAACAAAACATATACAAAAAAAATGGCCCAGAGATGGAGCTCTCGTCTCACAATCAGGAGGCTGTGAGTTCGATCCTAGGTAGAGGCAGATATTTCTCTCTCTGGGCACAATGAGAATGTATCTGCTGAACAAAACTCTGCATTGGAAACAGGAAGGGCATCCAGACAGTAAACACTCGGCTCCATTCAGTTGCCCAGACTCTACCCCGCAAGGGATCATGGGGTCATTAAAAGATGATGATGATGATGATTACTGTAAATCGAACCCAAAGAGAAGTGAGAACTGAGCTCATCTTGACTCATTGGGGTATGATCTACATTGTAGTAGGGTTGGAAAGAAAAGTTCAAGCAAAGGTTGGGCCTTACCTGAGAGGGCTCTTGGGATTGATAAAAGGCTATCATGCACCAAAGGGTCATCAGCTGCATTAACCAGCAAGAGGGGAACAAAGATCTGAAGACAGAAAAGAGTGAGATGTGGGTTTTGTCTGATTTATTTTATTTAAAAAAAACATGCATCCTGCTCATAATATCCTAATGGAGGGCCATCTCTTAGGGAGATCTGAATATGCAGAAACTCACATCCTGTTAGCAAGGTTGACTTAGAGAACTAGGATATGTTTTTGGAAATCAAGTCACAGATTAAGAATACCATTCAGCCTGTATTTGTCCCCATGGTTTAGTTACTGCTTCAGTAAGAGTACTTAAATTGTTATACAGTACTACTACTTATTATTAGTATAAGATTATCTAATTGTTTAGAGATTATTTGGGTGGTTTACAGCATAATAAGCATTAAAAAATATTTAAAATATTCCCATAGCTGACAAAAGAAAAACTTTTAGGAACAGACCCGAACACTATTCAACCAAGGTGAGGGAAGGGGAGACTTACATCTAAAATTATATCTAAACTATGGTAATTCACAAATTCACCCTTGTGGTGTTAATCTTCTTCCGCAAGTTTTTTTTTCCTCATTGAGAAGGGATGGGGGAAGAATACATGAAAAAACCAACTTTTAGTCGTACTTGATGTGAATAAACTGCAAACCTATTAACTATTACAGAATTAAGGAGAAACTTCCTAACGGTGAGGACAATTAACCGGTGGAACAGCTTGCCTTCAGAAATCATTGGCACTCCATCACTGGATGTTTTTAAGAGGAAACTGGATGGTTACTTCTCTGAAGTAGTGTAGGTTCTTCTGCTTGAGCAGGGGGCTGGACTAGAAGACCTCCAAGATCCCTGTTGCGCAGATTGACTTGAATGTTTTCCAGGGGCAACTATTTGCTAGTATACCAGCATGAGGATTACAGAAAATAGGCCGGAATTTGTGCTGAACAATTTCATAAGAATTATTCAGAAGTTTGAATCAGGATATGAAAAGAATAAATCCAACCAAATTTATTTCCAGTTCCAAAATTTCCTTGTTGCCTTCTATTTTCATTACCTTACTCTATCATAAAATATGTCACTATAGACTTCCCAAGAAACATTAACTTTTTAGGTGATCCTATAAAATTCTCCCTAGAATAATTCTAGCACTTGCATTATACACTCGGCCAAATATACACCTGCATCTTTTTTTAAATGCACGGAAGCTGCACTCCATCTTTTACCCCAAGTCTAAATGACCTCTCCCCGCTCCCTATTTTTTTTTTTTCATTTTAAGCCACGGAACCCAAACAATTAACATTCAGTACATGCTATGATAAACTCACTCTGTGCAAGTAATGCAGACAACTCTCTTGTTCATAATATTCTCTCAGGGAGCCATAACCATGAAATTTTCTAAGACCAGGAAAAAAAAGAAAACGGAAGCACAGGAAAACTTTAATGAATTATAATTGAATCACTGATAGTGGTGGGGGGTGGGGGAGACAGACAGACAGACTTTGCCAAGAAAACTGTCAGGACTTGTTCCAGGTAGTCTCTAGTAGTCAAGGACTGATATGAAGGGATAGATGGATAATTAGAAAATCTCTCCTAATACATTAAATATTTTTTTCTCTGTTGAATTAGCTCTGCCTAGATAAATTAATCCTGATTAGAATGCCAGTTCCTCCTATGAGGTTAATACATTTCTGCTTTGTTGATGAATAAATCTGCTTCAGAGTTATAAAAGATAAGGCTCAAGGGAACCATCTTCTAACTGAAAGGGAAGAATTTCTAAAAGTTGGATTTCTTTTTTCAATGGCAATTAAAGAAGTCCGTTGCCTAACTGATTATAAAGGGCCTAGCATTTTGGTTTTGTATAACTCATAAACAACTCATCTATCAATGTTTGCCTCACTATAATTATAACATCCATGAACAAAGTAAAATGTAAAAGCATGGGTTCTTTCAAAATGGTTACATGTTGGCATTAATAAAACTGTACACTAAGCAGGTGTTTAAAGATCTAGAGAATATTACAAGAGAGAATAAATCCTTAATTAACACATAGCAATAGCACTTAAGACTTATATACCGCTTTACTTTAGCCCTCTCTAAGTTGTTTGCAGATTCAGCATATTGCCCCCAACAATTTGGGTCCTCATTTTACTCACCTCAGAAGGATGGAAGGCTGAGTCAACCTTGAGCCTGGTGAGATTTGAAATGCCAAATTGCAGTCAGCCGGCAGTCAGCAGAAGTAGCCTGCAGTACTGCACTCTAACCACTGTGCCACCGTGGCTCATAGCAAACTTTTCTAGCAAAATCCTGAATTTACAGAAATGCAGAAGAATCTTAACTTTACAGCTTAATCATTCTATTTAGTCCTGTAACTTCACTCATGCACAATACTGCTATTTATAGCATACTGAGAGTTATAGTTAAAAAAAAATATCCTGCAGCAAGTGCAACTTTTAATGAACCCAAATAAAGGATGGCTGAAATTAAGGCACAGTCATATGAACCAGAAACTTAATTTCCAGAAATCATGATAATGCATTCCATTCCATTTAGGTAGAAAAGTCAACAATACTACTTTCTTGCATACCTCATAATGCTGTCATCGATCTGCATGAGAGACGTTGCTGTGTGAAGTCTGCTTAGATCTGTTTCCATTAAACTCTGTACCTTTCTCGAAGTTTCAGCAAACAAAGCTTGTCTAAAATACATAGGAAAAAAAGGCTGTTGTTATGCCCATCACAGACATCAGAGGCATAATCTTGATGTCATGATTATCTGAAAAATGGCTTTACATATAGCAATAGCACTTAAGACTTATATACCACTCCAAGTGCTTTACAGCAATCTCTCGGTGGTTTACAATGTCAGCATATTGCTCCCCAAAATCTGGGTCCTCATTTTACCAACCTCGGAAGGATGGAAGGCTGAGTCAACCTTGAGCCCCACAGGATCGAACTCCTGGCTATGGGCAGAGTTAGCCTGCAATACTGCATTCTAACCACTGTGCTACCAGGGCTCCTATATGGATACAAATCTTCACATTATTGTGGTGTGACATGTGCATTTTATATCAAATTCAAATCTTTTTCAATTTGTCCTTTAGAAAACCAACATGAAATTCAATACCAGTATGTTTGTGAATCTTACAAACAGAAGAATGTAATCCAACCAAAGCTAGAACGAATCACAAATCTAGTGTTTATAAAACTGATCTTAGGTCTGACAGAATCTAGTCGAAACTGCCATTCCATTGTTAAGATTTCTGTCCAAATATTTTAAGATGGGTTTCTTCACAGTATTCCATATTTACTAACAAAAAACCCCATATGTACCCCTCAACTTTATTGAGTAATAGTAAGAATAAAAATGCAATTTCAGAACTGTAAAAAAGGAATCAGTCACTGAATTTTTACATGCATTTAACAAAATCAAATCTATAAAGAAAAACAACTGAACTTTGATAAGTTTCGGAATATGGAAAAATGAATGGATTTGAGGATGCCTTTCAAAAAAGGTACATTTTGTTTTACTATGTAAAATTCTATTAAAAATGTGTTAATTTTTTTTCATAGGCAACATTTTTATGGAGGATGTCTTGTGATATAAATAATAAGGCATCAGGCTTATAGGTAGCCTTAGTGAACTGGGCTTGGCTAGTCTATAGGTAGCCTTAGAGAACTGGGCTTGGCTAGTCTAGTAAAGAGAAGAAACCAGGGGAGACATGATAGCGGTCTTCCAATATTTGAGGGGCTGCCACAGAGAGGAGCGGGTTGAGCTATTTTCTAAAGCATCCTAAGGCCAGACAAAGAATAATGGATGGAAACTGAACAAGGAGAGATTTAACGAAGAAATAAGGAGACACTTTCTGACAGTGAGAACAATCAACCCATGGAACAGAAGTTTCCCTTGGAAGTTGTGGGATCAATTGAGACTTTCAAGAAGAGATTTCAAGAAGAGATTGGACTGCCATTTGTCAGAAATGGTGTAGGATCTCCTGCTTGGGCAGTGGGTTGGACTAAATGACCTATAAGGTCCCTTCCAACTCTGATTATCTGTTTAATCTGTTAGTGTGCTTCCCCATGATCAATTACCACACAATTACAGAGATATGACAGTGCAGATCAATCAAATAATTCACTTGGAATAGTTACTTCAACATATGTTGTTCACCAGAGAAATCTGGCTTGATACATTAGAGCATAGAGACCATTAGTGATCCTGACTGTGAAGGAAATAAAAGAGCTGGGAACAAAAGGAGGACTGTGGGCCATATGTGTGAGCTTTGTTTTCTGTACTTGTAGAGCACAAAACATTTGGGGAAATTTGGCTCGGGGGTTGCACGACAGCACAAAAGATCTATTATGGAGACAAAATGTTTTTGGCAGATTAACAAGATATCCTTCAGATTTGCGAAAGATTGCTTGTACTTAAGACTAGGAACTCTTTTAAAATAGGGAGATTAAAATATCTTGCAGTTGTCAAAATGTTTGGATATCTGGAACAAATTAAAGAGATTCAATACCCTGTAAACCATAAGAAACTCTTGATGCCCTAAAAATTTTCCTTCCCCCTGTTCCTTGCCATGAAAGCCTTGAGGAGGAATCACTGCAGCAATTACAATTATTAGTATTCCATACGATTTGCTGATCTAAAAATATGCCAAAATTATTTTTTAAAAATTCTATTTTCCATTTTCTGGTCATAACAGACATAACATTTTTAAGATAAATGCCCTAGTTTTCATCCAGATGAATCTAGTGAATAATCTATCCAACCTGATTAAATAACTTAGCTTGAGGTAGTAAAAAGTGCAATCCAACCAACACAAGCATGTGGTACATTGGAGCAAAACAGATATATTTCTGTACCTGTGAGACAAGATGATTTTCTTCATGTTGTCTGCCATGAGAAAATTGTAAAATCTCCTACACTGATCCCATTGCATGAAGGTTTCCTGTGCCCTAATAAGGATAGAGAGGAAATAAATAAAAATAAAGTCAATTAATCAAAGTTATTGGCAGGTTATAGTGACAAGAAGCTATTTTGCAACATTGCTCTGTTGGAAGAAAAATCTTTCTGGGTTCAGTTCCAAGTGGGGAAAAAGACACTGGAAACATGGAGGCTGTTTGGAAGGTTTAACGGTGCTACAGCTCCTTTAATTTTTTTCCTGGGGGCCACTAATACAAGTAGTCCTTGTCTTATGAGTGGTTGCTTAGCGACCATTTGATGTTACGACTTACCTGAAAAAGGGAAGGCATGACCCGATTGTAAAGTTATGACTGTCACACCCCTCCCTACAATCATGTGACCACCCCTCTGGCACTCAGCAACATGCCTGCATTGATGGCCATTTATAGCATCTTGCAATCACACGACTGCATTTCAGCATAGCTCTGCTGAAAACTGTCACTTCTAGTTCTGGGAAAAACCAGGCTCTAGTGAATAATGTGGTGTCATTTAACAACTAGGGAAGAGTTTCTCAACCTTTCAACTTTAAGATGAGTGGACTTCAACTCCCAGAATTCCTTGATGGCTGGGGAATTTTGAGAGTTCAAGTCCACCCATCGTAAAGCTGCTAAGTTTGAGAAACACTGTACTAGAGCATTCATTTCATGATTGTGTTCGCTTAACGATAGCTGCAAAAAATGTTTTTATGACGGAAACGACATGCAACCATAATGGGCAATCTCCATTAGAGTCATATGTTGAGGATTAACCTTAGCTCCACAACTTAGGCAGTGGCACAGAGAAGTGTTATTAAAAATTCAACCATTAGAGGGAACAAAACCCTCAAAAACAGGAATAGGAAGCTGCCAACTTGCAAAAAAAAATCACGAAAAGAGTGTATAGATTTCTATATTGCCTCAAAGGGTCATTTTTAAAATCAATTGAATGATCAGATGTTGCAAAAGCTGGCAAAGTACATGCAGATTAACCCAGAATCCTGACTTTTAATAGTTAGCCAGATTTGGCAGGGAAAACTTCATCCCTTAGACCAATTACTTAGTTCAAGCAAGAATTTTCTGTGTTATATTATGGTCTTTCAAACTCTTGACTGAATACCCATGGACCATGCAACATCATCTTGGCAAGCTTTTTGCAAAAAACAAGGTGTTGGATCCATTTTCCCATTAAGTACAGAATCGTCCCACTTTCCTCCAGTTCAATTCGACACGTATGGGATTGGACAAAATCAGATGTAAAATATAAAGCTTGCATTGTTCTAATCCTATTGCTTTTAAAGATTTAACCTGGACAAAATTGTGACCACTTCATGGCCTGAAATATCTATGACAAATCAGAGTCAAACTGAGTTGATATATTTTTGAATACGGATATCGCTGAATTCTACTGGGTAATTAGTGTGCTTTTGGTATTCCAATCAGATTTATCTGTTGTATAGATTTTCAAATATAAAGTTCGTTAATTTTGGCCAGTCTAGCCTTTTATTTAGTTAAGATATAGTTGTCAATAACATTCTAGGCCTAATTAGCAATTTTAAAATGGAAATCGAACACAGAAAAGGTTTTTAACCATGAATGACATGCATTGGAATAATAAACAATACTTGACAGATTAAGATAATGGCTGTATTCCCTTTTAGTGATGGACTGAAGCAAACCAAACTGAAAGATCACATGAGGTTTCTGCCCAAGGAAAAGAGAATACCCTCCAAAAGAGGTAATATCCCCACCCACCCCCCGAAACAGACAACTGCCTTTATTCTTTTGATTCCTTTTATATTTCTATAATAATTTCCTCTCTGCAGTATATTTAGTTTTTCTTGTCTGATTGCAGTCTTTGCTTTATTGCATTTTACATGAATTTTGGGTTAATCCGTGGTGGCCCAGTGGTTAGACTGCAATACTGCAGTTCGATTGACTCAGCCATCCATCCTTCTGAGGCTGGTAAAATGAGGAGCCAGATTGTTAGGGGCAATAGGCTGACTCTGTAAACCGCTTCGAGGGGGCTGTAAAATGCTGTGAAGCAGTATATAAATCAGAATGCTGTTGCTTTTACTGAATGTGTTAAGATGATTGATAAATCTTAAAAGTTTAATTAGATAATGCAATGCTAAAAATTCTGAAAGCTTTGGAAAGCCACTACTTTAAGTGGAAGAATAGCAAGCAGAAGTATATTTCAAATATTTTTCTCACTGCTTTTTTTCTTTCATGAAATTCTAACTCCAGAACCACCAGTGTTTCAGATCTGTCTATGTGAAGACCTTATAGCTGAAATGTTGCTTTCTATTGTCATAATTTCCCCAAAAGACAGTATTTTGAAAAAGGACCCAGAAAGAGGTAGTAGGTTGAGTACAAGATATGTAGAAATACTTTATTTTCCCTACACTCAAGAAAAGCACTTAGCAAACATGCTCACTTCCTGCTCTACCACAACAAAGCTCATCAGTCAACTTACCTCAATGCGCTATACCCCTGGCACACACTGACACAACAGAGCACCCGTTCCTGGTTAACATGGGACTCCCCAAGATATTTGCACACTATATTTCCACCCAGGCTAAAGCCAACAACAACAAGGTTGGACTGAGGATATGTCTTCTTGATGTAGGTCACCATAGCGGCAAATTCCCAGGTGCAACCTATGAAACAGTGAAGACAAAGACATGCTGGTTGTGGAATTTGGGGAATTGAAGTCCATAAATCTTAAAGTTGCCAAGGTTGGACATGCCTGGCTTTTTTGGCAAATGGAACTGTAAGTTCCCATATTTCTTCAAGACTTCTATGCTTTAAAAAATAATCTAATCATAATTAAGAAATGATGAACATTTTAACAATCATAAAACTAGAAACAGAGGATAATAACATGTATACCATGAATAATGATAGTATTCTATTCTTAAGGACTTCTCATTGCAGGACAGAGTTTTCAAGTGTCAAGCCTGAGTATAGTTAAATAAAGCAACGGAGAAATAAAAGATAGGGCAGAGCATTACAGTAACATTTTGATTGCTCAATAATACTCCAGAATAATCTCCTGAGGCTACAGACTATAATTATTTTTAAAAAAAAAGAAGTGCCAAAGGCTTTACACTAGAGATTTGAAATATTCATCATAAACAACAGGATACAAGGAATGGCAGGAGCCAATAGGATTTCAATAGAAAAACAAATTATTCCTTTGGTGCTAACTCCTATCCTTTGGGTTTTATGAAGTATCAGCTTGTTCTACTCTCCAAAAGTACTATAGTTGAAAAACTATGTCTTATTCCCTTTTCTGGCACTATGATCTAAGTCAAGCTAAAGAAACTGATGCTATAGCACTGCATGTATATTTCTAGGAGAAAACAGCTCTCTCTTCATGCACATAGAAACATGCTCATGTTGAAAAAGGTCTTTTTCATTGAATTACCCTTCTGTCATTTTTTTTCCTTAGAATGATTTAACAACATACTTATGTTTTCTAAGAAACCACAATCCTGGTTTGGGTTCACATGATTAGACACAACCAAGCAAAGTTCATTAGGGCTTACTGTAAAAGTGTGAGCTGAGCCATTTGAAAGTTTACTGATCCCATTAGACTCACCCACACCTTTGACACTTTTAGGGACACAGGCATGATAGGAATTAACGCTAACAGGAGAAGGTGGAAGAATGAGCCAATATTTACCGTAAGTGAACATGCGTGGCGAAGTCAGTTCAATATTTGGGAGAGCCCCAAGGTGATTTAACACAGCACATCGGTAGCCCTTCTTTTGAGCATAGTCAACAAAGGTTCTAATGTACTGCTTCTCACTGTGATTAGCTATTCCGGGGCAGATGACCATTGTGATATCTTCTGGAGAATAAAAACATTGGAGAGGAAGAATTTAAGAAGTTGGATATGGAAAATGCAAAATGACATTTCATTTGGTAATTTTAATCTCTGGAGACTAATTTCAGAACAAAGCAATTTTTACATTCTCTCTCTCTCCCCCCCCCTCTCTCTCTCTCACACACACAGCTCAGAATGTGGTAATTTATTATGTTACAGTACAACACAGAGAGAGGAAACATGACATCCATTACGTAACTTCAGTTTGTTTTCCCAAGCTCTTTAAAATGACCCAGAATTTATTTTGACAAGTTACTGCAAGCATCGCTGAAAACAACTTCTCCAATTAGCAGTTACTGACTAAGACAACTTCTCTAAATGGGACTGGCTGTTTAAATTCCAGAAAGAATTTGTTTTTTAATCGCCTGCCTTTATTTATCTTATAGCCAGGTTCATTGGTGTTTTTTAAAAATTAATTTCCGCCAGCAGCAGCAACCACAGGAAAACAAAAGCATGCACGCACCTACCCACCCCTAGAATGTTTGTCCTCTTTTTCTCAGAAAGGGTTTAAAAAGCAGTTTTCCTAATTGGATGCCTGTCACAATGGGAACTATAACTTTAAGCTGTCACAGTCACTGGTTCTGTTAGCGCAAAATTCCTCCATTACACCTGAGAAGCTTCAAATTGAGGCGGTGGTCTTAAAACAGCTCTGGATAAGCTGCAGAGATAATAAGCTTCTGAACCTCTTATAAGTGATGCTAGCATTACTTACACCTCATGACATTTTCCCCCTTTCTCAAGATTATTCTTTAGGAGAAGGAAAAAGAAGACTGGATGAGAAGGGATTTGTTTTTGGTCTGTATTTTTCACGCCTGTGTGACAAATGGAAAGTAAGGTATCCTTTGGGGGAAAGATCAAATAATATTTTCTAAGCAATAATTAAGCTACAGTTAGGAGCGCAGTGTTACCTTTTAAAGCACCTTGCTGTTCAAGGTTCTGCTGCAGTGGGAAACATTAACTAGCCAGGTGTTATTCTGGCAAAAGGAATACACTAGGGAGGAGAATATCTTAAGACATTTGGTGGTAGAAGTTTCCAATACACCTGGTTACTTTAAACCCCGCAGAGTGCTTTCCCTTCAAATGGACAACATCAAATATATGATTAGGGTGAATTCTCTCAAGCAAACAAAACAAGTTTCAGATTTTATTAAGCTCCTCTCACCCAGGGAGGAAAAAAAAACCCAGCCTTTACAGTCTGTTTAACAAGCATTATTGATTGATTGATTTACAGATAGTCCTCAAGTTACAACCACAATTGAGCCCAACACTTCTGTTGTTAAGTGAGACATTTGTTAAGTGAGTTTTGCCCCATTTTTATGACCTTTCTTGCCAGAGCTGTTAGGGGAATCCCTGCAGTTGATGAGTTAGTAACCTGGTTGTTAAGTGAATCTGGCTCCCCCCATTGACTATGCTTGCCAAAAAGTTGCAAAAGGTAAACTACATGACCCCCCTGGGATACAGCAACAGTTGTAAGTATGAACCAGTTGCCAAGCATCTGAATTTTGATCATGGGGATGCTGAAAAGGTTGTTAACTGTGAAAAAAAATGGTCATATGTCACTTTTTTCAGCGCTGTTGCAACTTTGAACTAACTGAATCATAAGTCGAGGGCTACCTGTATCTAGTCACCTATCTCCGAGGCGTTACTTTTATTGGGGACAGGAGTAACATTTGAAATTCTACCCCTCTAAAGTAGAAATCAATGCCATGAAGCAATGCCTCTTATCTGACGACTATAAAAAAATAATCTTTCTTTTTATATAACACATAGACAGCTCTCGGGGCCAGAGGTTCAAAAGTCAGACGCTGCCTCCCCCAAAACCAAAAAGCAAGTTATGGCCGCAATAAAACTCCAGCCTCTCTACGGGAGTAAATGTTGCAGCTGGTACTTTCTGCAAATATTTACTCAAACTTCCGGGTCAAGAAAGAATAGACAAGGAACAGGCTAACCTTTGCTACTGTTTTCAGTCAGTGGTTCAAAGAGGTCAAAAGTCGCTGTGGCACCGTCTGCCATGGTGAGGTACTTGCGAAGCCCGTAAGGGTGAGGTGAACCTACTCTCCCCATCTTGCCGTAAAGAGCAGTCTGGATGTGCCCACTCTTTCCCCAGATCAAAGGTGGAACGTATCTAAAGAGAAAACGGAAATGCCCACATTGAAATACGTGCAAACTTGCAGTTTTGCTTTCAGACCCATCTTTAATTTATAGTGCAAATACTTATATTTTCAAAGGGGGGGGAACCCCCAACACATAAAAAGTGCTTAGAAAGTGAAAAAAATATGAGGAAAAATCAAAGTACAATATAGCGCTATATGAAGGATTGCAATTACATATGTTATCCATAAAAGCAATATAAATCAATCATAATTTATTAGCAAGCCGCCTTGGAGAGAAATGTTTACTTCTACAAAAACAACCTTGAAGAAATATAGATCTTTTATTAGCAGACCAGCTTGGACACAAATGTTTACCTAAGTTGATATACAATCTAGATAGCTCAGATAAATAGCAGAGGTCATAGTTAAGAGCCAAAGGGGCAACAGATGGCAAATCTGAGGATCGGGTATAATTTAGTAACCTCTGAAAAAAACACTTCCCAAAGCAGCACCTTTGAGAGCAAACAACATATATATTACAGTCATCACAAAAGTGCCATAAGTGGTACTAAAGCAGATGGCCTTGTATCTTAATTTTATGGTTTTCGATATACTAAAGGGGAAATGGTAAATAAGAGGAAATGAAGAGGTTAAAAATGGACTGACATTGCTTTCAACAACACCATCTTGCCAGAAAACACCTGGCTAGCATTTCCAAACTATCAAAACAGGACAAGCACATTCTTTAGAGGCTGATCCAGAAATAAAGAAGAATGGCCCTGTTGATCAAGCCAGGAGCCATTTTAGTGCAACGTTCATTCTGTGGTCTTAAGTCAAGGACAAACTGTAATGTGTTGTCAAATATTTAAACAGGGAACAGCTGGTCAATATTGCTCAGGAACCTGAGTACAGCATGTAAAATAATTACCATCCTCATTATGGGGAGTAAAAGCTGAAATACTTGTTACAGGAACAGCTTGAAACACTGTTATAGAAATGACTTGAAAGGCTGCTACAAAAATGGTTTGAAACACTGTTATAGAAATAGGAAGCAAAGGGCTGAGGTTGTAACTTTTGTTGTTAATTGTCTATTGCAATAAAACAAAATCAGAAGTCCCTTTCCTTCTTCCTTTCTTTCGGTACCTCTCCTTTTTCTTTAACTTTCTTTTGTTTCCATTTGTGTTGTATACGATGATAAACATTAGCAAAATAGATGAAAGGGGGAATAAAAGCTGAAACAATTGGCATAGAGCAGGGGTGTCAAACTCGATTTCATTGAGGGCTCACATCATGGTTGTGTTTGACCTTGAGGGGGCCAGAGAGGGCGTGGCCAGCTTGACACCACTCGTGTCAGGGGTGCCGGTGGTGGCCCAAGCACTCTGCCAGTGAAAATGGGCTCCGTTTTCGGCTGCGATGGCTTCCTGCTCAGATCTAAGTTTGATCCTAGGTAGAAGCCAATATTTGGAATAGACTCTCCTGCTCCAGCAGGGGATTGGACCAGATGACATCCAAGGTCCCTTCCAACTCTGTTATTCTATGAAACTCTCTGCCAGAGAAAATGGAGCTTGGGAGCCTCACAGGCCAGTCCTTTGCTGTTTCCATGGCAGCCCCACAGGCCAGATCTAGCCCATCTTGCGGGCCAGATTTAGGCCCCAGGCCTTGAGTTTGATACCCCTGGAATAGAGAAATGCTCAGCCCTGAAGAGCAGTGGTAACAGAGTGGTATATATACAAAAAGGATTGTAAGAGCCTTCAGAGGACACCCATGAACGAAAAGGAGGAAGAAAAAAAGACAGATACTTATCCAAGGAATTTGTGATGTCATGGAATCTCTGACTGTAATAAAGTTAAGGCAGTGGGACCACTAGGATTGTAATCCTATCCTATTTGTTTGCAGAAACATTCATGCATCTTTCACATTCCATGCAGTGTTTTAATCTGACTAACAGTACATGCATGAAGGGTTAGCCACACAGTTATTAAATGCTCATACTGGAAATTAAGGGTGTTTTTTTTAGCAGTTTGGCTATCTCCCTTTTACCTCTCTAAGTTCTTTCAGAAATGAGATGTATTAAAACTGACAAACAGAACACACTTGAAATTTTTGTGATTGATAATTCAGGATAACTGTGTGTGTTTAAAACTCTGATGAAAATATTCCAAAACTCTAGTCTTGTTTGTCAATGAAACACAAAGCCATCAAGCTTCAGGGGCACAATTCTTTTCTTCTCAATACAATCTACTGGAATAATTCTTTTGGACCTCCTATAGCTTTTGATATAAAAAGCAATAACTATATAATATTACTATTGACTTGTGCATTGTAAATGGTGGCATTATTTTACATTAGTTCTCTTTTTAGATGAGTGATGGTACTAGAAGTTCATCACTCTGTTCCTCTGGGCTCCGTTTTATCCATCAGCTTATTTAACACATATATAATAACAGCTGAGAACAGGACAAAAGTTGTCCCTAAAATTGCAAATTACTCGATTCAAGCTTTCATTTTCACTTAGCCCAAATGAACCAACAGGTATTTGGAACCAGTCCTCCAGCATAGAACTAGAGTGAATGACTATTAATTTACCGAAGAATGTTCCTGCCATTTGGCTTAAATGCCTAGATCGGCGTCCAGCTTGTGGTGAAGGACAGGCTGCACTCTAGCAAATCAGGTGCAAAAGTTAGTGGTGCCCTTGAATCTGCTACAGCTACTGGATATGTTAATGTCCTCTATGACAAAGTACTTTTTTATCAGTTGACATGCCAACAGCGAGCCCCATCTAGAAAAGGAAAAGCTGGGTTAAGGCTATCATGAGGTGTAATAATTACTGCAATGTGCTGGAGGTAAAAATACTTTTGGAGACTGGGAAGGATTTTGAGTTACTTCAAACCAAAGCCATCAAGCACTGCTATTTTTGCAAGATGCACTGGCTTTCAGCCTGGTTCTGGGACCAGTTCAAAGTGCTATGTTGAATTTCGCACCATCTAAATGAAATTCCTGCCATATACATTTGCTGATCAAGTCGCTTCTCTACTGTGTTCCATGATTATAGAATATTCTTCCAAGAGACATAGTAAGAAACTTTTACTTCAAAGCACAAGAAGACAAGAAGCAATGGAGGGAAACTAATCAAAGAAACAAGCAAGCTAGAACTAAGGAGAAATTTCCTGACAGTGAGAACAACTAATCAGTGGAACAACTTGCCTCCAGAAGCTGTGAATGCTGCAACACTGGAGGTTTTTAAAAAGATGTTGGATAACCATTTGTCTGAAGTGGTGTAGGGTTTCCTGCCTAGGCAGGAGGTTGGACTAGAAGACCTCCAAGGTCCCTTCCAACTCTGTTATTCTATTCTATTCTACTGAACAAATTATAATTTGCTAGTTTTTCACATTAAGCTTTATACCAGGGGTGTCCAACCTTTCACCTTCCCTGGGCCACATTAGAAGATGAAAATTTGGTTTGGGCCGCACATAAAATAAAATAACAGTAACGATACCTGATCATCCCAAAAAACCATAGAGAACATAGTTAACATATTAAATTTATTTGGAAATGAAATTAGTGAGATGTTTTTATTATTTATTAAAAATTATTTATTTTTTATCACGTTTTTTTTATCACAGTTTTTTATCACAGTTTATTTTCCGGCCAAATTTTTGCGGGGGAGGAGTGGGGGAGAAAGCTCGCCGCCTCACGCCTACCTCTCCTCCTGCAAATGGCCCGGCTGGATGAGGCAGGACTGGAAGGCAGAAGCAGCAGCAGCAGTGGCGGGGCAGAAGCCTTCCCCGCCACCGCTGCTGCTTGCCTCGCTTCTGCCCCGCCGCCGCTCTGCCCCTGCCGCCGCTTCTGCCTTCGCCGCGCTTCTGCCCCACCGCTGCTGTTGCTTCTGCCCCGCCGCTTCTGCCCCCGCCGCGCTTCTGCCCCGCCACTGCTTCTTCCCCCCACTGCTGCTTCTTGCCCCGCTGCCACTTCTGCCCCCGCCGCCGCTTCTGCCCGCCCCGCGGAAGCAGCGGTGGCGGGAGCAGAAGCAGCAGCGGTGGCGGGGAAGAAGCGGTGGGGTGGCAGCGGGGCAGAAGCAGCAGCGGGGCGGGGGCAGAAGCAGCGGGGCGGGGGCAGAAGAAGCGGCGGTGGGGGGAAGAAGCGGCGGGCAGAAGCAGCAGTGGTGGCGGGGGCAGAAGCAGCGGCAGCGACGGGGGAAGAAGCGGCGGCAGGGGCAGCGGCGGTGGGGCGGCGGGGCAGAAGCAGCAGCGGTGGCGGGGGCAGAAGCGGTGGTGGCGACGGGGGAAGAAGCGGCGGAGGCAGAAGCGGCGGCAGTGCCAGCGGCGGCAACAGCAGGAGGTGGCGCTCTGACGGTGCCCGCCTTTTCTCTTGCTGCTTGGCCTGGCACTCGCCTTGCCCCACGCCTGCCTCTCCTCCTCCTCCTCGCTGGCTCTGGCACGAAGGTTGGGGTGGGCACTGGGCCGCATTACGAGGCGACCTAGGCCGCATGCGGCCTGTGGGCCGCGGGTTGGACAAGCCTACTTTATACCATGGTTTACAAACCATAATGAGTGGGTCCATATAGTACTGCTAAGCCAAAACTAAATAATTTGCATTATGGCTTAGTTCAATGTATAAGCTGGCTCCTATGTTAAACTTTCATATAAAAGTATGGGTGCTCCATCACTAGAGGCTTTTAAGAAGAGATTGGATAAGCCATTTGTCCAGAATGGTATAGGGTGCACTGCTTGTGCAAGGGGTTGGACTAGAAGACCTCTGAAGTCCTTTCCCACTCTGTTCTGTTCTGTTCAGGCTAGAGTATAGTATGTATTCTTGTCTAAATCACTAAAGGCAGGGAAAAGCTGTTAAATATAAACTGCCTTCTTATCACATTTAATCTCTGCAGAGTATCCATTCAATATGGATATCTAAAACCTACCGTTTTGTATAGAATACCATAAGCCATTTTTGCTATAGAGATTTAACTGAATGTATAGTTTAGGCAATGTCCAACTTCCAAATGACTCTGGGTGGTGCACAATAAAGTTAAGGGAACAGAAAATACTATACAATAATCACAAAAAGAATTAAAAAACAAGAACAATGGCAACCCTGGCTAAAACATAGTCGCAAATAACATTACAGGAGTCCAAACCACCCTAACCAAACAGAAGAGCCAAGTCTTTTAGGATTTCTGAAATATCATCAAGGTGCATTGATATCTTGAATGCCACATGGCTATCAAGAACCTCAATCTAGAAGGCTTCCAAAAAGTTGGTGACCCATGCTTGGAACCCCTTGTTTGGCACATCTCTATTATTCATGTATTTTGCTAAAGGGGGAACATTATCTTGCTAATCGTGCTAAGGATATTCAGACTTTTATCACATGCTGTTTGCAGTTCCATTATTTTACAACCAGCATTAACTATTGTGGAATGATTTGGAGGTAACCCAGAACAAATAGCCAGATTAATGTAATCACTGAGTTGGTGGAAAGCGAATTAAATCCTATCAACTGTGCCCTGAGAATGCTATTTTTCATGGGCCTATTTGAAAAACTTGGCTGCTTCACAAGCTGATTTTATTAGAACCGAAAAATACAGTTTGACCTACATATGTTGTTATCCATTTGTTCAGAGATCAAGCTAGAAGAAATATGCAAAATCTCTTAAGCTTTAATAAGTTCTTTGGAATTCCCACATGAAACATGGCAATTAAAATTCCACACATTCTACACCCAGTTTAATAGCAGCAATTTTTCCCCTGTTCTGTACTTTATATCAGCTGTCATCTCTGAAGTTGTCTAAGTGCAGGTATTTAAAAAAAACCTCCTAGAATATTTGTTAAAGTCTTAGGTTTTTAAGTACAAACCCATTACAACGGATCCGGCTAACTGAAGGAATTATACAACATATTGGTGGAGGGTTTTTTAGTTAGTTCGCAAGAAAAATAGTTAGCTAAATATAAAACCCAGTGTGGAGGGGACAGAAGTTTAATTAATTACTGGTATAATGCAGATATTGTTCAGGAACAAAATTGGTTCCTTCAAAAAAAAAATTATGAGAAGCAGATCTTCCAGAACTATGGATGAGCAAACGTAACACAAGATTATGCCTTTACTTGTGGGTTGGGGGAGGAATTTTGTGCCCAATGTTCTAGCAGAGGACAGAACACTCTTAAAGGCTGACTTTTACTCCTGATGTCATAAGAACCACTTGACCCCCACGATATAGAAATAAGAGAACTTTAAATGTATTGGTTCATGTATTGGAGTAAAGGGAGTTATACCAGGAAGTATTATTACAGTAATAAGAGCTCGGTGGCGCAGTGGTTAAGAGTGCAGTACTGCAGGCTACTTCTGCTGACTGTTGGCTACCTGCAATTTGGCAGATCAAATCTCACCAGGCTCAAGGTTGACTCAGCCTTCTGAGGTTGGTAAAATGAGGACCCAGATTGTTGGGGGCCAGAGGCTGACTCTGTAAACTGCTTATATTGCTATTGCTATTATACTTCTAAGGTGTATTGTACACGTAGTCCTCGACTTACAACAAATCATTTAATGACCATTTGAAATTACAACGGCATTGAAAAATGTGACTTATGACTGTTTTTTCAGAGTTATGACATGATCAAAATTCAGACACTTGGCAACTGGTTCATATACCAGTTGCCTCTTGCGACCTTCTGACAAGCGAAGTCAAGGGGGAAGCCAGATTCACTTAACAACCGGGTTACTAACTTAACAACTGTAGTGATTCACTTAACAACTGTGACAAGAAAAGTTGCAAAATGGGGCAAAACTCACTTAACAAAATGTTTCACTTAACAACAGAAATTTTGGGCTCAATTGGGGCTGTTGAGGACTTTCTGTACTACTAAAGGTAAATAAATTGTTGCTAATTCTGCAATTAATACAAACATAATGCAAAGAATTAAGATAATAATAATAATAATCAAAACTGTGGGTATTTTTTTTCTACGTGTAAAATTTATCTGTTCCTCCCCTCAAAAATGTTGAAGCGGATGAGGTATGGTGTTTTTTGGGGTACCCATACGCATGCACACAAAAGAGGGATAAGAAAGCGCCCAATAGCTAGAGAAGAAAGAGCCATTAAATCAAAACTTAAAGAAGGTAATATAGCAAAGTGGAATAGTCAGGAAAGAGAAGAGGTAAGGCAAGTTCTGATATACCACAAAAACCTGTAGAAGTATAATGCAACGTCAGAGCAAAAGAGCCTTCCTGAGCTATGATGGTTTAGTGTTCCTTGAATTCAGACCCAGCAGCCAGTAACAAAGTTAGCATAAAATCCCGGGTTGCAAATCAGTATCAACCCACAGAGCCAACATTCAGCCATTAAACTGGCTTTCCTTTTACTTCTAAACACAGATGGGAAAGGGGAATAGGGTTATTTTCATATCTGCATAGGGTTATACATCAAACTTAGAGGCTTGCAGGGAATATTTCTTCGCAAAGCACTCAGATTACCATGGGCAAAGGCAGTAATAAGACTGTATTCTGCTGGCACACAATACAAATGAAAATCTTCTTTATATGACTAGTAAAACTGGATAATCCAATTACTGAACTTTCTCTGAAGAAAGCAAGCACTAGGTAGGCAGGCAGGCACTCATTGTCTGGCAATAAGAAACAGCTGATGGTTGCACAAGCTGGCTATGCATTCATGGGGCTTTTGTTACTTGGAGTTAAAATGTATAGCCTCATTCTCTTGCCAGGCAAAATGAAGTGGAGTGAGTTTTAAAATGTCTGTTTAAAATGTCTGTAACATGTGTTCCTTGAGGCTTAAATCTAAAACTGTGGTAAATGGGAGATAGTCAGAGGGAAAAAAACACCAAGAGGTTTTTTTTCCCCAAAGGGGCACAAGGGAATCGCTATTCAAAACGTAAAATGTAAAGCAAAAAATATTTACACAAAATGTTGTAATGGTTGCATCTGAAAAGTCCCAGAATACTTTTAAACAATTGGTAAGTTTTTGCTTTTAATTAATTACCTTTTTTTTTAAAACTGCTGTAGCAGCATTCATAACATAAGCATTTTTGAGTAATTTCCTAAGTAAAGCACTGCAAAATACTCCAAATATGCACTACAGGTGAACATTATCATAACGTTAAGACTAAAATAAGCCCCTGGAAGATGTTACAGAATCCATTATAAAAGCCACTAACAAACAATAATAAGAATTATTTGCAGCCATAACCTATATCACACCTATTCCCTTCCCCAAATAGTTCAAGGGCAAAATCGGAAATTGACAGGTGTTATTGATGAATTTTTATAGCCATTCAGGAACACAGGAGGGTGAATGCAAAAGAAAACTGAGGCTTGGAAACCATCTACACACAAGATTTCCTGAGGCAAATGGGTACCACTCCTTCAACTATCCAAAACAAAACAATTTAATCTATAATTAGACGAGCCGATTTAGTCTCTACCTGAATTTCAACTTCAGGTATAATAGGTCTCTCAGAAGTGCTTTCTTTTCCAAGAAGTGGTTTCGCAGCTTCTCTGATTCAACCACACCTAGATCCTGGCTGAATTGAGGGTTTCAGACTTGCTCTCCCTCCGGGATATACAGATTTTTTTTTTATAAAGTAGGCACTTTTAATTAAGCAAAGCAAATTTCATTTACTGTAGGAAGAGATTCATAAGGCAAGGCTTTTATGATGTAAAGAAAGCGTCTAACCTGATGAAGTTGCTTCCAATATTGTACACAGCTTCCCCTTACCTTGCTAACATTAAATCAAAATAGCCAAATAATTCCATATATTGGTGGACTACTCACTCTTTGGTTAGGAGAGGGCACGATTTTATTAGGAAGCGGGCTAAAGGTGTGTCTTGGTATATGAGCTCAGGAGGAGCAGTTGGGCTCTTCAGATTCAGGCAACGGACAATAATGTAAAGAATAGCAGCAACAGCAGCCAATTTAACCCCATCAAACACTGCCGGCAGCTCAGGGGTTTCTATTAAGGAACTCATCTTGCTATCTGAAAAAGAAAGCAGAAAAGTTTGGAAAATAGTCCTTTATTAAACTATCAAGTTAAAAAAAAGCTTTCAAATCTAAGATCACTCAACCCAAGGAAGTTTCATACGGAACTGCTGATCCAATTCAATATCAGAAGCCTGACTACATTACTGAAAAAAATCTCTGGATCTGATATCAAAACAGAGGCATTTTGAAGGCAAGAAAGTAGGAGACCATGAGTTCTAGTTCTACCTTAGATGTGAAAACTGGCTTTGGATCAATCACCAGGACACAGTGAGTTCTAGTTCTGCCTTAAAAGCATGAAAGCTGGCTGGGAAACTTTAGAGCCATCACTTTCTCTCAGCCCAACTCACACCACAGGGCTGTTATTATGAGAAAAATAGGAAGAGGAAGGAGTATCAGGTATGTTCTCCACCTTGAATTATTTATAAATAAATGAATACATTTCACTGCCACATTTTTAAAGTGTCTTCAAACCGTACTACTCAAAACCTCACATTTCATTCTAGTCTAAGAGTGTGCAAGGTTTTTATTCCAAGAAAAATATTTACTCTGCTTGAAAATCATTATATGCTTCCTTAATGTATTTCAGTCACTTATCTATGTACCAAGAAAGGAAACCTTATCTCAAAGACAAATCGATTAATTGTCATAAGCCTGGTTGAGAAGTTTAATGGGACATGTTAGATGACCTTGAAGAAGCATGGGAAAGAGATGTTGTCTAGGAAACAATCAGACAAAGAAAGGGTGGAGCCCCCAGTGGTTTATGGGTCAGACCAACATAGGAAGGACCCGCCCTTTAACTGATCAAGCAGTTGAAAGAGCTGGCAGGAAATTTGTGGCATCAGACTCACAGAGTTCTATTAATGCAGCCTTAGAACAAAACAGAATTAGTTCGTCCAGTTTGTACTTCCTTTCTGGTTTAGCTGGGAGGGTTGACATCTATCTTGCAAGCCTGAAAGTGCAAACTTCTCACCACTGCTGGATACATTAGGATGGGTCCCCCTTTTAAGTTTCTTTCTTTGATCCTTAAGCCACTGGGGGCTCCTGCCTCTCTTACCTGTTTTCTAGGCAGCATCTCTTTCCCCTTATTTCCCAAAGTCATCCACATATCCACTACAAAAAGGTGCTAAATAAAATACAGGTGATCACTTACAAAAGGTAGGCCTTCAGACATTTTGTAATCCTACTTGATATATGATTCCTGCCCAAATTTTAACCAGAAGGTTATAAGCGAGTATATGAAAGAAGCACAGAGAGAAAATCCCATTACTTCCTGATTTGCCTGGGCTTGTCCTTTAACAGGAACAATAGCCAGTTAATATATTATAATACTGTAGAAACAATGCATTCCAAGCATACAAAACCCACCTGTGTAGTATGACACTTATTCTTAAAAACAGGAAATTCCAGGTCGTCTAAGCAAATATGAAGTCCAATTCAAAGTTAGCCTATAAAACAAAATCAGATTGTATATCATTCTATTGGTAGCAGTAACTCACACAAGAAACAAGTCACAAGAAAACATACTTAAAACAAGAAAGCATACTTAAAACAAAAGCCATCTGCTACAACAATTTTTGGCCCGTTCTGTACAAATCTATTAGATAGAAACCACTTCAACTGCATCTACATCATTACTTGTACATGGGGAAAAACAACGTGCATAAAATTTGTCTCCATACTACTACGAATCAATTTTATGATCATCTGCACAAAAATGAAACAAATGTACAGTCTCTGAGATGTCAATCATCAGCGTTTCATTTATCTCCAAACCCGCTAAAGTTGACACCAGGCTGAGATACTAACTAGGTAGCTAGCTAGATCAACACAGACATGTGTGTGTGTGTGTGTGTGTGTGTATGTGTGTTGTATGAAGAACCTAGTAATAATCAACAATACTATTTCCATAATGATCCTGTAAACATATTTATGCTAATGGGACAAGCTCATAAATTGCTATTACTGATAACAAGCCAGACAATCATATATACGATGCTTACTTCAAAGTTAAAATGGAACTGAGAAAAGTGACATGACCGTTTTTTACACTCACATATTCACATGATCAAAATTCGGATGCTTGGTAACTGATTCTCATTAATGATGGCTGCAGTGTCCTGGGGTCATGTGATCCCCTTTTGCCACCTTCTGACAAGCGAAGGCAATGGGGAAGCCAGATCCTTAACGACCGTGTGACTTAACAACTGCGGTGCTTCACTTAGCGACTGTAGCAAGAAAGATTGTAAAATGGGGCAAAATTCACTTAACGAATATCTCGCTTAGCAACAGAAATTTGGGGCTCAGTTGTAGCAGTAAGTTAAGGACTACTTGTGTTCTGTGGGATTTAGTCGAAATAAAACTTTAATGGGTTTTGCCAAATTGTTCTATATCTATGTTACAGGCTGCGTTTAAAATTCTCCACTTTAAAAGCACTTTACATTTTAACAAGGGGAATTTAGACTCATATCCAAAGCACCTAAATTAGGAATCCAATTTTGCGCTTCTTTTAGTGCAATGCTATGCAACCATTTGCAATTATTTCCAGGGAGCAGAGGAAGTGCTGCTATTTATTAATCAACTTAAATACATGTGCCTTAGCATTTTGAAAGGCAGAGCCATTTGATCATTTGCAGCAGATTCCATATACAATAATCAAAAATGAGACGTTAAATGCTAAATGATGATTTAGAGACAGGCTCAAGTCCATTTTTACAACACTCTTTTCAGGCTTATAGGACAGTTCTGAAAGGAAGTGAATTCATTTGTAAAATATTCATTCCTAACATTGCTATATAGCAATGATAGCAATGAGTTCTTCGTTTTTGTTATACTTTACATCACAGAAAGTTCAAATGCATTGTGGGCATGTTTTATATATATCTATCTGTCTCTCTGTGTGTATATATACAGTGAATGTACAACATATATACAGTTAATGTACAATTTTAATGGAGTAAGTTAGTCAAAGTAAAACAGAAAATATATAAAGCTATCAAACAGCTATAGGGTCTCCTGCTTGAGCAGGGAATTGGACTAGAAGCCTCCAAGATTCCAACCTATTATTCTATGTTTTAGTAATATGGTTTCAAGTTCTCATTTATATCACTCATTGATTCTTGGCACAAGTTTATTTGCAGCCACTCTCAGACATCCCAATGGCTTAAATTTGTATGAGGCAACTTCTTATTTTTACTACAATTACCGATACAAGAATTCTGGTAATCTGCCTTACTCATCCCATAACCTCTAAGATGGTCATTCCTTTATTTCATCTGAAAAATGCTAGCAATATCTGAGACAATTACCTTTCCCTTTAATATGCCAATTTTCTCCCTGGAAAGAAAGTATATTCATATGCAATCTGTATTTTCAAAAGTACAATTAGAAAAAATCAAATTTCTGGACCTAGCTTTCTTAGCGCAAAGGAAAGACTTCCTTCTGTTAATCATCATGACAAAAGCCAGTCAAACCCTTTACAAATCTGTTGTCTCAATAAAAAAGCTGTAGATGTGTTAAAATTTTATACCATATTGTTAAACTGTCTGAAGAGCAATAAAAGAGAATGCTTTCAGTCATTTCAGATCTGGCCCAAATTCCCCTATCTCATATAAACAAAATAAACTCCCAATCAAATCTGAGAAATGTTTTTAAAGCAGCATTTTTAGAGAGGCATTGAAGATTTGTTATATGACCAAAGCAAGAAAAAGAGATTCAAACCCATGCTTTTTCAACAAAAGTGGATATCTTATACAAGTAATTTGTCAAAAGAAAAAATACATCATTTTAAATGCAAGAAAGGAATACATGAATTGAAACTGGAGATGCTTCACCAGAAAGTGTCAGAAAACAATGCCTACAGCTGAAATACAGAGTAGACAATATCAAGAAATAGAAGAAAAAGTATCTACCAAAAGATATTGCAATATTTTGCGTTAAAAGTGATTTGGAAGGTTCCGAAAAATAAAATACTTGGCAATTGAATTATTTTCTGACCTTCCCATAGCCTCTATCTTGGCATCTTAATGCTTATTAAATGCAAGGTAATAAATAGATCATCTGTGAGAATGTTATGATTATTGTTAGATTAAAAAAAACATTGCCAACTGTTTGTTTGAAAAGCCAGGAATCACAAAAGAGTCATTGCAACTCTGTGTTGACTGAATAGGCAAAAGCATGCCGTTGAACTCATTTCTCTATTCTGATAGTGATTCCAAGACATCATGATCAGGATTTATATCAGGACAGCAAACCAAGCTGTACAGCAGCAGTGATATTCAGTGCAAGACACCAGAGGAATTTGCTTACCCAATCCAACAGAACTATTAAATTGCTAACACAATTAACTTCAGAGGAGAACCAAAGTGTTTTTGTACCTGCAGGCAAGATGTATCTAGTCTAGGCCTCCTCACACATTAATTGGACTAACACACTTTATAAGCGATTGTGTAATTTTTTTCCTGGCATAGTACTTAAATAACATTAAATAAGCCAATTAAATAGCGAAGACTCATAAAAATCCATTAAAGAATAGGCTGCACACAGCTGAGCTACGTGGGATGGGAGAGGTACATGTGACGTAAGAATTAAAAGCTAAAATAACTACTCATTAAGTTGTCAAATATGGTTGAAAAGGGAATGTCAAAGAATTCCTGAAGCAAAAAACAACTTGGGTGAAACCACTTTTCAACTTTGGGACGATGGCCAAAAAAAGAGGGTGTGGACGCATTATTCTCTCCCCCCCCTTAACTCAAGAAATAATAGGAAACATGCAGCGCAGGAACCATTAACAAAGACAAAGTTGGAAGTCTTTCAAAGGACATCAAACTCCATCTTTGCTAATGCAGATAACTTACTACTGCAGATTATTTTGAAGTTGCAACATTATTATATTTTTATCCTATCTATTCATCTATGTAGGCAATGTACATACTTAATAGCTCTTCCTGGTGCCTCTTATTTTCTCTACACCACCATCACTGTGAAGTCACGCAGCCAGCTTTCAAGACTAAGGCGGGGACTCTGATCCAGACTCTTGGTTTCTAGGCCAGCAGCTTAATCACAATGCCAAACTGGCTCTAACATCTCTACAAGGTACACTTCCAGCTTCCATTTAAAAATCTACTGTATATTTTTTTTAAAAAAACACCATCTTTACAGACTACACAATTTGCCTACCTAGCATCTAATTAAAGTTGCCTTTTTAATTTTAATCCAACTGGCTTGTGAAGTATCATCTAGAACTGAGAACACTCCTATCTACTCTGCAAAATAGGTATTTCATTTAAAACTTTCTACAGTAGTTTTGTATTTTCCTTTTATTGTCTCTCTTCTATATAGTGGAAAGACCAGGAGGGGGAAGAGAGAAAGGATGAGTGTAATGCCATCTATAAAACCATGCCAGAGTAAAGTGAGCCACAGCACACACAAGTCTCAAAGCAAGCTACTAGTATTCTAATGTGAACAGCTTCATAAAGTGACAAACAAGAGGATAAGGAGGGGGAAAGAGTACAATCAGAAAACACTGCCCTGGAAGAGGAAAAAGTGGGAAGTGAAAATAAATATGGTTTTTCATAATGGCTATTGGAGCCCCTGTAGATTGTTCATGTATGGGATTAAAGTGATAATCCAAAATCAATTAAACCTCAAAGAAACTTGGAATTCCCATAAAGACATTCAGGAAGATGTAGATCCCGGATTAGAAGGGTCTTCAGTTAATCCAGGAGAGCTCTTGGTCCACCTTCCTTAAAACCTTCTGAGATAGCCTGAAATTTCATCTCCTGGTAGACCTAAGCAACTGACCTACCTATTTCCCCCCCGCCCCTTAAGATGTTGTGATTATTGATCCTTCGAGCAGGCTGACTCTCAAGTGCATTGAGACGCTCAACCCAAGTATGACTTTTGCACATTATTACATTTTATATTATTATTTCAAGTTTTTATCTTTTTTATAGCCTATAAAAATTCCAATTTCAAATGGATCAAGCAGGTTGTCTGGGGGTACAAATATTTTAGACTATAAATCATATACCATATTAACTGGAATATTATTAAACCGTGTTGTTTTTGATTACCAGCAACCCTGTAGATTCCCTCCCTCCCATAATTGTATCAGTTATACCATTCAAAATTTTGGAAAAGATCTTTTTTTTAAAAAGATCTATAAATAATATACCATATTAAATGGCATATTATTAAACCAAGTTGTTTTTGATTACCAGCAAACCTGTAGATTTCTCTGCCCCCAATAATTTTATCAGTTATACCAAAATTTTGGAAGAGACCTTTTTTTAAAAAAACCACACACATTATGTCTCCCTTGGACACATTTAGAAAAATTCCCTAAATTAAAGTATCCTTGAAATAAAATAGAGGGTGGGTGGTGGGTGGGAGGCAGGTTAGGAGAGTGGATAAAAAAAGCCAGAAGGTCTCCCCCCCACCCCGAATAAAGTGAGTAAAGGGACCAAACCCCCCAATCCCCGGTCCAATTTCACACGTGACGTGTCCTTCACGAGTCAGTTACATTCCCCCTCTCTCTCCTCTCTCCCCCCAACCTACCTCACAGGGTTGTCGTGAAGGTAAAATCAGCCGCCTCCCCCCTCCCTCATGGAGGTGCCTAGAGCTCTCCGAGCAAGCAGCGTCCTCCTCCTCCCCAACCCAAGGCGGGATGCAAATGGAAGAGAGGAAACTGCAGGCAGGGAGATGTCAAGGCAAGGCATCCCAACCGGCTGGCTGAGGCATGATGGGAGTTGTAGTCCAGCCCCTCTGGAGGAACGCCAGAGAAAAAGAGCGAAGGGATAATTGCAGCCGCATCCACGGGAGTCGAAATGGAGGGGGGCTCGAGGATGTGGGGGGCGCCTCCGGATCTCGAGCTGGCGGACGGATGGGCACCTGTCCTATCTCGCGGCTCCGCTTTTGGCCTCACCTGTGCGGTCCCGACGCCGGCGCTCCCGCCGATTCCCGGCCAGATAACGACTCCCATCAAGACGTTTCCCCCCGCCCTTCAAGGCACGACCTTTCACACACCTCACGCCGCCGCCGGAGGCTCCTCCCACTCGCGGGCCGCCGCCTTGGTTACTCCATTGGCGGCGGCGCCTGCCACTCTCCGCCTCCAAGCGACACGGGATTGGCTTCCGGATGCTGGGTGCGACGAATATTTTTTTTAAAAAAAAAATTGGGTGAAGGAGGCGCGGGGAAAGAAGGCGGACTTTCCAAGCCGCGAGGGGCGCTGCCGCTCGCTGCCCCGCCCCGCCCCGCCCCTCTGGGAGAAGAGGCGAGCGAGCTATTGGGTCCTTGTGACGCAATTGGTGGAGCGGGAGTGACGGCGGGGAGGGGAAGGAGGAGGCGGGGTCTGAGGAGGAAATCGGGGTGGGGCTACGTCATGTGCTGCGAAGACGGTGCCTCAACTCGCCGCTTCTGGTTGCCATTTTGAGTTTACCATCTGGGAGAAGCAACAAAGACTTGTGGCGTGTAGAAGCGTTCTGCTTAGATCAAAATCCAGTTTATTCCCCCCAAAAGCTTGGTTATTTGGGTAGCAGCAAACTTAATCCAAGTATTTGCTAGTTGCTCCATTTGCTGCCATTCCAATACATCTTTGTATGAAATGACCTGGGAGAAAAGCAAGGTTTTACACTTAGGCAGGAAAAAACAAAGGGAGAAGGACAGGTTAGAAAAGGGTCTTCAAACTTGGCAAGCTAGGCCCAGCCAGGTCAGCGTGCTTCTCCGTCACCTGTGAGCCTGGGGAACCTGCAGCTCAAAGCTGCCGCTAGCCACAGCACCATGTACCCCGAGAACAAGCAGAAAAAGCTCTGGTGGGAGGAGAAAGAACGTTTGTTGAAGATGACATTGGAAGAGAGACGTAAAGAATATTTATGGGATTATGTACCCTTGAAAGATATTCCAACATGGAAGGAAGAAATGAAAAACAAAGCCCAAAGTGATGAAGACAACACCAATGACGCTTTCTTGATGCAGAAAAGTCTTTAGTGAAAAAGTCTCCCTATACAGAGGCGATATCACAGTACTTGAGATTGATGCCATAGTTAATGCTGCAAATTCAAGTCTTCTTGGAGGAGGTGGTATGGATGGATGTATACACAGAGCTGCTGGTCCTTGTTTGGTTGCTGAATGCCGCAGTCTGAGTGACTGAAACTGGACAAGCCAAAATCACGTGTGGTTATGACCTACCAGCAAAATATGTCATTCACACTGTGGGCCCTATAGCTCGAGGACATATAAGTAATATCCATAAAGAAGATCTGGCAAATTGCTAAAAAATCTCTTTGAAACTGGCAAAAGAGAAACTCATCAGATCAATTGCTTTTCCATGTATCTCAACAGGCATTTATGATTTTCCAAATGAGCCAGCTGCAGTCATTGCACTTACAACAGTCAAGGAGTGGTTAAGGAAGAATGAGAATGAGAAAATAATCTTCTCAGTGAATTTGCACAATCAATAGATGGCCCTGAAGCTTTATCAATGTGTGAACCTACTATGGCCTCCTCATGATGTATCTTGTAAAATTAACATAATTATTTTATCTTCATGGTATGTTTGTTTATTACCCCACTTAATAAATTAATTCAATCTTAACTAAAAAAAAAAAAACTTGGCAAGCTTAAGACTTGTGGAGTTCCAGACATTGAATTCCAGACATCATTTATCCTATCTATCATCTGTCTCTCTAATCAAAATCTATAGCTATCTGTTAATCATCTATATCAAGGGTCTTTGTGCTGTCCCAGCTAGTCTATGGGAATTGGATAGTTACTTAGGAATTATGAGCTGTCCCCTTAAGGGAATGCATCCTGGGAAATGTAGTTCATGTCACGTGGCAACATCTGTAATCCCGATTGGTCACTAATTTGACCCTTGATGGGTTGGGGGGGAGTTTCCCTTACTTTTGCTTGAACTCCCTAACTCATGGGAGCTGCTTTCTATCACTACGAGATGGGTTAGGAGATAACCATCTTTTACTACAAGGCAGATATACAAAGGATTGGTCATTAAAGAACTTCATCACAAACTTGAGTTATGGGGATACCTGATGAACCAATAAATGTAATTTGTTATGAACGTCTTGTTGAGTTATCTATCTGCATCTGTACAGCATTTGCATAACAAGGAGAATCAGATATTTCCCAGCTCTCAAAGGAAAACCAAACCTCTGTCTTTAAACCTTCTATAAATGCAGTGAGAGACTCTGGGAAATCATGCCTGTATGTTTGTTGGTAAAACAAAGCTGATCTTCCTCTGCTCCTCTGACAAAGCAATAAAAAGGCCACAGTTGTAAACATTCCTCTGGCCAGAGCCGTCTCCACAGCAATGGGCACATTCCTTCCCCCTGAAGAGAGACACTTAATCTAGCAATGATTTAAACAAAGACAGCATCTTGCCTTTTGCTATGATTTTTTTTTTACAAAGTCTCTCAAGATTGACCAGAGTGTTTATCCATTGATGACCCCTTTTTGCAATTCTTGTGGACAATTTAATCAATTTAATTCAAATGTTCCAAAATTAACTGCAACCTAACAGACTCAAGTAAAGCAGCCTACATCCCTATCTGGTGGTCAAGAAGAAATTTACAGTGAAGTCAAATAATTCTTCCTATTTTTTCCTTTTTTTCAAGAGTAGGCAGGAAATTCTCCCCCCTCTTTTTTCTTCCACAAAGTGAGACCTAAGCAATGCAGCCCACAGCTACATCTGGGGCTCAAGGAGAAATTTCCCAGACTTTGATTTTTTTTACACAGTTTCTCAAATATTGACCAGAGTGTTTCTCCAATGATAACCCCTTTTTGCAACTATTGTGCACCATTTAATCAACTTGATTCAAAGGTCCTAAGAGTAACTGCAACCTAACATGGGCATAGCAACAGCATCTTCCAGACCCTCTGCTGCTACCTTGTGAAGCAAGCAACAATTATAGGCATATTTCTGCATTCAGCCCTCTATCTTCAGACTTTGTGACTCAACCTCTAGTGCCCCCTTCTGTTGCAAGCTCACAACGCCCCCTAGAAGCAGCCATATTCTGTGTTGTGCTAGCATTGCCCAGACTGCAGTGCCACCTACACGCTCAAGTATTAAATCCAGCAGCAATTCTACTTTCTGCTACCTGCTTGCAGCGCCCCCAGTACAAAAAAGGGAATTGCATGGAAAACCACTAAAATTTTCCAAATTTCTCCCTTTGCCAATTTGAAGCATGGCAACTTCATCAGCCATGACAGATGTCTCTGATGTACCAGAAGACCCAATTCCTCCACCCACCCTTGTTGTAAACATGGAGCCTGATTCCCAAAACCCAGTTTTAGATGTCCAGTTCTCTGGAGAAGCTGCGATACCTCAGAAGACCTACGACCTCAGACAACATAGGAAGCTTACCTCATCCACAGTGACACACTTCAGAGAGAATTGGGAAAGGCAGTATCACCGTCATGCAGATGCATGGACGGAGCTGGTCAAGATCTGTGACACCCCCAAAAGCAAGTTGTCCCTCGAGAGCCTCTTCCTGATGCAGAAGGAACACCTCGCACGATAGAGAGAAAGTGAAAATAAGCTTAAATATATACAATCGAACCTGGAAGACCCAGAGTTCCAAGAACACATTCATTGCTTCAAGGAGGCAAACAAAGAACGTGAAGACAGCATTCAGGAAGGCAGAAACTCCCTCCAGGCCATGCTCCTTGTTGCGCTACAGAAGGAGCAAATACCTAGGGAGAAGACCACATCTGACAGAGATCTTCAATCACAAGCAGCTTTTTCCCACCACTCAAAGAAAGCCTTCTCCCTCCATCCCAAACCTGCTAGATCGCAAGCAGCTTCCAGTGTCTTTCACCAATCCTCTGCTGCCGGCTCTCACCATCTTTCCAGAGTATCCTCCCGTCGCAGTGGCGCATCTAAGGCCTCCAAAGCAGCAAGTTACGCCGAAAGAGCTGTAGAAGCCCAAGTTGAAGCTGCAGCAGCAGAGGCAGATTTATGTATTACGACAGAGGTGATACGGCAGAAAGCAGAAATGGCCAAACAACAAGAAGAAATGGCCAAACAACAGGCAGAAATAGCCAAAACTCAGGCCCAAGTCAAGTTACTCAAACAACAGAGGTGGCAGTGAAAACAGCACGGGCTGCAGCATGGCAGAAGGCAGCCAGTGCTGCCTCCCTCAACTTCGACCTCAAAGACTTGGGAGAAGAGAGCCAAGATAAACGGGTCAAGGCCTACGTGGATGAGGAGCACCCGCTTCTAAACGAGCAGATGGAACCGCCTCAGTTACCTAGCAGTCTCCCACAAGCAGGGAAGCACTGGGATGAATCTCAACCACAGACTTTACACATCAGTTACGCATCTGACGTTGTACGACCTAAAGTACGAGATTCACTTCCTACCAACAGCAAACCTTCCCCAACTGATGTTGTATGTACTAAGGTCCGAGATTCTCTTCCCAGCACCAGCAACCCTACTGCAATGTCTCACGCTGTGTTGGCTGAGCAACTTAGCCCACCAGTGCTTACAACAACTTCTTGACGAGTCAACATGCCTTCAACGACAACTGCCACACTCAGGCCAAAGGGAGCAGCATTCCTGCCACAACCTCAATACCAATCCAGCTCCCAGGCACCACAAGGTAACTGCGCCCAGCCTATACATCAGCGTGATGCTCGACCATCGTCCCCAGTATGGGAGAACGACATCCTCCATAAGTACTAGGAGGAAGACTACAACCCGTTGTTGACTTACAACCTGAACCCACCCTATGAGAATCCAGTGGGAGAACCCTCGATGTCAATACCTCCCCCCAACTCAGCAAACTTGGCTGTACAGAGTGGAAAGCTAAATTTGCATGCCAACGAGTTTGCAGATTCTCTGACAAGCCAGGCAGCGAGTATCTAGTATGGAAGAAACTCTACCTGTGCCCCATTCAGGCGGCACGCCTGAACCCTGATGAAATAATCAGACACTTGATAGCGTGGTTAGGACCACAGTCTGCTGACATACCCAGGGCACTTTTGGCATCCCACTTAGACGACCCAGCCAGTACCCTACGGTTATCATGGTAAAGGCTTGATGAACTATATGGCGCTTCCGAGGACATAGAAGCAACACTCTTGGATAGCATCAACAGATTTCCTAAAATTCCTATCGACAAGCCTCACCAAATCATATACCTCGCTAACATACTTGTCCAGCTGAGAATGGCACAACAGGATCCCAACTTACTGGCACTCGCCTGTCTCGATCACGTCGACATGCAGAACAAAATTGTTAAAAAACTTCCGCAGGTGCTAATTGAAAAGTGGCTCCAGTTGACTGACACCTTCATGGCCAAGGATCGCCACCGCTTTGTACCCTTTATACTTCTTGAAGAATTTGTGTCACACCAGGCGACAGTGTACAACACACACTGGGCCCGTGGACTCAGAGCTGTTAGTCCTCCTAATGTCAGAAGATACAACAGCAACCATATATCGCCCTCAGGCCCTATGCACACTACCAGGGAAAGACCCTTCATGGCTGTCGATAAGACCGAGGTACGTTCCTCAACCATCAAGAGTTCACCTGCTACCTCACCCCATCCACCCTAATTTAGATCTCCCATTACAAGGAGAAACCAGTTTTGTCCTATGCACCACACTTGTCACTCGCTGAATAGCTGCACTGGGTGTGCAGCGAAATCACTGACCCAACAAAAAGTGTTGCTAAGGGAGTACCACTACTGCTACAAGTGTTGCGAATCTAAACACCCATCCAAATACTGCACAGCCAAGGTGCGATTCGACTTATTCCATAGTGACCAGCACCCGACCGCACTGCATCCAGACTCCGAGCCGCCACTGCAGATATCTTGTAGCCCTCCTTTGGATAAGGAGCCTCAATGTAAAACAGAAGCACACAGGGCTCCTCAGCAGACTGCCGAACAGCAACCAAAACCAAGGATGAGTGTCAACTGCACAGCACTGCACGCTGACTTTGAATTATGAAGCTGTCCCCTTAAGGGAATGCATCCTGGGAAATGTAGTTCATGTCATTTGGCCACATCTCTAATCCTGATTGGTCACTAATTTGACCCTTGATGGGTTGGGGGGAGTTTCCCTCACTTTTGCCTAAACTCCCTAACTAATGGGAGCTGCTTTCTATCGCTACGAGATGGGGGTTAGGAGATCACCATCTTTTACTACAAGGCAGATATACAAAGGATTGGTCATTAAAGAAGAACTTCATCACAAACATGAGTTATGAGGATACCTGATGAACCAATAAATGTAATTTGTTATGGATGTCTTGTTGAGTTATCTATCTGCATCTGTACAGCTTCAAATCCACCTCTGTGCAGAAGGCAGAAAAGTCTTCAAACCTGGTAAGTTTAAAACTTTTGGACTTCAACTCCCAGAATTCCCGAGATAACAGGATTGGAGAAGGAATTCTGGGAGTTGAAGTCCACAAGTCTTAAAGGTGTCAAGTTTGAAGACCCCTGAGTTAGGGGAAACCTGGCTCAAAAACAGTAGCTGTGAGAGAGTCCTAGTGGACGATCACTTAAAACATGAGCCAGCCATGTGTGGCACCATCCAAAAAAGCTAATACAATCCTGGGTTGGCACAGAATCAAAATCACACAAAGTATTAGTACCGCTTTATAAAGCCTTAGAAAGGCCACACCTGGAATATTCCATCCAATTTTGATCACCACTTTGCAAAAAAAAAAAAAAAAGGCATGGAGACTTGGGGAAAAAAGTGCAAAGAAGAGCAACTTAAGATGATTAAAAATCTTGAAGACAAAAACATACGAAGAACAGTTTGCAGGATTTGGGTGTCTAGAGAAAAGAAGGACTGGGGGTGACAGGATTGCAGTATTTCAGTATTTGAGGGGCTGCCACAAAGAAGAGGGGCAGTCAGTTTATTTTCCAGATTTACTTAGCATGTTACTAACTTAACAGCTGCAGTGATTCACTTAACAACGGTGGCAAGAAAGGTTGGAAAATGGGGCAAAATTCACAACTGTCTCACTTAGCAACAAATTTTGGGCTCAATTGTGGTTGGAAGTTAAGGACTACCTGAACTTTTCCAATTGCTTGTCTAAAGGATCTGGAGGAAGTTCCACCAATTCTTCATTAACATCATATGATTCGTCACGCTTGTTTCTTTAAAGATGCTACACCTGTTTCCTCCTTAAGCAGGACATGCTTTTAAGTTTGTGTTGACAACTGATTGGAGTTTTTCTTTGTATACAAAGCCATTCTGAATGTTAAGAATGGATCCTACAGGAATGTACCGCATCTTTGAAATTACCCATTACAGGGTGAAGATCTCTGCCTCATGCAGAACCTGATAGAACAGAATGTGGATAAGGTTCGAAAGTAACTTTTGCTAGTTGAGTCAGCATAGAAATACTAGTGAATTTAGTCATATTCTGGATTTGCATATTTCAAAACAAAATAACACTTGGCTATGTTAAATATTGTACAGCTGCTTAGTTGCCTGGCTGATCTGGTTAAGTGTGTGGTGTGACTACACTGCTATGGTATAAGCTCCAAAAATAAAGAAGGTATCAAGAGGAACAGTATATTCTCTGAAATTAAATAATTCCCCACAAAATGGGTTTTTTGGGGGGAGAGGGAGACTTGGGTGTAGAATGGTGACAGTTCCTTGTGCACTAGGAATACAATTCATAACCCTGGTGATAAATTAGTTATGAATTTTAATTCTTATATTGGTTTGTTCATAACATTTTTTACTGTAAGAGAGGTCCATTTGGATTCTGCTGGATTGCCATGGCATATAATACTTAGTAAAGTAAGTAACTAAATAAAATGCAGAAAAAGAAAAACAGGCTTCAGATCTATGTGATCTCACATTTGTATATTTCCCCAATTTCTAAATAAATTTCTCCAACCCTTATGTTAATATGAAATATCCCACTACTGTAATCCTTTCTACCTTTGAAATTATCTTCACAAATATATAGTATATGATACATGATGACTTGCATACTTTACCATTAACAAATGGGGGGGGGGGGGAATCATATTTAGAAGATGTTTTCAGAAAGCAAAACAAACAAACCATTCTTTACCATTATGTGTCTAAAATGTTACATAGATGGTTTAAATAAATAAACAAAAACTGTCTCTTGTTTATTCTAAAATATGAAATATACAGATTGCTGAAGAATACATTGAACCAGGTTGCTGAATTAACCCTAGAAAATAGACCTTTTCTAGGTTCCCAAACAAAATTGAACCATAAACTAAGCAAGCAGTCTGAGTGTGCATAACAAGTCATAAAAAAACATGACCAAGATTGGCAAATGGATGCTAGTTAAAGCAAGCCAGGTAAATGCAATTATAGGATTGTTGAGCTAATGGCAGTCCTAGTACTGCATGATTTTTTAAGGTCTTAGTGAATCCAGTGAAAAGTTTGTGCTTAAGAGGTTGGAGTCTTAATCTACAATATATGTTAGTGAAAGGGAATTTGATGACTTGGTTTGAGTCATACTTTAGGTTTTTTTTTTTTCATCAGCTATTTTGGGAAAAGGGCCTCTTTGCCTTAGAAGAAAATCCATGGCATGTATCAAGAATGTTTGTACTAAATATTTGGTCAGACATTTAAATTGTTTTATTCTCATATTACCAGAATGGATAGTGCCAACTGTCATGCAAAGAGACTCAAATATTTTTTTCCAACAGCAATAGGAGCTATTATTAACAACAGTGAATGTTTTTGCCATAAGTAGGAACTAGCAAAGACCTGGATGTTTTCCATTGTTGCAAAGGTGCAGGAAAACTGGGAAGAATTTGAAAAGGAAGTTCAGAGTAACGGAGCTGGAAGGGACCTTGGAGGTCTTCTAGTCCAACCCCCTGCTCAAGCAGGAGACCAGTGGTGGGATTCAATTTTTTTTGCTACTGGTTCTGTGAGCGTGGCTTGGTGGACGTGGCAGGGGAATGATACTGTAAAATCTCCAGTCAGAGATATTTGCCAGTTCTCCAGTCCAAACTACTCAAAATTTCTGCTACTGGTTCTCCAGAACTGGTCAGAACCTGCTGAATACCACCTCTGCAGGAGACCCTATAGATTTTTGCAGCTCAGATAGAATATCCTTAACTTTAAAGGCTTGAGAGAAATAATTTTTGAGCTGAAAGTGAATGCAGAAACACAAATGTTTCATTTATTTTTTTCATAGTAAAAATGTATATCTGAAATTCCTCCTTTAGGATACTGTAGACGATGAGGAAATGCATTACTAATTAAATGTTTGGCATTTTTATTGTGTTTTTTTAACATTAGGAATATTTGTTTTCATGTTCAGTATATGTTCTCCAGGAAGACACTAAATATTTAAAAATTATTCCTGCTTACCTAGACTTGGAATGAATAAAAGAAAATGCTACACTGTATTTTTCTGTCTTGTATTCTATTCATGCTCAAGGGTGGCACTCATTGACTCAACAATTCAGCATGTATGTGTATCTTGGACTCACATCTCATTGCAGAGTGGAGTTGAGTCATATGTTCCAACTCACTGTCTCCTGATAAAACTATAATAAGGCTACATGCCTCCCACTTGCTTGAAGTTAGTCCTGTTGGTTTTAGGGGAAGTGTTCTCAAAATGACTAGAAGGCTAAATGCAAATATTTATTCAGCTTGGCACATCAGTCCAAGCTGCTGCTGGCCCTTGTAGCTTAAGAGCTATCAACAACAAAAAGAAAAAACCCCACAAGCTCACAAACACAAAACCAATCCTGCTTTTAGCTTGCCAAATAGCAAGCTGGAATAAAAGGCACAACAACTTTAAATCAAACCAAAATGAGAATGTCCAACTTGGTAGTCCACAGATTATGGTTACCCCGATCGCATTTCTAACTCGGTAGTCAATATTATATGGCATGCTTGCCAGAATGATTCTGCCACATTGAGTGCGTGCCTAGCTTTGTATATAGCTCAAGTCTATGTAAGAAGTGTATTGTTTGAAGAGCTGTAATGTTGCCATGGAAACACATTTCTTGTATTATATTTGGACAAATTATTTCCTTTCCTGAGTTAACCCCTTTCATCGCTTTGCAGAAAAACTGACTGCATGGCATGGTATTGATTGGGACACGTGGCATCACCTTTTGCCTACATATCTAGCTGCCTACATTTTAATTCACCAGAACGGTTTTAGAAAACTTTTAAGTACTTAATTGCTTCAAAAAAAGCAAATAATCAATCCAGTACTCCATCCATCATTCAATATTTAAAAATGACTTTATTTTCAGGGAAGAGTTTTTTTGAAACAAAAAGAAAGTTACAAAATAGATAACAAATCCGCTCTCCATCTTGACTTTTGTTGCCCCCAAAACATCCCTGTTTTGGTGTATTGCAAAACTAACTCTTAAAATTAATGGGAGCTGTCACATAAGGGCTAAATTAAGCCTTAACTAGGCAAATGTTTTTAAGAAAAATTAAACATGGTTAAGCATTAGCCTCTAAATTTTTCTTCTGTGTCTTTATTAATCAACTTGGCTTAGAATAGTTTACTGGATCTTTCACATCATTTTTTTAATTGTTATTTTTATCTCTATGTAGAATACGTTTGTTTAAAAAGAATTTTGTAGGAATATTGTACAATCACATTTTCCAAAGAGTAATATATTTAACAAGGTGACTAAGCCCCAAAATTCTGAGTCACCATGGACACTGGAAATAAACAGCCATTAGAAACATGCAAGCAAAATTCCCTTGGGAATAGGCTTGGAGAAATCAATGGATTTAGTCACGCTTTTATCTACATACGACTTACATTTTAAGACTAGCTCCCATCTCTGACTCATACGCTGATATAGTTGATTCTTTTTTAATGGGAGTCATGCAAATTATTTGACAATGCCTCAAAAGTCTTGCCTCATTGATCAGTTGAGCCTTCCTAACCCAATTTACAGTACATACACAACTGTTAAAATTATAATAAAGCCATTGTTACTGGGTTGAAACACAACTTGCAACCTTTTACATAAAATACTAGAACACATATGCCCTTCTGGATCATCCTTTCAGAAATGTTTCCTTAGTGAATTCCTCAATGCCTTCAATAATGGCAAAGGTTCTAATGTTTTGCCTTCCTTAGAAAAGCTGGGATACATGCAGAGTCCTAAAGGTGGTTTTTCAAAAGCCAGCTGGACTTCCTTTGTTTTTCCTTGAAGTCATTTCACTTCTCATCCAAGAAGCTTCTTCAGTTCTGACTGGATGGTGGAGAATGGAAGGATTTACAGGTGAAACTCGAAAAATCAGAATATCATGCAAAAGTTCATTGATTTCAGTAATGCAACTTAAAAGGTGAAACTAATATATGAGATAGGCTCATTACATGCAAAGCAATATAGTTCAAGCTGTGATTTGTCATAATTGAGATGATTATGGCTTACAGCTCATGAAAACCCCAAATCCGCAATCTCAGAAAATTAGAATATTACATGCGATCAATAAAACAAGGATTGTACATAGAACAATATCAGACCTCTGAAAAGTATAAGCATGCATATGTACTCAGTACTTGGTTTGAGCCCCCTTTGCAGCAATTACTGCCTCAATGTGGTGTGGCATGGAAGCTATCAGCCTGTGACACTGTGACCAGGTTGTGACCAGGCCTGTGACCAGGATGCTTCAATAGCGGCCTTCAGCTCTTCTGCATTGTTTGGTCTCATGTCTCTCATCTTTCTCTTGGCAATGCCCTATAGATTCTCTATGGGGTTCAGGTCAGGCAAGTTTGCTGGCCAATCAAGCACAGTAATCCCATGCCCATTGAGCCAGGTTTTGGTGCTTTTGGCAGTGTGGGCAGGTGCCAAGGCCTGCTGGAAAATGAAGTCAGCATCCCCATAAAGCTCGTCTGCAGAAGGAAGCATGAAGTGCTCCAAAATCATCTGATAGATGGCTACGTTGACCATGGACTTAATGAAGCACAGTGGACTAACACCAGCAGATGACATGGCTCCCCAAATCAACACAAACTGTGGAAACTTCACACTGGACGTCAAGCATCTTGCAGTGTGTGCCTCTCCATTCTTCCTCCAGACTCTGGGTCCTTGGTTTCCAAATGAGATGCAAAAGTTGCTCTCATCAGAAAAGAGGACTTTGGACCACTGAGCAACAGACCAGTTCTGTTTTTCTTTAGCCCAGGTAAGACGCTTCTGATGTTTGTTGTTCAGGAGAGGCTTGACAAGAGGAATATGACATTTGAAGCCCATGTCCAGGATCCGTCTGTGTGTGGTGGCTCTTGATGCACTGACTCCAGCCTCAGTCTACTCCTTGTGAAAGTCCCCAACACTTTTGAATGACCTTTTCCTGACAATCCCCTCCAGGCTGCGGTCATTTCTGCTGCTTGTGCACCTTTTTTTTCCCCACACTTTCCCCTTCCACATAACTTTCTATTAATGTGCTTTGATACAGCACTTTAGGAACATCCAACTTCTTTTGCAATTACCTTCTGTGGCTTTCCCTCCTTATGGAGGGTGTCAAAGATGGTTTTCTGCAGAACTGTCAGGTCAGCAGTCTTTCCCATGATTGTGCTTCCTACTGAACCAGACTGAGAGACCATTTAAAGGCTCAGGAACCCTTTGCAGGTGTTATGGCTTAATTAGCTGATTAGAGTGGGACACTTTCAGCCTAGAATATTGAACCTTTTCATAATATTCTAATTTTCTGAGCTTGTGGGTTTGGGGTTTTCACGAGCTGTAAGCCATAATCATCTCAATTATGACAAATCACGGCTTGAACTATCTTGCTTTGTATGTAATGAGTCTATCTCATATATTAGGCTCGCCTTTTAAGTTGCATTACTGAAATAAATGAACTTTTGCACAATATTCTAATTTTTTGAGTTTCACCTGTATATTCCTTGCAATCCTTCCATTCCCCACCATTCAGTCAGACCTGAAGAAGCTTCTTGGATGACAAGTGAAACATCTTCAAGCAAAACAAAGAAACTCCAGCTGCCTTTTGAAAAAGTATCTTTGGGACAATCATGACCTGGATGACTGAGAATCTCCATAGGCAGATACATCCAGAGGTGTATTTGCATTGAAAACAGCCCATGTTGAACTGTATAGCACAGTCAAACATCAGCAATGTCTTGTGACATTTTGTATCATGTGAGAAACTGTTTTATCATAATTTTTATGTAATGTTTTATAAAAATTTGCCAAATTTCAATTCTACAGGAGTTATGGATCCCAGATCTTGGACACATTCTGTAAACCCTTTTGAAGTATTGCACCTTGGTTCAAAAACCACATAAATACGACTCATAGAGCAGCCCAAAGTACACATTCCAGTGAGAGAGAAGTTCCCTGAGGATGGGCTCCAGCACAAGTCCGAAAGTTCGGAAGACAAAACCTCTGGTCCCAATGATCGACCCAAATTGGATCCTGCAAAAATGGTTGCTCAGTGATGCATCATTTCATCAGCTGCAGTTTCAATATAAGCTACCATCTAACCCACATTTTAGTATGTTTAGTGAACACCACAATGCTGGGAAATAGAGTGGCAGTGGATTCCAATGTGAGTTAAAAATTCAACAATGGAGTTTGGAGCTATAAAAGTGTGGTGTCTGACACCCTTTTGAAGAACTGAATGCTGCCATGCTGTAACAAAAGAAGCTTTCTCAATGAGTTCTTTGCTTTGAAATTCAAGTAGGACTTTCTTATTAATGACCTGGCTGTTGTTTGTTTACTTTGCCTACTTTATTTACAGTATAAGATTCAGAAGTGTTGAATTTCTTTCCAGCCCTTCCTTGAGGCAAATCTTGCCTTGCCTACACATCCAACCAACCCAAAGAGCAGGAGCCAAAACTCAAGTCCATCATCCTGGCCTCTTTGTTAACGGTATTATATAGCCAATGGATATCCAGCTTAGATCCCATGCCCTCCTTAGGCATGACATAGTCTTGATTTGGTGGCAACTATCTTCATCTTTACTGTTATGTAACCATTATTTTGGTTGCACCCCTAGCTCATGAGTGAAAGAGTCTTTTAATTAGGAGAGTTGAATTGTGCTTTTGCTGCTTATTTGTCACTTTCCCTGTCAGTCACTTGGCTGCCCTCTGTCCTTAAAGAAAGAATGTAATTGACTAGGAGGTTTGTAAGAAGAGATTGAACAACCCATTTCTCTAGAATGTTATAGTGTCTCCTGCTTGAGCTTGGATTAGAAGACCTCCACATTTCTTTCCAACTCAGTTATTCTGTTATGCCCTTGCTCCTCAAACATTAATCAGTTTCAATTTTATGTTCTCCAGCAATTTTCTTTTCAATCTTGGCAACTTTCAGAGTGTAGATTTCATAAACCAGGTTTCTCCTTCCAAAACTTCCCTGGTTGGGGAATTCTGACAATCAAAGGGTTGGGAAACAATATTCAATAGTAGTCACGATGGGACAATTATGTTGGGGGCTGGCTGCCTTCTCGCTAGCACTATTTCAGCCCCATGAAATCTCATAAGTTTTCTTATTCCAGAGATGAGGGTATAAGGCACTCCTTGGTGTCATCAGAGTGTGGTTATTTGCTTGCACATGTCATTACCAGGCTAAATAACATCAACATTGCAAATGAATGTGGAGTCTGCTTCCTATTTATATTTAATAACTTGCCCTGCCAGTGTTGATTAGGGTGTGTTTTTTTTTTCTTTCACAGTTCCTTCAGTAGGGCATTAGAATAGAATAGAATAGAATTCTTTATTGGCCAAGTATGGTTGGACACACAAGGAATTTGTCTTGGTGCAAATGCTCTCAGTCTAAAAGAAAAGATACATTCATCAAGAATCATAAGGTACAACACTTAATGATAGTCATAGGGTGCAATAAGCAATCAAATCATACTAGGAAACAGTCAATATAAATCGTAAGGATACAAGCGACAAAGTTACAGTCATACAGTCACAAGTAGGAGGGGATGGGTTATAAGGAGTGATGAGAAGATTAACAGTAAAAGTAGTGCAGACTTTGTAATAGTTGAACAGTGTTGAGGAAATTATTTGTTTAGCAGAGTGATGGCTTTGGGGAAAAAACTGTTCTTGTATCTAGTTGTTCTAGTGTGCAGTGCTCTATAGTGTCATTTTGAGGGAAGGAGTGGAACAGTTTATGTCGGAGATGTGAGGCATCTGTAGATATTTTCACAGCTCTCTTTTTGACTCGTGCAGTCCTCGATTGAAGGCAGGTTGGTAGCAATTGTTTTTTCTGCAGTCCTAATTATCCTCTGAAGTCTGTGTCTGTCCTGTTGGGTTGCAGAACCAAACCAGACAGTTGTATTATACTCTACTTGACAGTCTTCTTGCTGTTAATTCCTGTTAACTTGGGTGTTGTCTTTTTGTTTGCTTCTTAGCTTTTCTACAATCTCTTTAGAGCGGTATGTAAATGTGAATTATCTCTGTGTGTCTATTGATGACTGGTGATGTTACCTAAGCAGGTAATGAAACATCTACAAGCAAACCGCAAGGCTCAGAGAGCACCAAGGACTCCACAATTCAACACTGAACTACACACATTCTCTTCTACTGAATTTAAGAATTTAAGTGTCCTAAAGTCAGAAAATTCCCATTTCTGCTGTACTACCTGCTTGTCCCCAGTAGCTGGGGATATGCTGAAAGAGTCAGCAACAAAGCAAAAAAAAATCAATCATCCTGCTTGTAACAAATACTATTTAACACGTGACTAATACAGGTTGTCCTTACCACCACAATTGAGCTCAAAATTTCTGATGCTAAGCAAGACGACGGTTAAGTGAGTTTTGGCCCATTTTTGCAATTTTTCTTGCCATAGTTGCTGCAGTGAAGTTAGTAACATGGTTGTTAAGCGAATTTGACCCATTGACTTTGCTTGTCCGAAGGTCATAAAAGGGGGAACACCTGAACTCCAGGACACTACAACTGTCATAAATATGAACCAGTTGCCAAGCGCCTGAATTTTGATCACGTGACCATGGGGATCAAAAATGTTTACTAACAGTTCTGTGGGCATGGCTTGGTGGACGTGGCAGGGGAAGGATACTGCAAAATCCCCATTCCATTCCCACCCCACTGACCTGATTTCCAGCTCCGTTCTCCTGTGCAGGGCAACAAAAAAAGACCTAGCCAATCAGCTGGGACTTGGGAGGCAGAGAATAGATGGGGATGGGGTCTGTCAGAGGTGGGATTTTCCGGTTCTCCGAACTATTCAAAATTTCCACTACCGGTTCTCCAGAACTGATCAGAACCTGCTGAAGACCACCTCTGATAGGGATGCTGCAATGATCACAAGGTGAGAAATGGTCCTGAGTCACTTTGTAATTGTAATTTCGAACCATCACTACACAAATGGTTGTAAACATAGGACAGCCTGTATGCAATTAGAAAGGGAGGGATTAGCAAAGGAGGCAGCAATGTTTATGTCTATATTGTTTTATGCTAAGCAAGAGTGGCTAATTGGTCCTTAGTACAGTAATAAGGAAAATCAGCAGAATTCTAATTTATGCTGTAATAGAGGCGCAACATTAAATCTTCAGAAGCCGGTAAAGAAAAACTCATCTTTTGATGCACACGCAAGGCTGAATCCACCTCAGTTTGGCTAAGATTTGAGGTTAAGAAGGACCTCTACTGGAAACTTGTAGAATTGCTGTGAGTTACCAGAAGGACTCATCCATTATTAAAATTCTGATGTGGTTTGGAAACTATGGTTTATATGGCCTGAATGTATCAAACAGTAACCTACTCTACGAATGGTGATTAATAAATCCATGGCTTTGGATTTTATATGGACTGCTAATGTTTTTTTAGCCATCTGCCCTTAATCATTATTTGCACTCCCAAGTTCAGTTCAGCAGCAGTTACTAGTTGTTTAAACAAGCAGAAGCTCATTTTGTTAATCATAACTCTATGTTTTTATATGCTAAACAGAGGTGGTCTTCAGCAGGTTCTGACCAGTTCTGGAAAACCGGTAGTGGAAATTTTGAGTAGTTCGGAGAACTGGCAAATACTACCTCTGATTGGCCCTGCCCCCATCTTTTTTGTTGCCTGGCACAGGAGAATGGAGCTGGAAAGCAGGTTAGTGGAGTGGGGAGGGAATGGAGATTTTGCAGTAACCTTCCCCCAGGAGTAGGGCGGGAATGGAGATTTTACAGTTTCCTTCCCCTGCCATGCTCACCAAGTCACGCCCACAGAACTGGTAGTAAATATTTTTGAATCCCACCACTGCTCCAGTTATATATGCTAAACTTAGTGGAAGATCTGTCATTTGTGAGACTGCCCAATCCTTAGCACAACTGGCTTGAAAACGAAGAAATTGAGATATCCATTTTTCTTTTTTCAGTAATGTATTTGTTTCCAGATAAAGCTGACATCATTAACAACTTTAAAGGAATATCCCAGTTTCTCTTAGCTTCTATGTTTTATTTCTAGTTATACATTTAAAGAGCACCAATCTACTAGAACATATTTTCCAGTTAAGGGTATCTGTTCAAACAGTCAGGTTTCTGTGTTCAGTTCTTGGTGAAAATGATCAAATAAAGAAATCAGGAAAACAAAACTGTTCCATATTAAGCAGGCTTGAAACCCTGCATTCCTATTGGACTACAGAGCGAACTATCTGATTGGACAGCCAGACAGTTGTGATTGGCTCGCTGAGAGTCTACCGCGATTGGATGAAACCAATCGTGGGAAACTCAAAGCGATGTCATTGGCAGCCTAAGCCGCAGCTAGCTCTATCAAAAGAGCTGCCGTGAGCGCTTGGACTCACTCAGATTTAGCCGGTAATAAAGAGCTGTTGTTCACTTATTCTGAGTCTCTCGTCTCTATGAGCCCGACCTTCCAGACATAACACTGGCGACGAGGGGGGGATAGAGAAGACAACAAGACAATTCAGCATGTGGCAAACGGCGCAAAACAACCATCAAGATGGCCAGCAACACCACACCACCCGCACCCTTTAATCCGGCCACAGAGGACTGGGAGTCCTACATCGACTGGTTTCAGATGTTTCTGGAATGCAGCAACCTGAAAGACGCCAACAGCAACCAGAAACGGGCTGTATTCCTATCACACTGCGGGCCCACCATGTTTAAAATGGCCAAGGCTTTGGCGAAACCCACAGACGTCAAGACGATGGATTGGGAAGACCTCGCGCCCATCCTCCGAAACCACTATGCTCCGGCTGTGCCCACCCTCATTCGCCAGCACGACTTTTACCAAAGAGACCAGAGCGAGGGTGAGAGCATTAGCGAATTCGTGGCCGATCTAAGGGACCTTGGAGGGTTGTGCGGATTCACTGGCCATGCCAGACCGGGTCGTCCTCGGCCTAAAAGACCCCACACTACAAAGCAAGTTGATGGCAAAGGGCAGCATCTCCCTCGCCGACACCATAACTGAAGCAACGGCAGCAGAAGCCACCCGCAAATCAGTGGCTCGAATGCGGCGAACAAATGGAACCGACCACCATCCTGTCAGTGAGACGGCTCCTACACCGAAGAAACACACCACCTCCACCCACCACGGCAACATCGAATCCCCCTCTGACAGCGACTATGAGGAGGAAGAGATCCACCGGCTCCAGTTGGAATGCGATCGATGGGACCGGCGGGGTTGTAAGTCAGGATTCCAGTGTGCTGGATGCAGAGGCAATCACCCCCGCTCTGAATGCCATTTTCTTGACGTTGTTTGTTGGCATTGCGAGAAGCAGGGGCACATCGTAAAGGTTTGCTGAAATAAATGCAACCACAGTCCCCAGCGTTGAGGCAGCAGCCCTAGAAGACGAGACGGCACCCCCCCAAGCATTGGGATTGCCAGACTGACAGCCAATGGAGCTGAGACAGCCAGACCAAACGATTCAGCAAGGTGCCGTGGAAAGAAGAAACCCATCAAATGGTTGTCATCGGTCATTTTTCAACCATAGATGCCCGAAAGATACGCGTAACGGTGAACATCGAAGACCAACCATGCACCATGGAGGTAGATTCTGGATCTTACCTCTCCATGGTCTCATGGCACACCATCAAACGCCTAATACCCAGCATTCGCCGATATGAGTTGAGCGACCAAAAACGGACCCTCAGAGACTACCGGGAGAACCGCATCCCCGTAGCTGGCATCGGACATTTCAAAATCATTTTCAAAGGCGACACCAACATACTGCCACTCACAATCGTGGACAAAGACCGCCCCAGCCTGCTCGGGCTACAATGGTTCACGCCTCTCGGAATAGAAATGGCAGGCATCCACCACACAACCGAAGAAGATTGGGAAGCGACGCTTGCACAAGATTTCCAAGAGGTCTTCGACGACACCTTAGGCAAGTACAAGGGGTCCCCAATCTCCTTCAACCTCAGCCCAGACGTCACCCCCATCCGTCTCAAGCCGCGGCAAGTGCCATTTGCGCTCAAACCCAAAATCGACGAGCAACTTAAGCTCATCACGCAAGGGGTTTTAGAGCCTATTGACCATGCCCGCTGGGAAACACCTATAGTCACCCCTATCAAGCCAGATGGCTCCATAAGAATATGTGGGGACTATAAGGCCACCCTCAACCACACCCTACAGCAAAGTGCCTACCCCGTGCCAGTAGTGCAACACCTCCTACACTCACTGGGGGCTGGCCGGGTCTTCGCGAAGCTCGACCTGGCACAAGCCTATCAACAGCTGCCGGTTGATGCAGAAACCGCCAAGGCACAGACAATCATAACGCACTGGGGGGCATTTAAATGCAACCGCCTCCAATTCGGCATCAGCGTTGCGCCCGGGGTTTTTCAAAGCCTCATGGAAAGGCTGTTACAAGGAATTAAGGGAGTCGTGCTGTATTTTGATGACGTGTCTGTGGCAGCAGCCAATAAAAAACAACTTGAAAAATGCCTAAGGGCAGTACTCCAGAAATTTAAAGACTCTGGCCTGAAGGTTAAAAAAGAAAAATGCCAACTTTGCACCGAGAGGGTTGAATTCTTGGGGTACCTCCTTGACAAACACGGAATCCATCCCACCGAGAAAAATCTTAAAGCCATCAAGGAAGACCCCAGGCCGAAAAACAAGACGGAGCTCCAGGCATTTCTTGGACTTATTAACTTTTATAATGTTTTCCTACCCCAAAAGGCGACTGTGGCGGAACCATTGCATAGACTGTTGGACAAAACCGCTTCCTGGACGTGGGGAAAACAGGAGGAAAGTGCTTTCCAACAAACCAAAGACCTCTTAACTTCTGACGCAGTCCTCATCCAATACAACGAAACCTTACCACTTACAATCACATGCGACGCATCACCCTTTGGAGTAGGGGCAATTCTCAGTCATACCCTGCCAAACAGGAACGAGGTGCCCACTGCCTTCTTTTCAAGAACCCTGTCCAAACCAGAAAGAAACTACAGCCAGTTGGACAAGGAAGCCCTAGCGATCGTTTCCGGAGTGAAAAGTTTCCACGAATACGTTTAAGGTAGGACCTTTTCAATCATTACTGATCATAACCCCCTGCTTGGCATACTGGCTGGCAACAAGGCCACCCCAAACATCCTCTCACCTAGAATAACTGGATGGTCTGAGTTCCTGGACGCCTATAATTATCAGCTCACTCACCGACCCGGTAAAGACATTCTGCACACTGATGCCTTAAGCCGCTCCCCACTCCCAGATGTGCAAGACAACCCAGCACCCACAATACCGATTCTTCAAATAGAAACCTCCTGACCGCACTAGACATTGCCCACGAAACAAAAAGAGACAAGCGGCTGGCGCGAGTCCTGACCTGGATTGAGCGGGGTTGGCCAGAAAGTGACAAAACCGAACCGTTTAAAGCTTTTAGGACCCGACAAACCAAACTTTTCTTGCAAAAGGGGTGCATACTTTGGGGAGAGCAGGTGGTAATACCAGAAGCCTTACAAAAGCGAGTGTTGGACATGTTGCATGAAGGGCACCCGGGCATCATCCGAATGAAAGCCTTGGCCCGAAGCTATGCTTGGTGGCCAGGCATGGACAAACAAATAGAAACATGGGTAGCCGCATGCAACAGATGCCAACTAACACGATCCTCCCCCCCTCACAACACCACCCTTGGAATGGGAAACCCCAAGGGACCCCTGGTTGTGGATCCACATAGATTTCGCTGGCCCCACCAAAGGACACACCTTTCTAATCACCATAGATGCTTATTCCAATTGGCTGGAAGTTAGCACCATGAAAACAACAACTACCGAAGCCGTCATAACCAAACTCAACAAACCCTTTGCCACACACGGTTTGCCAGATGTTCTGGTGTCCAACAACGGACCACAGTTCACGGCGCTGGCATTTGAACAATACTTAGCTGACCGTGGCATCAGACACGCATTAACATCGCCTGCTCACCCAGCGGCGAATGGGTGGGCGGAACGAATGGTTCAATTCACCAAGAAAACCATACAAAAATTAGAAGATGGCAACATTCAGGAAAAAATTAATAAAATGCTGCTTATCCAACACATCATGCCAAATACCACCACAAACAAATGCCTAGAGGAATTACTCATGGGCAGAAGACTCCAGTCACCACTAGACTGTTTACACCCCACCTACAATCCAGAAGAAACCCCTGGCTCCACCAGCCAACACCACACTTTTACCATCGGCAACACCGTCTTTGCAAAATAATTTCCCGGAGACCCTCTTTGGGTACCTGCACAAATCACCCAGATAACAGGCCCCCGGTCATACCGCCTAGAAACAACCGATGGACGAAGCTGGAAGTGACACATCAACCAGTTAAGGTCACGGCTTACCAGCACACCTCTCACAGACAGCAATAAAGAAATCAGAGAGGGGGGGAAAACCTCAAACATTGAAAAAGGAAAATTATTAACAGATACAGAAAACCCCCCAAGCAGAAACCAAATAATAAACCAACCATACCCACCTGCAAACACAGAACTGATGCGGACGGGTATTTCACCTGGAAGAAGCAGCTGAGCAAGCTCAACCGGCCCAGAGAATCCAGGTGGGAGCAGCAGAGCAAATGACTTGACCAACCCAGATGAACCAGGCAGGAGTCGCAGCTATAGGCCCGGGTCACCCTTCCAGGCGGTTCCATCGAGGCACTTGGGAGCGACGTGGAGCCCGTCCGAACCAGGCAACAACCAGAGACAGACTGAAACACGCAGGTCAAGTAGGCAGGTCCGAAGACCCGCCTACCTACGTGACTACGTCACCCCGCCTCTTGGGCGAAACCAAGAGGGGAGGGGTGTTCCATATTAAGCAGGCTTGAAACCCTGCATTCCTATTGGACTACAGAGTGAACTATCTGATTGGACAGCTAGACGGTTGTGATTGGCTCGCTGAGAGTCTACCGCGATTGGATGAAACCAATCGCAGGAAACTCAAAGCGATGTCATTGGCAGCCTAAGCCGTGGCTAGCTCTATAAAAAGAGCTGCCGCGAGCGCTTGGACTCACTCAGATTTAGCCGGTAATAAAGAGCTGTTGTTCACTTATTCTGAGTCTCTCGTCTCTATGAGCCCGACCTTCCAGACATAACAAAAACAGTAATGCATCTTAGATCATGTGTGGCTTAGAGCATTTGATCCCCCACCACCACCATTTGACCTTACTGTTTGCTGGCCTGTTTGTACAACAAACACATGAAGCATGACTATTAGAAGTAATACAGTTACCTGGATTAATTGAATACCTCAGGGATGTCCCGGTGAAAAACAGTCAAGATGGCAGCACCCTCTGAATGCTCCTGAATTATACAGAAAACTATTATTTGAGTTTGTACAAAACAGGGAGCTATAAACTACATTTATTCTGTTGAGTGATCCAGCCATTTCTGGTAGCTTTCAAGTGCATTAAAAATAAAAATGATGTCTGGAAATTCTGAAAGGGAAAGTGCTGTTGGATAAAATAATGGTTTTCATTCTATCCCTGACCATACCTCTTTGTGCATTCACAGTTATTGGTGTGGATGTGCACATCCACAAACACATGCACCATATTGGATAATACTTTGTATAACACTTTCATGCCATCAACCCTGCTCAACATCTAATCTTCACAGTACTGTCTTACATTGAGTATATTCACCCACGTTGTATGGCTGTAGTATTATTATTATCCTTCTCATCTCCTCTACTACCCTCTATAATTGATATCATTATTGTGATTATTATTTCTCTGATGCTTTGTATGTGCATTGAGACCTTCTTCACTGGAGACAAATTCCTTGTGTGTCTAATCACACTTAGCCAATAAAGTGTTCTGTTCTGTTCCATTCAATTCTAATTCTAATAATCCTAATTCTAATCTATAATTCTGTTCTATTCTACATTCTACACACTACACTGTACATTCTCTTCTCTTCTCTTCTCTTCTCTTCTCTTCTCTTCTCTTCTCTTCTCTTCTCTTCTCTTCTCTTCTCTTCTCCTCTCCTCTCCTCTCCTCTTCTCTTCTCTCCTCCTCAATCTTTGGAATCCTGTGGTTCTTTATGGAGTTGCAGACAGGTGTAATACACCTGCACACTCTAAAGTCCTTTATAAATATATATATTGTACTGCCATTTTTTAATATCCCAGTATTCCTAGCTGATTTTGCTAAGAAATTTCATTATGAATTTCTCCTGGAAGTGATTTTTACCATAGCTTTCGTTCTTGATGACCTAGAACACAACCTACCACCGAGTGCCAGGAGGGGTAAATATTTGTTCAGGCAAATGGAAAGTCGGACAGGAATAACAAATGCTAAAATTGTCCACACGAAACAAAGGAGAATCTGTTGTTAAAAATGGGAAAACCCAGTTAACAATGTGTAATCATCTTGCAATGTTGCTAGGGGGCACTATATTAAAGGTAAAACAAATGAATCCGAAAATCACTGTTTATTTTTAATCTATGTCCCTATTGGTTTTTTGACATCTGTACTGTCAATATTCTATTTACACCTTTGTCCTTTCTCACACTGTTTTGACAGATTCTTTATAGACAAAAGGCTTAGTGTGATGTTAAGAAACACTATCTTTCTGTGCTTCCATCACATGGAAATACTGAAATAAAAAAACCCAGCTTGTATATTTTTAAAGGAAGATAAACTATAGGGATTTCTATTGGCATCATTTTAAAACAATAACAGAGTTTATAGCTGGGAAACTAGTGTTATAAATTAGCAGGATTAAGGCATTGCACAAAGCATGCAATTTCTGTATTGTGCAAATGAGGTAGTCTGATGTAACTGAAGGCATGACCAGAAGCAACGGATGGAAACCTATCAAGGAGAGAACCAACCTAGGCCTAAGAAGAAATTTCCTGACAGTGAGAACAATCAATCAGTGGAACAGTTTGCCTTCAGAAGTTGCGAGTGCTCCAACACTGGAGATTTTAAAGAAAATTTGGGCAACCATTTATCTGAAATGGTATTAGGGTTTCCTGCTTAAGCAGAAGGTTGGACTAGAAGACCTCCATGGTCCCACTGTTACTCTGTTATACTGTTAAAACAGAAAATATCTGAAAGTACCGTAGTCATACAAGAACAACATGGGTATTTGAGGTTCTTTAAAAGGTAACCCGGGAGGCTTTGAGGCCTGATCAACTAAATATACATTTTTCTGCAGTTAAAAAATATTCAAGCTAATTCAGTTCAAGTTTGACTCTTGGCAATCATAAACTCATCCATGTGAATGTTGCCTTGGCAGCAATATAGAGATGGATAGTTGTTCCTTCTTCTACGATGTTGTTTGAATTTCCAGAACCCTTGCAGATTATTTTCCTGAACCACAATGGAAAATCACACCAAACCATGAATTATGGCTGTGTAGTTGTGGAAAGTTGAGCCATATTTTGCCTTCCCTATATCACTTAACTTAGAAAAATGGGTGGCAATTTATAGTTGGATCTGCTTTTCCTTTACTAAAACAGAACAAAACACAGCCATGAGGATATTTCAGTTTGGATCAGATCTCAGTGCTGGGATAAAGGATGCGAACCTCTTCATAGGAATTCCTTAACAGTAGCTCGGTGGCATGGGTGTCCTTGGAGAGACCATGGGAAGGCAAAATTGCATTATTATATCATAATGCAAATACTGCAACTTATGTACTGGTGTCAGGTGTTGGGATGTAAGTACTTAAGGGCATGTTATACATAATCATGTTGCCACACTCATGTAATCACAATCTTGCCTAGCTGTAGAAGCCACTGTGAGGCCCAAGGTACACTCTGAGCTTGGTGGTTTGGTTGTAAACATTTCATTACCAAGCTAGGTAACATCATCAGTGCTAGAAGCCACTACTTGTAAAACAAATAAGTGTAAAACTACTTTGGGAATAGGGTTAAATTCTGCCACTGTCCAGTGTTGTGGTCCCACTTAGATCTTCCTTTTGCAGCTACAAAAGTATTCAAAGCTGGTCAGTATTCAGAATAACTATTTGTTTTGTTTGAGCAATGAGAGGCTGAACCAGAGCATGAGTGCAACAATACTTTATTTTACAATAAAGGGCTGACCGTGCTTGCCAAGCCTGGAACTGGCTCGCAGCAATCAGCAACCGGTTGGACCCCGCAGCCTGCTTTTATAGCTGGCTGCTGGGAGAGCCAACCAATGGGAATGGGGGAAATAACGCCCACGTAAAGTGAGTGGACCTGGTGAGAACTCCTTGAGTCCTCAGGACATAACACCCCTTCCCCCAGATGCGAACATGCATAGTCCTTGAGGTAGACGGGGGGTTTGTGTTGGCGCCGGAGCAGGCGCAACTCGGGAACATTGTCTGTCTGTTCGGTACCAGTCTGTGATGGTCGAGCCGGCATAGTGTCGCCAACACTCTCTCTGGACTGGGCATCCTCGGGAAACACCGGGTTGGTTACTGGGGTCGAGCTCTCGTGGGTTGGATCAGGCTGGTCAACTCTCTGGGCGCTGTTGTCCGAGGTTTGGGCTGACCGGGCGACCGCTGGTGCAGACTGGTCGCAGGAGTGCGATGTGGCTGGGCGGCGGATGAGGCGGTTCCCCTTCGACTGGAGACTCTGGACTCTTGTTGGCAAGGGTGCTGAGGCGCCTTCTAAGCTGGTCTATATGTCTCCTCCAGACGCGACCATCCTCCAGCCTGACCCTATACGATCTCGGCCCGGTGATGGCGATGACCTCGCCTGGAATCCAAAGTGGGTCCCGGCGAAATTCCTTGCGAATATCGGTTCCTGTAACAAAAAATGTCTAACCCCCAACGTAGAAGCGAGGGAGAGTCAGGGCAGTATTGTGGGTGCAATCTGTCCAATACAGTCCTCAGGCGCCGGCCCATCAGAAGTTCCGCTGGGGACTTATTGGTGACTGCACAGGGGTTGAGTGTTGGCTCATCAGGAACCGTGCGAGTTTGTGGTGCCAGTCATCCCTGCCAAACCTAGCGAGGGCCTCTTTGGTGGTCCTGACAGCCCTTTCAGCCAACCCATTACTGGCAGGGTGAAATGGGGCTGTGAAAATGTGGCGAATGCCCAGGTTGGCAACAAACGGCTGAATTCTACTGATGCGAACTGTGGGCCATTATCGGAGACAATGGAGTCGGGTAGTCCATGTGTAACGAACAGGCGCGTTAACACGTTGGTGATTGCTAGTGTGGTGGTCGTGGATAGCTGCGCCACGTCTATCCATTTGGAATAAGCGTCCACGACCACTAGGAACATCTTTCCATGCACGGGCCTGCCAGATCGATATGGATTCTAGACCAAGGGCGTTGGCGCTCTCCCATCTGGTAGGGGTGGCGATGGGGAGCAGGACGGATTCCTGGCAAATGCTGCAGGAACTTACCCAATTGACAATGTCCTTGTCTAGACCCGGCCACCACACGTAGCTGCGTGCTGCGCCTCATTCTCACAATGCCGGGGTGTCCTCGTGCAGCGCCTCCAGGACTCGGGTACGCAGCGAGGTCGGAATGACCACTCAGTGCCCCACAGTAGACAACCCTGCAAACTGGACAGCTCCTGCATGCGAGTCTTAAAGGGTGCGAATTTGTTATCGGCGTTGCCTCCCGGCCACCCCCTCCTCACCCAGTCGAGCACCTGGGCGGCGTTTGGTCTGCCTTGGTTTTAGCGGTGATGTCAAGGCGGTGATGGGTAGGTCCAACTGAGTGATTTCAAAAATGGCGTTGACAGGAGCTGGGTCTTCAGCCGGAGCGGGTAAGGGGCAGCGACTGAGAGGCGTCGGCGTGGGATAGAGTTTTGCCCGGGCGGTGAATAAGTTTGTATGAATAGGCCGCTAGGAAAAGTGTCCACCTTGTCATTCTAGGGAAAGGACTTGAGGTGTCTGTTTGTCACCGGCCAGTAGGCCCAGGAGGGCTTATGGTCAGTGACCAGTTCGAAGAAATGGCCAAAAAGGAATTCGTGAAACTTTTTTCACGGCTGCAACAGCTGCTAGGGCTTCCTTGTCTATTTGGCTGTAATTTCGCTCCGTGGCCGAGAGCGTCCTGGAGAAAAGCGATGGGGGCCTCGGCGCCATTGGGGAGTCTGTGACTAAGGACCGCCCCAATTCCAAAGGGATCGTCTGCTGCCAGTACTAAAGGAAGGTTGGGGTCGGGTGGATGAGCACTGCCTCTGACGTAAGTAGTGATTTGTGGCGTTAAACGCCTGGTCTTCTTTGTGCCCCCAGTGCCACGGTGACTTTTTGTCTAGTAGTCTGTGTAGGGGTTCGGCTACTGAGGCTTTATGGGGCAAGAAGGATGCATAAAAGTTTAGGAGCCCCAAGAAAGCTTGTAGCTCCGTTTTGGAGGTCGGTGTGGGAGCTTCGTGGATCGCCCTAACCTTGGACTCAGGGGTGAATGCCAGAGGCGTCAATTTTATAACCCAGAAAGTCCACTGTCTAGTGGCAATGGCACATTTTCTTTTTAACCTGAGGCCATGCTGTCTGAACCTCTCTAACACTGCTCGCACTCTCTGGAAGAGTTGGGGTCTGTCCCTGGCGAGACCAAGATGTCGTCAAGTAGGGTACTACACCAGGGAGGCCCTGTAAAATCCGCTCCATGAGGGACTGAAAAATACCCGGGGCAACACTTACGCCAAATTGGAGACGCTTGCATGCCGGAAGGCACCCCTGTGAGTGACGATGGTCTGAAGTTCCGCTGTTTGGTTATCAACAGGAACTGTTGATATGCTTGAGACATGTCCAATTTAGCAAAAATACTGCCCGGTTCGAATGTGTGCAATAAGTGCTGAATGACGGCACTGGGGTAGGCGCTAACTTGTAAATATTTATTGATTGTTGTCTTGTAGTCCGAGCAAATTCTCAGGCTACCATCCTTTTTGAGGGTGTGACAATGGGCGTCTCCCACTTGGCGAAATCTGTTGGCTCAATGACCCCTTGTTTTAGTAGCTTATCCAATTCAGCGTCTAGTTTTGGTCGAATAGCAAATGGAACTCTATGTGGTTTTAATCTGATTGGGACTGCCCGGGGGTCAACGGTGAACAGAGATGGGGGTTCCATTATAACACCCCAGCTCCTCACTGAACACATCTGCATAGTCAGCGAATAAGGAGTCAGTGTCTGAGGTTGAGACAGCATGGACTCCTGTTAACCCTAGGCCGAGGTGGGGAAACCAATCGAGCCCCAATAAGGTGGGTAGATTGCTGTTAACTACCACTAGAGGTAGGTGGCCTTTAAAAGCTCTAAAACTGACAAAGAACTTGCCTCTGCCGATCACGGGAATGGCCTTCCCTGGTAGTCCTTCAGACCGAACTGGCATCTCTGAAGCCGGGTAGTAGATAGGCTGGGGTGGGAGTCTCTTGAGGGTGTTCCACGAGATTATTGAGAGCGCTGACCCTGTGTCAACCTCCATGTGCACGGTTTACCTTCTAGGGAAACGGAGAGAGAAATTTTACTAACAGAGTGGCAAGTACGCCTGGCAAGGCGGTGCGTGCGACAGTTTAATACTTGCCTCTGTGGTCCCGAGTGTGAGGACGGGGTCTGTGTGCAGCGCTTTGAGGGCTTGGCAGACTCTGCAATGTGCCCCCTCTTATGGCAGTTGTTGCAAGCGGCTCCTTTAAACTTGCAGGTGGCCCTTTGATGTGATCCCCACAGGCTAGGCACAGAGTGATGTGCTTGGGTGGACCGGTGTATTCTTGTTTGGCCCTTACCTGCGACCGTCTGTCATTGGTGAGGCGATGGACATCGTTCTCATCGTTGTGGCCTTCCTCCGCTTCCACCTCTTCGGAATGGACTGGGAACGCTGCTAGCTTGGCGCTTGGGCCCTGAATTTCGGTGGCTGAGTTCGTTGCTAGCTCGGCTGCTAGGGCCTCCTCTACCGCTTGCGCGAGGTTGAGGTCTTTTTAGCTTGATCGCCTCTGTAGGTTGAGATCCTTGACCCCACAAACTAATTGATCGAGGAGCATGTCCTCCAGGTATGTTCCAAACCCGCAGTGCAGGGCTGCTGTTCTGAGGCGGCCATATATTGGTTGATGGTCTCCTTACTTGATTGCTTCCTCATTCGGAGCGTGAACCTCCTGGCGATTTGTGAAGGCCTGGGAGCGTAGTGGTTTGTGAGGATCTCAAGCAACTCCGGACCACGGAGCGTTTTCAATTCTCTCGGCGCCACGAGTGCTGCAGCGGTATCGTAAATGGTGGCTCCATGATAGATTAGGAAATAGGATTTTTCCGATGCTCTCCGCATCCGCCAGGCCGACCGCATCGATGTAATGATTGAAAGCGGTTCTTATACGATTCCCACTTCTCTTCGTCTGGTTTAAACGCCAGGAATACTGGATTGGAACTCATGGTGCTGGGCGGCTGGGCTACCTGCGGAAAAAATCTCTCTGGGACTACGACGCTCGTGAGTTACTAGTGATATCAGCTCTGGAGAGGTTTTTTTGCTACCCTCTCTTTCTCTCTCTCTGGGTTACCACGTTGGCTGCTAGCCGTTGGAGGTGTCTTGATTCGCGCCAAAAAGTGGGCGTTAGTGACTCTCTACAGCACTGTGCTGTGATTCCTACTGGCTCGAAATTCAAATGACACCCGTTTGAATTTGCGCCAAATGCAGAGCAGCTGCGGCTCGCAGCGCTTCACTTTCCCGTAGCGGGGCTAACAAGCGGCTACAGGCGCTTCTAACTATTTGACTCAGACCGCTTTCTCTGGCTGCGGATCTGCGTTTGCTCTTTTTGATCGCTCGTTTCGTTAGCTGACCGCTCTCTCTGGCTGCCGATCAGCGTTTCCCTTGTCGCCAGCCGATCGCTCTCTCTGGGCTGTAGATCGGTGGCTAGTGACTCAGCGGTTGCAAGGTGCTTCTGGTAGCCATCCCATCCTCGTCGCCAGTGTTTTGTTTGAGCAATGAGAGGCTGAACCAGAGCATGAGTGCAACAATACTTTATTTTACAATAAAGGGCTGACCGTGCTTGCCAAGCCTGGAACTGGCTCGCAGCAATCAGCAACCGGTTGGACCCCGCAGCCTGCTTTTATAGCTGGCTGCTGGGGAGAGCCAACCAATGGGAATGGGGGAAATAACGCCCACGTAAAGTGAGTGGACCTGAGTGAGAACTCCTTGAGTCCTCAGGACATAACACTATTGTTTAGCTATTCCTTCATACAACAAATAGGATTGCTACATAGACCAAAAATGGAGAATTGTGATCATCAATATGTTGCTGAACTACAATTCCCAACAGATCCAACCAGTAAGGTCAACAGTGAGTGATGCTCAATATGTGGTAACATCTGATGGGTCATAGAATCTTCAGCTCTGCAATAGGAAACTTGAATATACTTCTAAATCCAGCTGTGTATGCAGTGGTTTAAAGATATGCAAAGCAGCATTTTGAACCACTGCTGCCCCATCCCAGGTGGGAGCCACAGAAAGTAGGCTAAAGGCAATGCTTTGAACATGTCTTCTTATTTCATCAATCAGAAATGTATCAGTGGCTCATCAGGTTTTCAGGAACAGGACTTCCTTGAGGGCCTGGGAAGGAGCAACTAGGGATGAAGGTTGGAGCCTGGAAGCTGGGAAATGAGAAGCAAAAGAAACAAAGGAGAGAAAGAAAAGTAAACAGTAAAAGAAATAGGAGGAGAGGAAGAATAACATCCATCCAGCAAATTTGGGAGATGAAAGCACAGGAGAGCTGCTTAGAAAAACAGGGCAAACATAATGATGGAAGCAGTATGAGACCATGTATCTGTAACATGGGGTTCTTTCATTCCTTTAACCACAAGGCTTTCAACCCCAGGTTGAAATGGGCAGCAACCATCTGTCATGTTCTGGTGGCGATCGTGGTGGTGAACACCATGTGTGTAACAGACACCATCTTTATTTTATTATGTATTTTATTTAATTAGTTTAGTTTGTCAAGCATGTATGAAAAAACCAGTATAAGTATGAACATAACATATAAACATATAAGTATAAACAGTTATAAATATATAGATAATAAATAAGTACGAATAAATGGGAACAGTAGGACAGGGACGGTAGGCATGCTGGTGTGCTTATACACACTCCCTTACAGACCTCTTAGGGATGGAGTTAGGTCCATGGTAGACAGTTTAAGGTTAAAGTTTTGGGGGTTTGAGGATGTAACAACAGAGTTGGGTAGTAAGTTCCAGGCATTGACCACTCTGTTGCTAAAGTCGTATTTTCTGCAATCGAGTTTGGAGTGGTTTACTTTAAGTTTGTATCTATTGTTGCCCATGTGTTATTGTGGTTGAAGTTGAAGTACTCATTGACAGGTAGGACATTGTAGAAGACAATTTTGTGTACTAAGCTTAGGTCAGACCATAGGCGGCATAGTTCTAAGTTGTCTAGGTCCAAAATTTCAAGCCTGATGGCATAAGGTATTCTATTGCAAGCAGAGGAATGGAGTATTCTTTTTGTGAAATACCTCTGGACTCACTCAATAGTATTAATGTCCATTATACAGTGTGGATTCTAGGCAGATGTTGTGTACAACCCAACTGCTTCATGTAAATAGGACTACATCAACCTTTGATCTTGAAAGATGGATTATGATGACGAAGCTCCTGTTCCAACTTTCCTTCAACTCTGCCTTCGTGACTGATAGTAGAATACAATGAACAATACCAATGATAGAGCTCTGTTCCATGGCTGGCATGTTTTTGGCATCTGAAACAAAGAGCATCTTGAGAAATTAGTTCCTACTTCCTGGTTTTTCATAATACAGTTAGACATTTAGCCTTTGGTCCACATTTTCCCCATTTAAGAATGCCCTTTTCCTCAATGTCATAGCTATCCAAGTTTCTACACCAGGTGCACATCAATCTCCTGAACTACAGAAAACCAGAAAAGACAATGAAGATAAATTTTCTTTAATGGGAATTCATGCCAAGAATTAGGATTTAGAACACTGAATCTTCAGATTTGTGTTCTAAGCTAGCCTTGGAACTAAAGCAAATATTGCCAACGCTCTGAATAAAAAGCCTTTTCAAAAATGTGTGCCATGAAAACCATTTGATAGTTAATTTCTCCAAAAGTCTCAAAGGAAATGAGACTTTCTTTCAGGATTTCTCAAAGGAAGGATAAAAAAAAACAAAAGGTAGGAAAAAATGGGCTGCATTGGCTGCGCAGGAAGTTCATATATGGTCCTTGCCCACTGCCTACCTAAATCATGGAAGAATACTGCTACACTCCACTCACGAGAATTTCACTAACCTTCTCCACTTTGAGCTAAATGTAAAAGCAGAATCCCTTTCTGAGACATGGTGGTGCAGTGGTTAGAGTGCAGTACTGCAGGCTATTTCTGCTGTCTGCTGGCTGCCTGCAATTTGGCAGTTCGAACCTTACCAGGCTTAAGGTTGGCTCAGCCTTCCATCCTTCCCAGGTCAGTAAAATGGGGACCCAGATTGTTGGGGGCAACTATTCTGACTCTGTAAATGCTTAGAGAGGGCTGTAAAGCACTGTAAAGCAGTACGTAAGTCTAAGTCAAGGGTCTTCAAACTTGAACTCCCAGAATTCCTGAGCTAATATGACTGGAGAAGGAATTCTGGGAGTTGAAGTCCACAAGACTTAAAGCTGTCAAGTTTGAAGACCCCTAAGTGCTATTGCTATTTGATGAGGCTGAAGGAGAAATAAAGAATTTTTCTGCCTAGCTCCTGTAAAATGCAATTAAGCACCTGCTGGCTGAGAATTAAGTGTCTACTCAAGGACAGTTTACTCCCTGACTTGATAATAATTATATCATCTTCTTTCATTCCTAAACTTTATGCTGGGATTTCAGGTAATCCTCAATTTACAACATTTGATTCAGTGATGGTTCAAATTACAACGGCCCTGAAAAAAAAGTCACTGATGCTCAATTTTCACACTTACGACCAATGTAGCATCCCCATGGTCACATGATTAACATTTGGATGCTTGGCAATGGGTTCATATTTATGACGGTTTTGCAGGGGTCATGTGATCCTCTTTTACAACCTTCTGACAAGCCAAGTCAATGGGGAAGACAGATTTACTTAACAATCTACTAGCTCAGCAACAGCAAGTGAGTCACTTAACAACCGTGGCAAGACAGGTCACCAAGGGGGGCAAAATTCACTTAAAGAATGCCTTGCTTAGCAACAGAAATTTCAGGTTCAATTATGGTTGTAAATCAAGGACTCCAAATTGCCTCATTTGTTGTACCAATGGAAAAAGGTAATGACAGGGAATCATTTCTGGACAACGATGCTAATCAAAAAGACCTTTGAAAGGCAGACTTGTAGGTAAGTAGGGGAATGGAAAAATTGTTCACCGAACACAGGGGCTGGCAACTCAAAGAGCAGCAAAGGTCCTAACTGGAATCCCCCCATTCAATTGTGGAACTGATCAGAAGTTCTGTTCCCCCACCATAGAATCTCCTCCTAGCACAGTATCCATTTTTCCTCTGCTGACTGGAAGTCCAGTTCCCCCAACATAGAGCCTCCTCCTAGCTCGGTTTTTCCTCTACCAGTCCTAACCAGATACAGATAATCAGAGTTGGAAGGGACCTTGCAGGTCATCTAGTCCAACCCCCCGCCCAAGCGGGAGACCCTACACCATTTCTGACAAATGGCAGTCCAATCTCTTCTTGAAAGTCTCAACTGATGGCACTCCCACAACTTCCAAGGGCAAGCAAAAGCCCTATCAATTGTGGAGCCAACCAGAAACATCCCCCCTTGCAATAGAGTCTCCTCCTGGCATGGCGTGCTTCCTCCCCCATTAACCAGAAGTGCCTCTCAAAATTGTGGCACCAACAAGCGACTGAGAGCCACAGCAGAGGGATGAAAGAGCCACATGCAGCTCCAGAGCCACGGGTTGCTGATCCTCGACCTCACACATTGTGGTCTGCGGACATGTGACATCCACTTTATTTTTCTCCTTTTGCGGAAGAGTTTTGCAGAGAAAATAACAAGCTAGAGAGCCACCCAGCACATTGGCTCTGCTGGAAAATATATCTGCCAGTCAAGCACATGGATTTCATTTAGGCCAGATGGATGATTCAGGGCTGTGTTTGTTTGGGAAGGTCTTTCTCCACCCCACCAGGAAAAGAATAGTCATATATCAAGGAAAGAAGAAGGAGTCATGGGCAAACATCTTCTCTGAATGTGGACTTTTATTAGGCCTGACATTGCGTGAGGTTTCCAGCCTTTTCCAAATATGTGATTATTTTTTTTAAAATAAAGCTGTGGGCAGGAATTTCCAAAACAAAAACTCAACCCAAGTAGGAAATGAGTATTCCAGAGTTTTCGACTGTTGTCCTATTTCTTTTGGGTTAAGTTTTGAGATGGTGGCATTGACCAGTTTTAGTAAGAGAGAAAGGTTGGAAGCAGTGGTGGGATTCAAATTTTTTTTACTACTGGTTCTGTGGGTGTGGCTTGGTGGGTGTGGCAGGGGAAGGATACTGTAAAATCTCCACTCAGAGGTGGGATTTGCCGGTTTTCTGAACTACTCAAAATTTCCGTTACCGGTTCTCCAGAACTGGTGAAAACCTGCTGAATACCACCTCTGGTTAGAAGAGGTTTTAAACAAGGTATCTGGGCTGGAGGTTGATACCTTTTGGGATATCACTCAGAATTCAGACATTGCCAATGTTTTTAGAAGATGCTTTAATTACACAGTCCTATGACTTTAAAAGGGAGCCAGATATTTTCCACATCTTGTTCACAAATCCCCGTTGCTTCTGTTGTTTTCTTGCCCACGTAAAACCTGATAAGGGGAAAAAGTCACAGATGCTTCAAATGTTTAGATTTGCTTTGGCCATGCATTTTCAAACGAGCCCAGATCCAAGCTGGAAATCTTTAATTATGAACCGGAGCCATGTTTTCTATCTGAATTTCGCATCTATCATCCTGCAATGAGTTTGTCATTTATCTTATTATCTCCTGTGCCATTTATCTGGGTTTTAATGTTCTTTTGTTTTGTTTTTACCACTCCATCTTTTCAGCATCCATAACAGAGTGTTCCAACCTTGACAACTTTAAGGAAACTTGTATTTTCCAAGAACATATGAATTGGAAGAGATCTTATGGGTCATCTAATCCAAGCTCTTGCAAAATGCAAAAATTAGCTAAATGTCCCTCACTGGGTAGGCAATTAGACCCTATTTGGAAACCTCCAGTGCAGGAGAAGGGACCTGTGGACTTCAACTCCCAGTGTTCCCCAGCCAGCAAACATGACAACTTTAAGACTTGTGGACTTCAACTTCCAGAATTCCCCAGCTAGCATGGACTTGAAATTTCACCTGTCCTAAAATTGCAAGGTTGAAAAAGATAAGATAGGTCATGCATTCAACAGATCAAATGCTTTAAAGGCTGCTGAAAGTTACCATAGTACAGATCTAACAGCAATCTCAAAAATGTAAAAACCTGGAGATTTAGGGAAAACCCAGTTGTTATGTGTCTTTATCACAAGGAGACTGAAGGGGAGATTAAAAAAAAAACCCAGTTCAAAGACAACCTTGGATCTTCATCTTTCCACCCCTCCCTAGCTGAAAAGCAAAATACTTCCTTCCATAAAACATAAACAAGAGATGTGGAATACAAAGGAGAGCTCACATTAATAAGGAACTAGCTTTCTGTAGGAGACAGTTATGGAAATGGCCTTGACAAGGATCCTTGACAACCTTTATTTAAACACCAGCTTAGCCCTCAAAGAGAGGAAGAAACAATTCAAAATTGTTCCTGATTGTCCTTGATGCTGCTTGATATGAGAACAGGGAAAGAGAATCTTAGGTTTTCAAGGTTCTTTTGTTGTTGCTGTTATTTGCCTTTGAGTCTGGCTTGACTTCTTGCAACTGCAGGGACAAGTCCCTATGGTTTTCTCGACCACGGTTTTGGAATTGATTTTCCATTGTCTTCTTCTAAGGATTGAGAGAAGCTGACTGGCCCAAAGTCATCCAGATAGCTTTCATGCCTAAGGCAAGACTAGAACTCATGGTCTCTTGCTTCTAGACTACTGGATTTAACCATTACACAGAGTTGCTTGTTTCTGTTATTATAACCTGAAATTGTATAGTAGGATACAATAATCCTTGTGGCATCTGTTGTTGTTTTTTACTTGATCTATTATAAAGGGTTGATACTTCTAACTCATTTTGTTTTTCATATTTGATAAATTCCTGAGCAGATGCTATGCCATTAAATGTATCTGTAAGATGGCATTAGAATGAAGGAATGGAGAATGGAGGAAGTCCAAGGCTATCAGAAGTAGGCTGCAGACATCTGGATAACAATTAGGTGGCATCAAAAATGAGACTTATATGGATTTCTGTTGCAATCTAGCGATCACGTTAATTTTTGCACCCCAAATATAGTAAATATCCTATAGTATAGATAGAGTAAATGTAGTATCTATATAGTAAATATTCCACAGTGGAACAATCCCTGGCTGAGTTCACATGACTCATTGACCCCAATCTAATCAACTTTAAGAACCCAACCATTTGTAACTCGGTTATCAAAATCCATATTTTCCAAATGTTGCAATACAGTTCACGCTTCTTTGTAAAAACAAAATCATTCATTACAGAATAGTTTCCACAAAAACAATGGCTATGGAAATAATGTACAAAAATGTATGGTGTCAAGGAGAATTGCTTCCCTCAAATATGTGCATGAGACAAAACTTCAGCAAGAAAGGCTGAATATGAGGAAGAAATGTTCCCCCAAAGACATACCCCAATTAAAGTAAACATTTCTTTAAAATTTCTGAAGCTAACAAGGAAACGAGATGAATGGAAATGTACAGATTTTACAAAAATGTATTCTGAGAATTCAGTCGATGGCTCATGCCAGTCTTCACTTTAATCATAGCTGTGCCCTGACCTGCTAACTTTATTTATTTTTTAACCATTGGCTAAAATTTGCTGTGTTGGACAAATCAGGAAAACCAAGAGGTGTTTGATTGTCTTGACAAAAGGATTGGAAACTGGCCTACAGCTTAATCCTTTTTAAGACTGATATGAAATTGTGCTGCTAGCTTCTTCTACCTTGACAATATTCACAGTTTGAGGGAGGTAAAATTCCTCCAGGCTCAGATAAGGAGCTATAAAATGTAAACCTCATTGTAATATGACCTGGAAGACTCAGAGTGCTCTGTGTTTAGAGTTAGGCTGCCACTGTATATGAGAAGTTTTAGGGAGAGGTTAATTGGTGAGATTTTACTGCAGTCTGGGGGAAGAAAAGAGACAAGAGTTGAATTGAGTTACCAATTTATTAGTGCATATAAGTGAGAAAAGCGAATACAAACATGCACTCAGACCAAACTTGTGTGCAATTTAGTCCTTATTTCCTTTTCTCCTTCAGAATCAACAACAAAAAAGACCATGGCAAAAGTACATTTGGCAACTCTAAGACTTGTGGACTTCAACTTCCAGAATTCCTCAGCTAGATATGCTGTGCTATGCTGTGCTATGCTGTGCTATGCTGGCTGGAGAATTCTGGGAGTTGAAGTCCACAAGTCTTAAAGTTGCCAAGTTTGGAGACCCCTGGGATAGAAGGCCAGAATCAAGAGCTGGAAAGTCCAAAATCAATCTCATCTCTTTCTCTTCCATATGTTCAACATCCATTCCTATACATACACTAGACAACCATGCCCCATTGGGTAATTGTTTCAGAGATATTTCCTTACCTAAACAGTCCCAAAGGTGCTTTTTCAAGAGGCAACTGGACTTTCTGTTTGTTCTTTGATGATGTTTAGCTTCTCATCCAAGTAGCTTCTTCAGCTCCTAAACAGAGAAACAGAACGACCAAGGATGGATGAAAAAGGTAGTGGGAACAGGAGTTACTTCCAACTTCCTACCAGCTGGTTTCTACGTTGTGTTTCATTGTGGGAATCTGTCAGGGAGCATCGGTAAGTAGTCTTACAATCTAAATGAGGAATGGCAATGAAGATAGGGCGTTTTTTAATAACCACAACCAAATCGATTGCACAAGGTCCAACAAAGCCACTTCCAGGAATGCAGTTGCCATGATAAACAGAATAGAATCAGGACAGGCCACGCCAAAATTAATGCAAAGCTCTTCAAGTGGGGAATGGCCATGAGAGCCCGCAATGTGATTGTGATGCTCCAGAACAAACTATAAAACATAGAATTCAAAAATGTGTCCTCAGGAAATTTCAAGACAATTGGGATGATCTCACCACAATCTCATCAGAAGCTGTGAGATGGTTAGCTTCCTTAGGTACTGAATTATAACATCTATTGCAATTCTGTGGCTCCATATTATGGTGATTTTATTATGGTTTTATCTAAATTTAATATATTGTATTGCCCACATATCTTTTATACACACACTCACACAAATAAAAGGGAGGATCAGGAATCTCCCTTCCTCTGCCTCCCCACCCATGGGCCCCCGCAGGAGAGCAAAGAAAAGAATAGGTAATATCAAATGCATCGTGACATGTGACAAATTTGAGTCCTTTGCACAGTGATCTCAGGACACACCTAACATCTTTGTGGCTTCTTTATCCTGTGCCTGTGGCTTGTGCTATACTTAAGAACCAAAGTGATCCATTTGAAAATATATCAGAGCTGGCACTGCCTTGGTGGTACCCTTCAAAAATGTTTCAGTTTGTTGCCTAGCTGAAATGGAACCCAGATAATAACGCTGTGCAGTGGTATTTTGCTTCTCAAAAGCTGTACTTAGCATGTTCCTTCAAAGTGAAATGATAAAGTGATGCCTCACATCTCTTTATCACAGCAGATTAGCCTTGTAAACTGCTTCTCCCTGCACAAGAGAGACATGTCACATTGAAGTGGGCTATGGATGACTGTCCAGCCCACAGATGGTCCTCCCCTCTACAACAAACAGACTTTTGTAATTCTCCACCAAATTTGTCAGCAGGGAAACGGGGGAGAGAACTTCTCAAGAAGACTCCAGGGAAAAGAGAAATTCTCCAACCATTTCTCAAAGAAAGGACTTACATATCTGAGGTGATAGCAACATTGCTACTGATAAAACAGAGAGAAGTAACCCCCTGAAATAGCTATGCTTTTGGACTTCCGGTGGCAGGACAGGGGTGAACGGAGGTGAAGAAGACTGTTGCGGTCTTCGAACACCTTTTCTGGTGCCAGGAGCAATCCCCCAGGGATACATGAACCCCAGAGAGGTTCGTGTCAATGTGGAGAACCTCGAGCGGCAGGGTGGGGTTGGCAATGCCCGACAGCGAAGAGGAAAGCTCCTGAGCCCGGCGTGGAAGAGTAAGCTGTCATTCTATGGCGGCTCCAAGTCCGGTCTGCCACTTAGGTGAATAAGCAAAGCAGTGACAGCCTGCGGGGTCGAGAGTAAGAGGAATTGAAAAACTGTTATATAATTTGGAATCTTTGAAGACTGAAGATAGAAGAATGATAGAAGAATGATAGTGGCGTGAAAGTCTTCTTTCCCAGTTGTGATCAGCACTTTTAGAAGTCGGAGAGAAAAGCGGCCAGAAAAGCGGCTGGGAAAAATGAAAGGACTATAAGTAAGAGCGGAAAAGCTTAAGCACAAGAGTGAAAGTGCAGATTACAGCCTGTGAAAGAGAAGCTCCGGGGGAAGAGGAAGATTGTTAAAACCAGGAGATTGGAGGTCCGGAATTTGTGAGGGGTTTCATCTGATTTTCGGGTCCTTTCTTTCTGACATCATTTGAGAAAAGGGAGGTGACGGAGGCGAAAGGATTGTGGTATTGATCGAGACTTATGAATCCTCTGATTTGAGTACAACACGAATATTAGATTTACTTAACACTGTGGAGAGGACAGACTGATTATTACATTGGACTTTGGAAGATTTGTTTGTTGAACTAAAAGTGGGAAGGGAAAGAAGTAAGAAGAAGTAAGAGGAAGTAGGCAGAGACAAACAGAAGGCTGGGAAAGACGGTTTGGGGACTGTAGATTAGTCAGCACATTATACTATTTTCTGATTGGAGTGCTGAAAAGAATCTTCTAGCTGGAAGACTGACTATTAGCCTACTTAATTTGCTTCTTTTATTACGCGGTACTACTTAATATAACTATTTTGGCACTATTTTCTTTTTAAGATGAATTCCTTGCTTTTCGATTGTTGATTTTCTGAACTTGAGGCAATCTCTCTCTCACCTTTCCTCTCATTATTTTGTCCCCTGCCTTTCTATTGTATTCTCTAAATAGCTCATATAATCTTATTTATTTGGGGGAAAAAAAAGAAAGAGGGGGGTATATTATCCTTATAGAGTTAAGTGATTACTGATTTAAGTATTAATAGTAAAGAGTGAAAAATTCTGTTGATATAAACTATTTAGACTACTTAAGATATTGAAGATTAATTCTTTAAAGTGCTAATTGATGTACTATTGTTAACTAATTTTCTTATTATATAGATTATAATACTGTAGTAGATACCTATTTATAATATAGGAGAAAAGATTGTTGAGCGAGATATTTAATTGAAATATGAGAAATAGACTCTTAAATATAGGACCCAAACACTGAATGGTGATTTGGGATAATATATTTAAAATTGTGCATCAACAAAAACAAATACTTAGAGAGATGACATCCACGACAACTATGGCCCTAAAAACAGGAAGGAAGGCTACTCCGACCCTATCGACTATGCTGACACCCACCCCACCAACAACTCAAAAAACCATCGAAGAATCCCTAATAGGGGAAAAGCAGTCTAATGTCCCCAATATCAATATACAAACCTCCTTATTATCCTTGCAGGAAGCTATGTCTAAAATGCAAGAAATGATGATCAAAAATCATAATGAAACTAGAGCAGATATTAGTGAACTGAAAGATGAGATGGGGAAACTGAAAGCTGAAATGAAAGCGGATATATTGAAGGTGGACGGAAAGATAGGGTCCCTACAGCAGGCCATGGAGAAAAATGAAGTGAAAATAAAAGATAGAGAGAGTAGAACAACACGTATGGAGACCAATTTTGAAAGGATGGATGAGGAATTTAAAAATGTACTTAAAGAAATGGAAGACCCACTGGTTCATCTCGAAATGGACAAAGCAATGGCGTATTTAAGGTTCCAAAATGTGGCGGAAGCAAAAAATGAAGAATTGGAACATTTGATGGCAGAAATATTGGCTGAATGGTTAGGAAAAGAAAAAGATGACTTAATTAAAGAGTTTGATGAGGTGTATAGGGTTAGCACAAGCTATGCCAGACGTAATAACTGCCCGAGAGAAATCCACATTCATTTCTCTAGGAGATGTGTGAGAGATCTAATTTTGAAAATGTCTAGGGAGGAAACAATATCTTATAAAGGTAGAGAAATTACGATTTTAAAACTAATACCAAAGAAAGTGATTATAAGACAAGATTATAAATTTTTAGCCAATGAGCTAAACAAAAAAGGAATCCAATTTAAATGGCTAATCCCGGAAGGGATGTTAATAACGTGGAAAGAGAGGAAAATTAAAATAGAATCAATAGAACAGGCCCAAGACTTTTACCAACAGCTCATGGATACAGATGGCCAATATACTAAAGAAGAACTTAAAAGGAGACCACAGGATGACCGCTATCATCACAGAACCCAAAAGGAACGACTTTCTCCAAATTCAGGAAGTGATAAACCACAACCAGGGAGAGAAGAGCAAATCCCACAACAACAACAAGAAGAGAATCGAATCATTACTAGGCAAAAATCTAAACAGATGTAGATAAATGGAGGAGGGGAAGAAGTTGCTCTCCATCAGTATAAATGGTTTAAACTCAATATCAAAAAGAAAAAGGATATTTTCAAAACTTATTCGACAAAACGCTGACATAATATGTCTTCAAGAAACACACATTATGAAAAATGATGAAAGACATCTAATTTGTCCGAAATTAGGGAAACTTTTTACGGCACCAGCAGATAAACACAAGAAAAAAGGAATTGCAATTTATGTAAAACAAGATGTAAAGGCAGAATTAACCTAGTCAGATCCCGAAGGAAGAACTCTGGTCATACAAATTTGGATAAACCATATTACATTTTTACTGGTAGCAATCTATGCCCCAAATGAAGACCAAGGGAAATTTTTCAAACACCTCCACCAAAAAATAATAGGCTTCGAAAAAAGGAATATCTGCTTGATTGGCGATTTTAACTCCATTGCAGACTATCAAAAGGACCATAGTAACATGAAAAAAAATAAGAAGGGGAAAAGAGAATTTTCTATGTCATGTAAGGAAATGATGAAAGAGTTAAATTTAAAAGATTTATGGAGGGAACGGAACCTGGAAGAGAAACAGTTTACATGCTATTCTAATCCACATAAAATTTGGACTAGAATAGATATGGCTTGGATGGATTCGGAATTGGCTAATAAAATAAAAGAAATCAAAATTCTACCAAATGAATGGGCTGACCACAACCCAATACAGCTAATCTGGAGAGATAGGAGAGGAACAAAAAAAAGATGGACGTTAAATACCCAATTAGTAAACGAAGAAGAGTATATCAATAAGCTGAAAGAGGAGCTGAATTATTTCCTAAAAGAAAATAATAATGAAACAACTTCAAAACAGAATATTTGGGATACAATGAAAGCAATTATAAGAGGTACAACAATTTCCTATAATGCTATGAGAAATAAGAGAACTCATGCCCAACAAAACGAATTACAACAACAAATCAAAGACTTAGAAATACAATTACAAAAAACCCCTAAGAATCAAGGAATACAAAACCAGTTAATATTAGCCAAACATAAGCTGAACTTAATTGAACAAGATAAAATAGAAGTTAGTTTGAGAAGGTCCAAACAAACCTACTTTGAGCACGCTAACAAACCAGGAAGATGGTTATCTCATAAACTTAAAAAAGAAAAAGAAAAGAGACTGATACACCAACTAATGGATGAGAAAGGCATACCACAACATGAGATTGAGAAGAAAAAAGATACCATTTTAAACTACTTTCAAAGATTATATAAAAAGGAAGAAATCAATGAAGACAAAATAAGAACTTATCTGGAGAATACGAAGAACAAAACAATAGGGGAAGGAGAGAAAGAATTATTAAATAAGGATATTACATGGTCTGAGTTGAAATCTGCAATGGAGAATCAAAGTAACAACAAATCCCCTGGACCAGATGGGATTCCAGTAGAATTGTACAAAGCTACAATAGAGTTAGTAGGGCCACTGATGCTGGAAGTGTTTAATGAAGTACTTTTGGTAGCTAAGATGCCAGACTCATGGAGGGGGGTGTTGATCTCGCTAATTCCGAAGGAGGACGTAGATGCCAGATATATCAACAACTCTCGACCAATTTCGCTTTTAAATGCTGATTATAAATTATTTACCTCCATTATAGTGAATAGAGTAAAACAAGTTTTAAATTTATACATTCATGAAGATCAAAATGGTTTCCTTCCGTCCCGCCAAATCAAAAATAATCTAAGAACCATTATTGATGTTTTAGAATATTATGAAGCTCATCCAGAGAAACAATTTGCTCTCATGTTTTTAGATGCTGAGAAAGCATTTGATAATCTTCATTGGCACTTTTTAATCCAAAAAATCTATAACATGAGCCTTGGCACCAAATTCAAGAACATTATCACAACAATTTATAACACCCAACAGGCTAACATACTAATCAACGGTGGACAAACAGGCCCAATAAACATTGAAAAGGGCATCAGACAGGGTTGTCCTCTCTCACCCCTCCTATTTATATTTGCTTTAGAATCACTGTTAATGCGGATAAGACAACATTCTGAAATTAAAGGAGTAAGGGTTAAAGCAGAGGAATATAAGCTACAGGCGTTTGCAGATGACATGGTTTTCTTCTTAGAGGAACCCATAATCTAATAAAAGAATTAGAACAATTTGGTTTGGTAGCAGGATTAAAGATTAACAGAAATAAGACAAAACTAATGACCAAAAATCTAACAGAGAATCAGAGGAAAGAATTAGAAAAAATTATAGGGATACAGGCAACAAAAAAGGTCAAATACTTAGGCATATGGTTAACACCACAAGGTAAATCGCTTAAAGAGAATAATTACGATAAACTACTACAACAAATTAAGAAAGACCTAGAATCCTGGAATAAGCTGCAGCTTTCCCTACTGGGCAGGATTGCCACGATCAAAATGAACATCCTACCAAAATTTCTTTATTTATTCCAGACAATTCCAATTAAGTTGCCAAAATTGTTTTTTGAAGATATAAATAGGTTAACACTTAAATTTATTTGGCAAGAGAAAAAAGCTAGGATCAATATTAAGGCCTTACAAGTAGAGGGGGGCTAGCGCTCCCAAATTGGGAATTATATTATTTGGCAGCCATCTTATTATGGATAAAAGACTGGGTGAATTTACTCAATAAAAGAACCCTAGCTTTAGAAGAGCACGACCTTCAGAGAGGGTGGCACGCATTTCTATGGGAAATGGGGAAAACTAAACAGTCGTATTTTCATAGATACCTTATTAGAGATTCATTATTAACTAACTGGAAAAAAATATGCAAAAAACACTATTTAAAAATTCCGATTTGGCTTTCAACAATGGAGGCAATGGTACATCCCAACAATTTGGATATAACAAAAATTATCAAATATAAAGATTTATTAGACCCTCTAGGAAAATTAAGAACTCGACAGGATTTACAGGAACAGGGATTCAAAATAGACCAGTGGTTATACATACAAATCCATAGCAGATACAAACAAGATATCAAAGAGTCTGGAATCTATAGCAGATTACAATATTTAGACAAAATCTTATTAGGATCAAATAAAAAGAATATTTCTAAATTTTATAAATACTTACTGGAGGTAGAATTAGAGCAAGAGATAGTGAAAGGGAACATGATAGCGTGGAGCAGGAATGTTGGAAGAAGCATTACATTAACAGAATGGGAAAAGATTTGGAATAGAAATATCAAGATTACGAAATCAGCGGCGTACAAAGAAAATATATATAAAATGTTATATAGATGGCACTTGCCCCCTTCGAGGCTGGCGAAGATGAACCCTAATATGAGCTCAAAGTGTTGGAAATGTAAAAGCACAGAAGGAACTTTCTTCCACACGTGGTGGTCTTGTAAAGCTACTCAAAAATATTGGCAAAAAATCAGAAAATGGTTGGAGGAGATAACTAAAGAACAAATAGACTATAAACCAGAGTTCTTCCTGTTAGGGATTTCTGACAGATATCTATCCAAAAAGACAAAATATGTAATAATCCATATCTTAACTGCGGCTAGATTAGTGTTTGCTCAATGTTGGAAATCACCCCATACACCTACAGAGCAAATGGTTATTCAGAAAATATGTGAGTGTGCTGAAATGGATAAACTAACTGTAGCCCTAAAAAACAAAGAGTCCTCAACATTTTACAACAACTGGGATTCTTGGTATAATTGGCTTATTCAGAGACAAATTGTGTAAATGATATAGAGTAACTTAAACATAATGGAAAAGAGGAGTAGATCTGATCTGACGGAGGGAAATGATCCTTACAGACTGTCACAAAAGGATATCGTTTGCTTTTAAATGTACCTTTTTATTCTATTCCCCCTCTCTCACCCTTTCCCCTTCTTCCTTTATACTCTTTCTTTCCCCCCCCCCCAACCGGTCCCTATCCGGTTTGTTAGGCCGGGTGTTTTCTTTCTTCTCCTTTCTTGATTTTTTCTATTCTGTAAATGTATTGTTGATACGTTTTTAAACTATAAATTCAATAAAATTTATTTTAAAAAAAGAAAGAAATAGCTATGCTTTTGGAGTTGAATGGCTACCTGGGAAGCTAGGGAGGCTGAAGAGCAGTGGAAACAATGGTTATACAATGAAAGAGAGGACATTCATCAATATCCTTGGAATATCTCATAATTTGCAAAAGAACATTATAATCCATTCACGAGTACTTCTCTGAACATTCTACAACAAATTCTCTCCCACCAAACTAGACACTATTCAGTAGAAAAAGACAGAAGAATCTCTCTATCTAGGTTTATTTTTATCAACTACTTCTAAAAGTTATCATAAACAATTATTCTCCTCATGGAAGATTCTAGTCTCATCTGTTGCTATTGGGCAACCCACAGTCAATGACCCTCATGGGCTGTGGTCTCTTGGCGCAAAACCTTCTCCATAACTTCTGCTGCACCCCAAAACATCTTCTCTAACATTGCCTTCTACCCAAGGAGAACTTAAAATAAAAAGGGCATGCCAAGCAAATTGCTTCGGAGGTAGTGGAGGTAGTTCTGTGATGTGCAACTCTAAGAATGCTGTGTCTATGGAGATTCTCATTCATCCAGGTCATAGTTGTCCCAAAGGTGCTTTTTCAAGAGGCAACTGTTTCCACATTTTCCAAATGGCGACTGCTTCTGAACTTTGTGCTTGAAGCGGAAAAGAATGAAACATTGATTTTGGGTTTTACTAATTAGATTGATAGATCTTAATAGAAATGGCTTGTTCCCAGGGGTGAGATTCAACCGGCATTACTACTGGTTCGGTATTTGTGTTGTGCTGCGCGTGCATGTACTACACCATTAGCTGAGCCACTGGGACAGCTGATAAATGCTACACGCGGGTGCATGTGTCCAAAAGCCTCTTTTTTCCTGCTTTTTCAACCTCAGCTGTGCTGTGCAAAGCAGCTGAAGTTGAAAAAGTAGGAAATTCAGGTAAGAGCCCAGGTGGGCCAAACAGCAGCAAACACAGAGCTGGTTGGGTGTCTGCTGTTCTTCAGAGCTACCGGTTCTATAGAGCCGGGCAGAACCAGTAGCATCCCACCCCTGCTTGTTCCTATTATTATGGAAAAAAAAATGAAAAGTTGTGATTTGAATTTTTATTACCTTATTTTACTACAATGGAGAGTCAATACTTTTTTCTTTTTTTCCTTTTCTTCCTCCCTTCTCTTCCCCCTCTTCCTCCCCACCGTTTTCCCATTTACTTTTGTATTTTGTATCTTATTTTATCTTATAAGTCAATAAAAATGTTAATTAACCATGAAACTATGAAGAGGCAGCTGGACTTTCCAGTTTTTCTTTGAAGACATTTCACTTCTCATCCAAGAAGCCTCTTCAGCTCTGACTGGATGGTGGGGAAGAATGCTGTGTGTGTGGGTTTTTTTGTTTTTTTTTCAATATCTGCTGTAGCATACAACTGTTCATACTGCAGAGACAGCCAGAGACTGAGGTTTGGGACAATGCTTGGAAGAAAACTATTCCCACCAGAAATCTAGGAAGCACATTACAGTGAGATTGTTCCCCTGCAGAAGCTTTTTATGGGAGAGAAACATTGCTGTGAAGCTGGTTCTGTTTTCCCTAAAGAGGGAAAGTGGTCTGGGGTAAAGTGCAGGACAATGAAAAAAAAAAGCCACCCTCTATCCAGCTGTTCTTCAGAAGTTCTAAGCAAGAGTGAAAAGCGGAACCAAATGTTTCCCTTTCTCTAACTTTGGCTGGGGTAACTGTAATGCGAGCTTAACAAGCCTAGGTCAACACACATCCGTGGGAGAATTGAAATGGCATATAACTTCCTCCACTGTGATATAAATAGCATTTCCCCCATGAACACCAGCTTGTGAATAAACAGCTTGAAGATCTGCAGGAGAAAATTCTTCCATGGGCACAAGATCTATTTAGACTTTGCAGAAAGCTAGGTTTCCATCTCAGATAATTACCCTGTACACGCCAATTATGTTTTAGTTGCTTAAGATTATCTCCTACATTATTATTTCTGTAGATGTCTAGATTACCTTCTTTCCTTCATTGCAATTGTTTTTTTTTTTTTGGGGGGGAGTGCCTTTATTGGGTATTTGCCTATCATTTCCCCTTAGCCTACCCTAAAAATCCTTCATGTGTTCAGTGTTTGAATGTGGTTTGTTCCTTTACCAAATTTGTTGGCCTATAGAAAAGAGCAAAGGAAGGAATAACAGAGTTTGAAGGGACCTTGGAGGTCTTCTAGTCCAGCCCGCTGCGCAAGCCGGAGACTCTATACCATTTCAGACAATTGAAGCAGTATGGAAAGTTTCTAATAAAGGAGGTACAGATTTAGCAGAAGTCCCCTGACCCCATGCTTTGCTTCTTGTAAAAATATTGTGCAAAACCTCGAAGCTGCTGAACTAAGGAACTAGAACTAACCACATTACTGTAAACAAGGGTGGACATGGAAAATAACAGATGGTGTAAGATAACTGAGTAATCAAAAATTGTACTTCTCATTTCCTTTATATTTCCTTTATAGAAATGTATATATTATTCTCCTTTTTTGGTAAAATGTAACAGAGGAAATGCCCCGGCCTAGTCTGAGGTCATGATATGTATAAAAGTAATGTATCAGGAAGAGTTGGGGGTTCAGAATTTGTCATGCTAATGCTCTAAATCTTGTGCACAAATAAACCTGTATTCTCCAACCTTTCGTGGTCTTGTGTCCTGATTTTGGAAGCAAGATTTTCTGCAACATTTAATGGCGACCGCGGCAGGACGCAAGGGGCCCTGAGGCCCACTGGAGGGTCCACCCTGGGTGCCAGTGCTTCGGTGAGTTGAAGGGAACCTCCCAGGTGCCATCGGTCCTTTGAATCTGAGGGACTTCCAAAAACTGCTGTTCTCTGGCGGTGGCGGTTGACACCCCCAAGAACCACAGTTGAAAGGTTAGGAGACCAGGACACCTTCCAGCCAGCTGGTGGAGAAGGAAGACGCCTGCAGGCAACTATTGAATTGGGAAAATAATCCCTCCCTGTAAGCAGGGACGGAGGGGAGGACTGATCACCCTCTCTTAAGGTAAAGGTGGGCGGACTTGTCAGAAGTGACTGAGGTGAATTACTGCAGTTCCCATTGGTGACTGTGAGTGTCCAGCGCCGTGGGCCAGTAGAAAGTGAGTGGCGTCCACAGTTCCCACCGGAGACCATGTGCATCTGGCTCCCTGGGTCGGACATGAGTCTGTGTAAATCCCTGGTGTTTTCGGAAAAGGAGGGACCCCATACCCTCCTCTCCAACCCCCTTTCCCGATTGTCTTGTCTGGTGACCTGGGTGGCTCATGGGTGGGGGAGAGAGTAAGCCTCTGACCCCACTGGGGTCTATGTTGAAGCATTTACAGCGATATGTATTGACCTGTAAACCCCATGTCTTAGTAACCTCCCCACATACCATCCACCTGGGACGGGAGGTCTGGGTCGAGGACTGGAAACGAGAAACATTGAACTCAAAGTGGAAAGGGCCGTACGCTGTCATTATGTGTTCTCCCCTTGCCGTTAAGGTAGCTGAGATAAAACCGTGGATTCATTGGTCTCAAGTTAAATTGGCCGCACCTACCCATTGGAAAGTAGAATCCCATCCGATTCACCCGTTAAAAAGTAACTCTCCGGAAGATCTCGCGGGATATTTCCCCTTGTGGTGACACTCTGGAAGCTGTCCCTCTACCAATGGGAGATGATGAGGAAATGACCCCTGCAGGTGTTACTCCGGAAGCTAACACCCATCGCACAGGTCTCCCCTGGAAACTTCATTCGCAAGCCAAACCTACTCAAAATTAGGAACTCTTTAGAAAGGGGGGAATTGGTGGTGGTGAGAGACATACCCCATTGTGATATGGAGGCTAATCAAAGGATGCGAGAGACTGCATGCATCCGCAGAGACCTTATGCCTTCTATCTGGATCGTAACCATCCTGCTAGTGGTTAGTGTTGTCCTTAACTCCCTGTACTTATACGAGCTGCTGGTGAGTAAGGATGATAACACAAATAAGGTAATACCCCTTGGTAAGGATGCAGTTGATGAATGGTACTCCCCAGACCCTTCTAATGATGAGGAACCCCCACCACTAGAGGATGGGGCAGAAATTAGGCCATGTGGTATGTGTTTTATGGTACAGCCTACAGGAAGACATTTTACTTATAGTGTAACCAGGTTTCTTAATTGTTCCACTACCAATCTCCCTCAGTGTGAGCATGAGGGAACCAGATATTGGCAGTGTGTGTACAACAATACCATAAGGTGCTACCTCCTACATACCCCCTGGGTACCAATTAGACATGTTCGCATATCTCGCAAAAGGGGAGGAGGGAAGGCAAGATAATGAATGCCATCCATGTGTCAATGATAAGGGTTCTCTTCGTGCTATGTTTGGAAAGCCACCCTCCTGCAAACAATTCAATCTAACATCATCCTGTTATCGTATGACATATGGAAAACTGACCTCACATGGCTCATACATTAATAAGACGAAAACGATGTTCAAAAAGTGCAATGGGATGAAGGGTGTATTATGTTATATAGATAACAATCCAACTCTACCTCCGCACCCAAGATGGGACCCCCCCAAGATTACAGCACCTTACAGGGGACCCCCCCAAAATTACAAAAATTTTCCTGGCCAATACACTACACCAATACCGCAAGAGTGCGACCTGGGAGATCAAATGCTCCTGCTACTAAAGATGCCTTATGCCCAAACAATTGTACTGTATGTCTTAAAGTTGTGATGAAAGGGAGGACGATCACCATAACTTTGGTGTATCATACTCATTATACTTGTGTAAAAACAGCAAACCCTTGTTGCTATAATGGAACCTGGTACTCTATTTGCCCGCAAAGAATGAATGTTATGATCCAAGGGTTACTCCAGCCCAAACATGGCTAATAGCCAGAAGTAAAACTGCCAACGGCAACATAATCTCCCAGACAAGAATAGAGACACCTGAGAGTCTGGGTAATGTTACATCTGATATATGCAAAGCTGCTTACTGGCCTAAGTCCTGTGATACTGACTTATCATGGCATAGGACATATGCACAAAATGATATTTATGTCTGTCCTTATAACCACCCTGCTGGTACCTCAGGAACTAAGCACATGGCGCCACAGAAATGTAACACAGGTGAAATGTACTGCTTAGATTGGAAATGTGTGAGGTGGGCTACCTATAACTCAGATAAGGGAAAGGGAACTGATCTCCAGATATCAAGGGTATATCAGAATAAGGACTGTACCCTATATAATTGTAATTGGGTCAACATCACTTTACTTAACCCGCAGCTCTGGATTAATCTGTATGGTCCAACAATGGGAATTAGAATATATGCCACAGGTACTGACCCTGGAGGTATCATCCACCTGTCACTCGAAACTAAGACACAAGCTACTAAAACTACCCATTACAGGTATTTCTCTGAATTTTGGCAGGAGGTAGAAATTGAGTTCCAACCTTCATGGGAAGCACGAAACCTGTTCCTAGAACTGACCTCTATCATAGCCCTCACACTTAATGTCACCAACTGTCACATATGCGGAGGTACTAAAATTGGGGACCAATGGCCATGGGCAGCACAGGAATGGAATTATTTGATCGCTTACAACCAAGCGGCAATGCCCAAACACCAGCCACTCTCCAGGTGGGAATTAACTGATCCTATCATAGCTCAGTGGTGCTTAGCAAATACACAAGGAACAGGGCCCACTGTAGGGGAAACAGAGTTCATAGAAGTCCATGAATGGAACCGTTCTACCAAATCTTGGGAAGGCCCAATAACACAAACCAATTCTGGTCTAACTATTCCCTGAGCAACATTACCGAAGCCCCTCCTGGGGTACACTGGATATGTGGTGATGTGGCATATAGCACCCTCCCTTCGAACTGGAGAGGAGCATGTACCTTGGGAATGATAAATCCTTCTTTCTTCATGTTACCCTTACATATACTTCAAGTAATGAATGCCGATCAGTGGCAGAATAGAAAATTAAAATCAGATTATAAAATAGGAGATTGGAAGGATGATGAGTGGCCCCCCAGAGCATATCATCCATTACTACGGTCCGGCTATTTGGGCAGCTGATGGTACTTGGGGGTACTATACCCCAATTTAAATGCTAAATCATATCATCAGACTCCAAGTGGTTGTAGAACTAATTGCCAATGAAACAGCTCAGTCTCTGTGCACCCTAGCAGTCCAACAGAAAAAGTTTAGAGATGCAATCTATCAAAACCGTCTAGCCCTGGACTACCTACTGGCTGCTGAGGGTGGTGTATGTGGTAAGTTTAACTTCACCAACTGTTGTCTAGAATTCGATGATATCGGTGAAATCATTGAAGTGTGCTAGACGTATAGAAAATCTCACACATGTACCTGTCCAGAAGTAGAATGGCTTTGACTTTGGTGACATTTTTGGGACTTGGTTTCCAAAACTGCCTGGTCTTCAAGCCATAGTTGCACTTGTTGGTATGATTGCTGCAGGATGTGTAATTCTACCATGTATCCTCCCTATCTTTGTCAAAACAATTTCTAACAGTCTTTCTATGTTAGTAGAGAAGAAAGCTATTGCCAAGGCTATGGCTTTATGGGAATATGAAAAATTGAATACTTATGAAGAGCTTATCTCCACAGTAATCAGCAGGTTTGGATATAGTTTCAAAGGGGGGAATGAAGCAGTATGGAATGTTTCTAATAAAGAAGGTATAGATTTAGCAGAAGTCCCTTGACCCCATGCTTTGCTTCTTGTAAAAATATTGTGCAAACCCCCGAAACTGCTGAACTAAGGAACTAGAACTAACCATGTTACTGTAAACAAGGGTGGACATGGAAAATAACAGATGGTGTAAGATAACTGAGTAATCAAAAATTGTACTTCTCATTTCCTTTATATTTCCTTTATAGAAATGTATACATTATTCTCCGTTTTTGGTAAAATGTAACAGAGGAAATGCCCTGGCCTAGTCTGAGGTCATGATATGTATAAAAGTAATGTATCAGGAAGAGTTGGGGGTTCAGAAATTGCCATGCTAATGCTCTAAACCTTGTCACAAATAAACCTGTATTCTCCAACCTTTCGTGGTCTTGTGTCCTGATTTTGGAAGCAAGATTTTCTGCAACACAATCTCTTTTTAAAAGCCTCCAGTGATGGAGGACCCACAACTTCTGAAAGGAAGCTGTTCCACTGATTAATTGTTCTATCAGGAAATTTCTCCTTGGTTGGTTCTCTTCTTGATTAATTTCCATCAGTTGCTTCTTGTGCTGCCTTCGGGTGCTTTGGATAATAGATTGACCCACTCTTCTTACCAGCAACCCTCAAATATTGGAACAGTGCTATCCTGTCACCGCTAGTCTGTCTTTTCATTAAAGTAGACATACCCAATTCCTGAAACCATTCTTCATATGTTTTAGACTCCAGTCCCTAATCATCTTTGTTGCTCTTCTCTGCACTCTTTCGGGAGTATTTTTTATATCAGGGGTTGCCAACCTTTTGGACCTCAGGGACCACCAAATTCATAATTTTAAATCCCACGGACCACTAATATGAATTTTGACTGACGGTGGCTTGTTGACAATGGGAAAGTCGGCCCCATATTCCAGAACTGAAGTAGTCACAGAACTGGCCCCTATGGTCATCCTGGAGCAGCTGCTCCTCCAGTCCGGGTGGAGGAGCAGCCACCCCGGGGTGGATATCACTTCCCTGCCATTGGTCTTACCTTCCAGTTCCAGCTCGCGTGGCTCTACTCAAGATAAAGTTTGCACTCAGCCGAAGGGTGGGGGCCAGTGGGTGGGCCATGTGGGCAGCACAGCCTTGTGTTCCCACACAGCCTGGATAAATTGCTTTGGGGGGTGGTTTGTGGGGGGGACATTTCTTTGTGGATCACCAATTTTTTTTTGCAGACCACCAGTGGTCTCTGGCCCACTGGTTGGCGACCACTATTTTATATTATGGTGACCAAAACTGGACACTGTATTCCAAGCATGATCTCACCAAAGCCTTACATAGCGGTACTAAACACTTCATGTAATAATGGATAGATTGTTAGTTTTTGTTTTTAAAAGGAATCTCCTTGTGATCTTTCTGGGTATGAACATTATCCCTCTGTTGACATTCACTCGTGTTACAGAGTGTAGGGTTTCAGAGCTGCCATTTATTGGTGAAACAAATTCTAAATGATGCCACATGAAACAATGACTGCTTGACAGTATTTTGCTAGCCATGCTGTTATCTTCTTCAAATCAAAGTAGCAACCAAACTTGGCAAGAGATCTCACATCCTTATATAATAACTTGTGTCAATGGGCAAGATGTCCATAGCCACTTGCTAAATGCCATGTGCTAGATGACAGCTGACAATCCTTCCTGCTTAGGTTAAACGGCTTTATGGCAGGAAAAAGATAGCCATAAACAGAAGTTCAGATGCAAATGCAGATGCTTTAAAATGGCTGTCAGGGCTTCCCTAAAGAGGTTTTCATTCCCTCTCCCCAGGCTTCTATAACAGCTATATGATACCAAGGAAATACATATGTGGATTAGGGAGGAAATTTATCATTCGACGTCACAGATACTGGCAGGTGAAACCAGAAGCAAAGAAAAGGGCATGTAGTAAGTAGAAGGTCTTCTGGGGCAGGACCAGTTCTGTAATCCTCAAAACGTGGGACCTGTCAAAGTGTACTGACAAAAGAGAATGTTTGTAACTCAGGGTTGAAATGAGGGGTCCTTGGTGCTCTCTGAGCTTGGTTATTTTCTTGTAGATGTTTCATCACCCAAACTAGGTAACATCATCAGTGCATTACCTAGTTTGGATAATGGAACGTCTGCAAGAAAACAACCAACTCAGAGAGCACCAAGGACCCTTCCTATAAAAGTGTGTTAATTCATAGGCAGAACTCCACAGTGGTCAGTCACCCCTATCATACATTAGGAATTCTAAAAATTTCCCAAGCAGCTTTTCACACTGGGAAAAAGTTCTACTTGTTTTTTTGCCCAAGTTCTAACATTCTCCTAGGCTTGACTACTACAATGTTCTCTACATTAGACTGCCCTTGAAGACTACTTGGAAGCATCACCTGGTCCAGAATGCAGTGGCACAGGCAGCAATAAGCATGCCTTGGCATAACCGTGTGATATCTTTGCTTCGTGAGCTGCACTGGTTGCCCATTTGATTCCAGGTGCAATTCAAGATGAAGTCCTACATGGCATGGGGCCTGGAAGGAGCTCCTATCTCCTACAGTATATGCCCAGCTGATCCAATCTGGCAGGGTTGGTATGCTCTGGATTCCTTCCATTAAACTATGTCATCTCAGGATCCCCCCAAATGGACCTTCTCTTTAACAGAATCTGTCCTCTGGAATGAACTTTCCTGCTTCCACCCTGCTGGTGTTTAGATGTACTAGTAGATTTGAAATCATAATAACGAGGAGGAGGAGGAGAAGGAGGAGGAGAAGGAGAAGAAGAAGAAGAAGAAGAAGAAGAAGAAGAAGAAGAAGAAGAAGAAGAAGAAGAAGAAGAAGAAGAAGAAGAAGAAGAAGAAGAAGAAGAAGAAGAAGAAGAAGAAGAAGAAGAAGAAGGAATAGAAATAATAATAAAATTTGTTTTGTTTCTGGCTTTCATTTTTATGAACAGAGGAGAAAGGGAGCTATGTTGAGCTATGCAGAGGATTCCCATCTGTGTTTTCTCTTGACTTTACACCTCTGCGGCTGCTGCTAGGGAAGGTTCTTTTATCTGTTGTGTTGTTTTCTTATTGCCGGGCTGACCTGGCACTTCCTGCGTCTCACCACATGACAAAGCTTCCACCCGGATCATGTCAAGGCAGGTTGCAAGTAATCCCTCAGGAAATTGGACCCTGTTAATGACTAAAGGCAGGGCCTGCTTTATAATCTCGTTATCCTGCAGTCCAGATTCCTTCTCCAAGGCTGATAATTAGCCATTGTGGCTCAACAAGACAGAACAGAGGGACAGAGATTGAAGCTTCCTCGCTTTCAGATCTTAAAAGCAGGAAATTAAGCAGAAGATGTTTATTTATTTTATTTGTCAATCGCTTACAAGATACAGGTATAAGAATAAACAAAGTTTTGAATACATGAGATAGATACTTATAAGAAAAATAAAAAGAAACAATAGGACAGGGACGGTAGGCACGATTGGTGTGCTTATGCATGCCCCCTACAGGCCTCTTAGGAAGGGGTGAGGTCAATAGTAGACAGTCTAAGGTTAAAGTTTTTGGGGTTTGGGGAAGAAAACACAGAGTCAGATAGAGTATTCCAGACATTGATCACTCTGTTTCTGAAGTCGTATTTTCTGCAATCAAGTTTGGTGCGGTTAACCTTGAGTTTGTATCTATTGTGTGCTCTTGTATTGTTATGATTGAAGCTGAAGTATTCATTTGCAGGTGGGATATTGCAATGTATAATTTTATATACTATATTTACATCGGACCGAAGGCGGCGTAGTTCTAGATTTTCTAGGTCTAGAGTTTCAAGTCTGGTGGCATAAGGTATTCTGCAATGAGTAGAGGAGCAGAGAACTCTTCTTGTGAAATTTTTGTATGCTCTAGTTAGCAATACAATATTACCAGAGAAGAAGCTATGTAGGATTAGGTTAACAACTCTTAATGCCTTTTTGGTATGTAGTTACAGTGGGCTCTAGCACTTAGGTCATTAGAGGTGAGTACTCCAAGGTCCTTGACAGAGTTTGGATCATCAACAAGGTCTTGACTATTCAGCCTGTATTTTATTTTCTGATATATATTTTTTTGCCAATATGTAGGACAGAGCATTTATTTGTTGAGATGCCATTTGTTTGATCATTCTGATACATAGTCAAGGTCTTTTTGAAGGGTAGCAGTTTTGTCTGTGGTGTTGAATAGCTTTACATCATCAACGAAGAGAACGCAGTTGCTCTTGATATGATCACAGAGGTCATTTATGTAGAGTATGAAAAGAGTTGGTCCTAGAACACTGCCTTGGGGGACACCATTGTTGACAGGTACAGAATTTGATAGGACGCTCCCAATTTTGACCATTTGTTGTCTGTTTGACAGGAATGCTTCTATACAGTTATGTAGGTGTCTAGAGATACCATAAGATTTTAGTTTTAGGAGTAGTTTGTCGTGTACCACTGAATCAACGGCTTTACAGAAGTCTATGTAGATTGCATCTATTATTTTGCCCTGATCAAGTTGTGTAGTCCATATGTTTTTGCAGTGTAAGAGTTGCAGATTACAGGATAGTTTTTTCTGTAACCAAATTGTTTATTAGAGAGTAGGTTGTTTGTTTCTAAGTGGAGGATAATGGATTGGTTAATAATTGATTCCATAACTTTACAGGTGACACAGCATAAGGAGATTGGTTTATAATTTTCAACTAGGCTGGGGTCTCCCTTTTTGAAGATAGGGATGACCGTGGCTTGTGACCATAGTTTTGGCAAGGAGCTGGTCCTGAAAGATTTTTCAAAGATTATTGTCAGTCTGTGCTCCATTCAAAATCCAAGAAAGAAACAGACTCCATAGATTAGAAGAAAGAAATCTTTTACTGAAATTTGAAGTGGTAGCTACAGGTGAATTCTGAATCTAAGGAATTAGGCGCACAGATCACATATACAAAGGGATGGAATTGTTCCCACCCCCCAAAGTTCAAAAGATTCTTCCAATTAAAAGTTCTGAATATGATCATATGGGCATCTTCAGGTGGTGATGAGGCCTCTGTCTGTTGACCTTGACATATTTTGATAAAGATTTGCAGCTGCGCAAAGGAAAGAAGGCTAAGCAAGGAAATAGAAACTTAAGAACAGGAATTTACACTCCCCCTCCCACTCCTCATTTATACAGCCCAAGAATGTAACACCTCCAGCTCTCTTCCCAGATGCAACCCCTCCTCCCACCATTACTCATGGCAGCCGAAAGATGCAAAGAAGTAGAAAAGTAGAAAAGATCTTGAAGGCTGACAATTATGCTTAGAGGTTCTGCTATGGCAGTGGATAGCTTTTTTAAGAAGTAGGCACATATTCTGTCTGGTCCAATAGATAGGGATAGTTTTAGATTGCGTAGTGCTTTTTCAACAATGTCTTCTGTAAAATCGATATGTATTAGATCATTGTAGTTGTCTGTGGTTTGACTGGGAAGTACTGGGTATAAGGCATCCAGAAAGTATCCATGATATCAATCACTCTGAGACATTTTCTCTCCAATTGATTTATTTAGAAACAGATCTGGCATGTCAAAGGCAATTTCCCAAAGTGAAATTATTTTCGCGCGTTACACAGAATCCACCTTATCTCCTCCTTTCTCTCCTTCCACTTCTACACTTCATAAATCACGAGAACCAATTAACTGCAACTGGGATTTCTTAATACGACATACAGAATAACATTGAACTTTTCAACTCCTCCACCCCCCTTCCATGAAATGTGACAGCTGAATTTTAAAGCTGACACTGGGCTTGATCCATTGCTGTTTACAAATACTGAGCCAAAGAATGGGTTAAAGAGGTTTGCTTTGATGGTGTCGTCCATTGCAGTCTTTGCCATTAGGTCCTTTCAGGGGTGGGATGGACCTTGAATCTTTTAGTTTGTTGTTTACAAAATCGTAGAAAGCACAGGTGGAATTTGTGCATAGAAGGTTTTCCTCTTGTTTAATGTGATAATTAGTGCATTCAGTTTTTATCTGGTGGCATAGATTTTTGTATCAGCTTTTGAAGTTGGCAACGTGACCAGATTTGTTTTTTCGTCAAAGTGATCTCTTTCTGGATTGAAAAAAATGAGAATGTAACACCTGGATTTGAACCAGAGACCTCTTGATCAGCAGTCAAATGCTTTACCACTGAACTATCTAGAGTGTCTTATCTCTTAGTAACAGTGAAGCAGTGGTGGGATTCAAAACTTTTTACTACGGGTTCTGAGGGCATGGCTTGGTGGGCCTGACAGGGAAAGGATACTGCAAAATCTCCATTCCCTCCACACCCCACTAACTTGCTTTCTAGCTCCGTTCTCCTGTGCAGGGCAACAAAAGAAGACCCAGCTGATCAGCTGGGACTTGGGAGGCAGAGAATAGATGGGGGCAGGGCTGGTCAGAGGTGGGATTTGCCGGTTCTCCGAACTACTCAAAATTTCCACTACCAGTTCTCCAGAACTGATCAGAACCTGCTGAATACCACCTCTGCTTTGAAGGGTATGTCTGGGGGCACATGCCTAAAATTAAGCAAAACCCCAACAGAGGGATGATGGTTGCCAGAACTAGGCCTATTAATTTATATTTGCTTATCATAAAAAAAAAAAACAATTGCTAGCAACCTGCCTTCCACTGAGGACCTGTATGCTGCATGAATCAAAAAGAAGGCTGTGAAAAAAAACTACAGATCTCTCATATCCTGGACACAAATTGTTTCAATTTCTGCCCTCAAAACACATTTATAGAGCATTGCACACCACACAAGGACAGTTTCCCCCACATGCCATCACTCCGCTAAACAAATTCCCACAACACTGTCAAACTATTTATCAAGACTATTGCTATCATTCTTCTCATCCTTCCTTTTACCCATCTCCTTTTCTACTTATGATTATAACCTTGTTGCTTATATTTTACAATTTATGTTGCTGTGTTTAGTTTCCTAGTATGATTTTGATTGCTTATTTAATATCCCATGACTATCACTTAGTGTTGTATCTTATGATTCATGCTGAATGTATTTATGATGACTATGATAATGATTTATCTCTTATATCTTTATGTATACTGAGAGCTTATGCACCGAAGACAAATTCCTTGTGTGTCCAATCATACTTGGCCAATAAAGAATTCTATTCTATTCTATTCTATTCTATTCTATTCTATTCTATTCTATTCTATTCTATTCTATCCTATCCTATCCTATCCTATCCTATCCATTTTATTGTTATTGTTAAGGCTGTGGCTATTCTATCCAAAGTAGAAAAAAACCCCAAAAGAACATAATGGAGATTTTGCAAATAAAACCCTTCTAGCCACTTACCACCAATTGATCTGAATATAGAACAAATTATACCAAAAAGTCAAAAACATTATCTGAAGGCCTTCTGCAGGATCACAGAATATTGCTACATTTATCTCCTAGCTCCAAGGCCACTCCTGTTTTTTATGTAGTAATCAACTTTTTGCTGTCTGCTTGTCGGCCTTGAATACTGTGGACATCTGTGCAATGTCTAGATAACAGCATTGTGCACTTTCTGGCACCTTTTATTTGCAGCCTAGCTGGCTTCAGCTCTCACTCAGGGAAACCAAGAGAGGAGAACAAATGATGGTAGTGGAACCCAATGATAAAATTTTCAAGACAATATTCATCGTGCGATGCCATCACATATTTGCATCAGCGGTCATGCAGTGTCTGTGTGATGGTAGTGCATATGTGTTCTCACTTTGGTATCATTGCAGTTTGCTGTAAACTCCACTGGTCATCACAGACTTTGGCTCAAAGACTGTCTATCTCTATGTGCCCCAACTTTCAAAGTTGTGAATAGAATATTGTTTGAGTAGCCTGCTAGATCCCCCAGATCTTCAAATATTATTCAACTTTGGTATCCAGCCAATGCAAACACCAAAACATTCCTCATGTTTTTTAATATCTCAAAGCTGCAATAAAGAAGAGAGGTCAACCTATTCTTCAAAGCACCCAAAGTCAGAAGAAGAAGCAATGGATGGAAGTGTCTGTGGAGATTCTCAGTCATCCAGGACATGGTTATCTCAAAGGTGCTTTTTCAAGAGGCAACTGGACTTTCTGGTTGTTCTTTGAAGACGTTTCGCCTCTCATTCCATCATCTTCAAAGAAAAACACCACCACCTCTCTAGTACTGATTTTAATCTCCTTGTGGGATTGTTGTGAGAAGGAGAAATGAGGAAGAGACAACTAAGTTATTTTGATGATGGGATACAACTAAAACCTTGGAGTGACCTTAGTAATTCTATGCATTCTGTAAATCTTACATGCTTATAAAATCATTTTAAAATGGAATAACAGAGTTGGAAGGGACCTTGGAGGTTTTCTAGTCCAACCCCCTGCCTAGGCAGAAAACCCTATACCAGGTCAGACAAATAATTATCCTATCTTTTCTTTAAAACTGCCAGTGTTGGAGCATTCACAACTTCTGGAGGCAAGTTGTTCCACTGATTAATTGTTCTCACTGTCAGGAAATTTCTCCTTAGTTCTAAGTTGCTTCTCTCCTTGATTAGTTTCCACCCATTGCTTCTTGTCCTGCCCTCAGGTGCTTTGGGGAATATCTTGACTCCCTCTTCTTTGTGGAAGTCCCTGAGATATTTTATGTTTATAGAATGCCATCTTAGTAGACATAAAGAGTGGAAACAATGAACACTATCCTTTGTCTTTAACAATCGTGCTTGGATAACAACTATATATGAAGTCTATTTTAGGGGAAGTTGGGTCAACCTTGAAACTTCACAGCTTAATGATGCAACAGATATGAAGCATCATAAGCTAGAAGGAATGGTCTTATCAGTTTTTTTCTTCATCATGACAAATCTACACTCATTCTTTGCATCATCAGTCTCATGCTCTAAAAAGCTGGCTGGTGGCGAACTGGCCATTAGAATGACCTATCAAACACAAATAAGTCAGGAAGTCAGGGAAATGGAATCAATGAACGTATTAGTGCTTTATTGGGGTAATTAACTTAGCAATCTGATCCCGATTGGCCAGATAGATGCTTTAGGAAGCTTGCAAGCTAAGTGTGCAATTGAAGGTTTCTTATGTAACTTCTCTTTGGTCATCATTCCATTATTTTAGATTGTGGTATTCTGTGGCACACCAGTTCAGTTTGTGTGGTCCATTTCCTTAAATATATCAAGCCAGGTGAGCTACAGATCAACATCATCTGATGGAGAATTTCATAAATTGGTTGGTTGTGGTTATTTATGAAATTCTCCATCAGATGATGTAGACCTTGACTTACAGCCATTCCTTTAGTGATTGTTCAAAGTTACAGTGGCACTGAATTTTTTTTAGGACTGTTCCTGACACTTATGGCCATTGTAGCATCCACATGGTTATATGATCACAAGTTCAGCAGTTATCAACCAGAATGTATTTATTATGGTTGCAACATCCTGGGGTCAGGAAATTGCTATTGTAATCTTCCCAGCTGGACAAGCAAAGTCAATGGGGGAAGCCAGATTTGCTTAACAATGGCATGATTCACTTAACCACTGCAGTGCTTCAGTTAACAACCATGCCAAAAAAAAGATAGTAAAATTGGGCAATATTTACTTAAGAACCCCTTTGCTTAGGAACGGAAGTCCTGGTCACAATTGTGATCATAAGTCAAAGACTCTGTGTACTTTTGGCTTTGGAGGATAAATGAATCCAGTCCTTGAAGTTTGTAAAGCATTGTGTGAATACTACAAAGTGTTGTTGATTCAGTAACTCATGCCTACGTAGACCCGGCCTTGTACAAAGCATAATGCAATTGCCCGTTGGAAGGACAGGACCAGAGTGGGAAATCCTTTCTCCTTGGGCTTAGACCTTTCCATCATTTTATTTTAGTTCTTTAAATGCTGCAGCACAACCACAATTATTGACACATAGAATGATTCATACACAGCCTTCAATGGATGATTAGAACTGCAGAAAAAAAACATTAGTACCAATCTGCCTTTTGTTGAGGACCTGAATACAGCATGAGTCAAAAAGAGGGCTGTGAAAATATCTACAGACTCCTCACATCCTGGACATAAATTGTTTCAACACATACCCTCAAAACCATGCTATAGGCCATTCCCCACCAGAACAACTAGACACAATAAGTCCACCCCCACCCCCCAAATGCCATCACTCTGCTAAACAACTAACTCCCACAACATTGTCAAATTACTTAGTAAGGCTGCATTGCTATTATTCTTCTCATCCTTCCTATTACCTATGTCTTATGACTATAACCGTGTTGCTTGTATCTTTACATTTTATATTGTTTTATTTTCCTAGTATGTTCTGATTGCGTATTAGTAACGTATGTATGATTTGATTGCTTATAATAACCTATGACTATTACTAAGTGTTGTATCTTATGATTCTTGATGAATATATTTTATTTTTTTTGCTTTGTACACTGAGAGCATATGCACCAAAGACAAATTCCTTGTGTGTCCAATCACATTTGGCCAATAAAGAATTCTATTCTATTCTGTTCTGTTTTGTTCTGTTCTATTCTATTTTCAACCATCAAATGTCAATGAAAACATTTTGCGGTCTGCCAAGTTCAATGAAACCCTAATTTATCAGGTCTTGGTTTATTGAATTTACATGATGGGATCATTGTACCTAATTTGTATATAGTAGAGATGTTATCACCCAAATGGCATAAATCACTCTAATGATGTACTTGGCTACTTATAGACTTTCTCCAGGACTCAAATCCTCAATTTATTTTCTAAAATTCTGCATGCTGTTTACTACTTGCAAACAGGAGCATCCTACTTTGGACATATATTATGTGAAGACCCAGCTGTGTAAAAAAGACTCCAATGCTGGGAAAAGTAGAAAGAAGGAGAATAAGAGGCAAGGTTGATAGACTTAGTTATGGCGGTGATGAGTGCATTGTTGGGAGACTTGAAAGAACATATAAGGGATGGATTGTCATGGAGAAAAAAAATGTGGTTTCTAGGAGTAAAAAAAAGACTTGATGGCACATAATAAATCAATCAACCCCAAAATTTTGGCTATGACAGAACTAGAGAAATGGCAAACTTTATGGGAAAGAAACTATAGGTTAACAATGGCAACTTCTTATAAAGAAAATGTATATAAAATGTTTTATAGATGGCATTTATTACCTGTTAGGCTAGCTAAAATGTTTAAAATTATGTCTAGCAAATGTTGAAAATGTAATTTTAAAAATGGGCATATTTTATCATAAGCGGTGGACTTGTGTTAAAGCAAAAAAAAAAAATGATGGATAGAAAAAATAACAGGGAAACGTAGATTTTAAACCTGAATTGTTTTTATTTGGGATTATATCAGAAAAAAATTGATAAGAAAAGTATGTATTTCATATTACATGTCTTAGAAGCAGCATGGATTATCTTTCCACAATATTGGAAAAATGAAGAAACACCACAAGACGAAGAGATAATTAAGAAGATATTAGATTGTGCAGAAATGGATAGACTTGCATTAAAAATCAAACAGAAAGGAAACACAGAATATTATCAAACATGGAACTTATTCTACCAATGGTTGGGAAAAGGCAGTGGAGAGTAAGAAGGGAATTTGTATTGTAAAATTAAATAATTTAAATACCCAGATAACACAGTGTTTATTAAGCACTAAGAAATGTAATAAATAGAAAATTAATAAAACTTATTTATTTTTTAAATCAATCAATCAACGCCTGCCAATCACATGCAGTTCTTAGGTCATGACAACTCTGCTAGTATCTGCAAGGACACACTGATACCTCTATCAGACTTATCTGGGTTGTTCAGTTAAAATCAATAGCCTCTGATAAAAAGGACCTCCCATATCTGATGCTTGCGAGAGGTTTTTTTTCTGGCATATTTTCTATTTCTCAATAGAGTAAGCCCACAGTGGTAGGATTCAAATTTTTTTACTACTGGTTCTGTGAGCGTGGCTTGGTGGGTGTAGCTTGGTGGGCGTGGCAGGGGAAGGATAATGTAAAATCTCCATTCCCTCCATTCCAGGGGTAAGGTTACTGAAAAATCCCCCTTCCTTCCCCACCCCACTAACCTGCTTTCCAGCTCCGTTCTCCTGTGCAGGGCAATCAAAGAAGATCCAGCCAATCAGCTGGGACTTGGGAGGCAGAGAATAGATGGGGGGGGGGCAGTCAGAGGTGGTATTTGCCGGTTCTCCAAACTACTCAAAATTTCCGCTATCGGTTCTCCAGAACTGGTCAGAACCTGCTGAATACCACCTCTGGAGTAAGGAGTGCAAAATACTTTTAATGAAATATATGTAGCTTAATTAATCATAATAGATTGGCTTTTTCAAGAAGGGAGTTGCCTCCCCCCCAGTAAGTTATTTATGTAAATAGTTGGTTTTCAATACATTTGTTATTGATTTGATAGGATTTATTCTTATTTAACTTCAGTAATAGAATCTGGGCCTCAGGCAGATTAAAGAAAGAGAGCAATTTGTTTTAATAGCTGGGAAACATCTTTTTTTATAATAGGTAGTTGGTTGGCTTAATAATAGAAGTTAACAATATTTATTGCTTTTATCCCATTTTTTCATCATCAAAACATCTAGTAGTAGATGTGTAAACTTTTCCCAAAAGTTTTCATAATAACACTTTTAAAAAATCTGTTTTGTTTTAAAAAATTTTTTAATATGCTTTCCACAATCAAAGTGAATAAATAGGCATTCAAGAAACCTCTGGTTTTTCTTGTACTTCTGTTTTTAAAAATGTAGAGACTACGCAAACATTGAAGTTGTGTTTCATGTTGAGTATCAGGAACTAGAAATTTGATTTCTTTTGGGTTCAGCTCAAAAGAGTGGAGACACTTCTGTAAAACAGTCTATCTTAATTACAGATTATGAAAAGATTTGCTAAGCAAGTTTTTTGATGTGGCTTTAAATGAGGAATCATTAGCTGCAGGCAATTTTTAGTTGGGCATAAACTTGGATTTACCTTTTTTTGCCCTTTGTTTCTTTGTCACTTCTCTTTTCCACTCCTGAGGATTTCCATATCTCTATGACCCAGAATTCAGAATAACAGAGTTGGAAGGGACCTTGGAGGTCTTCTAGTCCAACCCTTTCCAGACAAATGGCTGTTCGGAGATCTCTTCTTGAAAACCTCCAGTGTTGGAGCACCCACAACTTCTGAAGGCAAGTCATTCCACTAATTTCCTCACTGTCAGGAAATTTCTCCTTAGTCCTAGGTTGAATCTCTCCTTGATAAGTTTCCATCTATTCTTGTCCTGCCCTCAAGATGCTTTGGAGATGTTCTAACCCAAACCTGTTTCCAAGAGAGCAAACACAAGACAAAGGCAGCAGCCCAACCTTTTAATGTTTCATATATGAATTCTGTTTTTTCACAGATAAAAGGCTGCTTCCAACTAATTAGCTCCGACAAGAAAGAGCCTTGCCAAGTTTTTGCAAGTGTGCCAAAAAACAACAGATAAGAAATAGTTTGCAACACAAGAGTCTTCAAATACCAATTGTAATGTCCATGAGGCTGAGTTTCAAAACGACTTTGTTTCCTACAAAGAATGTTCGTTGCACAGCTGCCTTTTATTTTCTTGAAGGAGGGGTCATTACCTTGCAGCCTTACTCCCGAGTCGCCCGTGCTGTTGCAGCTGCTCTCTCCTGCGAGCAATCCTGTGCGCATGCGCACTTGGCACAAGCTCCTCGGGAACCTCCTCATTGCTGCTGCCAGCCCGCACAATCTCTGAAGGCAGCAGTCCACTCCCTAATGCTCCTGGCCCCTGATCGGAGTCCTCACTCTCCTCAGCCGTTTGCACCTGCTGCCGGCTAACCACAACAGGAGAATAGGTTGACCTCTCCTTTCTGTAGTAGCTCCTCAAATATTGGAAGATTACTGTCATGTCATCCCTAGCCTTTCTCTTCATTAGATTAAATATTCCCAATTTCCGGTGTTCCCTGATCAAACTTCCATGCATTATTTCTTTCCTATTAAAACTCACATGTCTTAGAATTGTATTTGCTCAAAACTGGAAAAGTGATAATATAGGGAAAAATAATTGAAAAAATATTTGAATGTGCAGAAATGAATAGATTAACATTAGAAATCAAAGAAAAAGAAGAATCTGAATACTACATTGTATGGGACTTATTTTACCAATGGGTAGAAAGTAAGTAAACTAAAAGGGACTATATGTATCTATAAAGCAATAAGAGAAACTAGTAGATATATTGGATACTACTTATGTTATATATATGGAAACGTGACTATTGTTATACTGTAATATTGAAAAGAAGATTATTACTAGTAATTGTTAAGCACTTGAAATATGTACCTAATTGACACACGATTGAAATGGAATGGATTTTTGTATATAAAAATAAGAACTTTTAATAAAAAAAACCTCACATGTCTGTAACTTTTAACTGGGAGAAATGGTGCATCAGAGTAAAAATTTGGGAAGCAAGGGACCTCAAATGGACCAACTTACAGAGCACATCAAAACTCTGGGACCCGTGTGGAATTCAAATTGGGCAAGTTTTACAAAACATGACATGGCGTAACATTAATCACAAAGCATTTTATGCAATAATACCAAATGTCACCAACATTTCCTGCTGATGTTTGACCATGCTATGCAGTTTAAAACAAACTACTTTCCAGGCAAATATACCTCTCTAAATATTTCCCTGTGGGATTCAAATTTGGCAACTTTTATAAAAATATGACATGGCATAAAATGAATCCTAAAGAATGTTTAAAGAAAATCGGAAGCTCAGCCAGTGCTGAAGACCCTGAGGAATCTGGGAAGGAAATATCTCTGAAAAGATATAAAACAATCCGTGGCCGAAGGGAGTCCCAAATTGTTTTATCTGAAAATTAAGAAGGCCCCCAAAACAACAACCATTCTCTGCATGTTTGCATAAGCAAGTGCTTCCAGTTAGGAAGCTAGCCAGCTAGTCCAGTGACTCATACAGAGATGCAACAGAGCATCTGACTAATTTCTACACTATTCCTGCATGGAGAATGATTGAAGGCTTTGGCCACACCCTATTCAAAAATGTGGGTCAATGGCTCCTAGGAAGATTAGGCCCCAACAGGTCCTGCAGGCTGGTGTAATGAGCGTTTTGCTTAGAGACAAAACACTGATGTGGAAGCAATAATTGGAAGTTCTAGTCTGACAATATCTGGAGCGCTACAAATCTCCCAGCAAGAGCAATTAAAACTTGAGCTCTTACACGGGTTAAAGCAAAGGTAAAGGTTCTCCTCGCATGTACGTGCTAGTCGTTTCCGGCTCTAGGGGGCAGTGCTCATCTCTGTTACAAAGCCAAAGACCCAGTGCTGTCCGAAGATGTCTCCGAGGTCATGCGGCTGGTATGACTAAATGCTGAAGGCGCATGCAATGCTGTTACCTTCCCACCAAAGTGGTCCCTATTTTTCTACTTGTATTTTTTTACATGCTTTCAAATTGCTAGGTTGGCAGAAGCTGGGACAAGTAACAGGAGCTCACTCCATTACACAGCACTAGGGATTTGAACTGCCGAACTGCCGACCTTTCTGATCAACAAGCTCAGCGTCTTAGCCACTGAGCCACCACATTCCTCTTTTAACTGCCATGGGTCACAATGTAATAATAAAAGCCACAGAACAATTAGACCACTGTGCCAAGCAGGGGTTGAAGTATAGGTCCTCAGCTTACAATAATTCATTTAGTGACACATCATAGTTACAACAGCACTGGAAAAAAAGTGACCGATGACCGTTTTTCACACTTACAACCATTGCAGCATCCCACGTGGTCATGTGATCAAAATTCAGGTGCTTGGCAATTGGTTTGTCTTTATGATGGTTGGCTTGCCCAGTGGGCCCCATAATCCCCTTTTGAGACTTCTGACAAGCAGAGTCAATGGGGAAGAGCCAGATTCACTCAACAACCCTGGGACTAATTTAAGAACTGCAGCGATTCACTTAACAACTCTGGCAAGAGAAAAGCCATAAAATGGGGGCAAACGCTCACTTGACAAATGTTTCACTTAGCAACGTAAATGTTGAACTCAACTGCTTGGTTAACTCTAGGGCTACCTGTCAGTGGTAGGATTCCATTTTTTTTACTACCGGTTCTGTGGGTGTGGCTTGGTAGGTGTGGCAGGGGAAGATTTCTGCAAAATCCCAGTCCCTCCCCACCCCACTAACCTGCTTTCTAGCTCCTTCTCCTGTGCAGGGCAACAAAAGAAGACCCAGCCGATTAGCTGGGACTCAATGGGAGGCAGAGAATAGATGGGGGTCAGAAGTGGTATTTGCTGGTTCTCTGAACTACTCAAAATTTCCGCTACAGGTTCTCCAGAACTGGTCAGAACCTGCTGAATACAACCTCTGCTACGTGCAGGGTAGAAAAAGCTGAGTCCCAAATATGTGTTAACCTGAAAAGCCCGTTGGCTTGTGCTGGCAGACGCTGACCTATATTCAGGGGGGGAATTAGCCCAGTTCAGGGTCAGTTCTTATTGAGCATTAGTCTAGTTCTCAGGGAGTTGCGTGAATCCGGCTAATAAATCACGCGCCGCTGCGCGCAATGGCTAAGACCATCCCTGGAGCCCAGAAAAAAGCGCACCGATTTTTTTTTTCTCGTTTGGAAAAGTTGACGGTTAGCTGCCCAGCCCGGTCCATCAGCCAAGCTCATCCGAGCCAAAAGAGGCGGCTTTGTGGGTGGGTGGGAGGGAGCCAAGCCCGCCTACTCCCTTTTGGCTTCCTCGGGGCCGTCTTCTCCCCATTGGCTGGCCGGCTGGAACACGTGGAGGCCGGGCGTAACTGGAAGGCTTGAGTCCCCGGGGAACGAAGGGGGCGGAGGGCACTGAGTCACCCGCTCACCGACTTCCATCAATCCCTGCGAGAAGAGCAAAAACACCAAAACAGCCGCGGAGTTCGGGACGGGACGGGACAGGGATCCGGCGTCGGAGGGAACCTCATGGAGAGATCGAGCGCCCAGCAGCTCCTGCTGGGGCTTTGGATCGCCTTCTCCGCCTTCAGCGGCATCAGAGGTAAAGGAAGCAAGCCGGGATTTGATTTTTTTATTTTATTTTTTTTACTTTTAGGATTCTCTCCGGGCTCCCGCGCCACCGGTGATTAGGTGGGGGAGCGCGTGATGGGGGTCTCTGGTCGAAACCTGCCGCGCGGGGCTTCGGTCTCTTCCACGGAGTGGGTTGGATCTGGTCCTTTTCAGCCTCAAGACGGCTCGTTTCTATTTCGCTTTTGGTCGGGCTGGTTTCGCTCGACGCGCGAAAATCGGTAAAGCTCCGAGGTGAAGGTTTCCATTTTGCACGTGAGTGTCAGCAGTTAAGTCTTCCCTGAGCTGCTTTCTGAAGTATGGTGTGCTTAATAATCTTGCTAATGCCAGAAACAGCAAAGAACCCTGTTTTTTTTTTAATCTTTGCCGATGTACATTACGATGGTAACCCTCCCAAACTAAAATGAAAATCTTGCTAGGAAAGCTCTCCATCTGTTTAATGATATTATTATTATTATTATTATTATTATTATTATTATTATTATTATTATTATTATTATTAGTTTAAAATTATTATTCTCTTCGTTGGATTTCGATCTAAGGCAGTTGGTTGAACTTCTCAGTCTAAACTACAGATGCTTTATCAATCTTACTGTTAACCAAGTGAATAAGCTGTTATTTTTTATAATGGCTCGGATGGGCTGGTGTGTGAACCTTGCCAATGTGCTTGGCACAATTTCTTTGTTTTTTTTTTCAGGTTCAGTGTGACTAACCAATTATGACTTCTTTAATAAACTGGTTAAATGTAATATGACATGTGGGAGTGCAGCTACTGAATCATGATTGAAAGGGTTCTTTCTTCAGCAACTGGAATAACTGTTTTGGAGCTAGGTGTTTTTTTTTCTTCCATTGGGGTATTAAAGATATATCTGACTTCTTGTTTGCATCTTAAAGAATCATATTGTTAGCTTGGTTTGGGTTTAGAGTGTTGAACTTAATTGTTGTGATTTGTAGGCAGTGGTTGGATTTGTACATTTCTATAGCCCAAGATAAACAACCTTTTGATGCCCAAGGAAGACTCAAACTTAGTATTTGGGGGACTGTGGTTGCCAAGTTGATGGGACCACATCACATAATGAGTGAAAGTGAAGCTTGAAGTAGGTTTGGGAGACACCAATTAGCTGCAGTGCACTAACCTGTGATATATATCCTGCACTTTCAAACAAGTAATACTGTGCTGATCTCTGAAGGCCTCAAAAATAGGAGAGTAATCACCTCGGCTCTGAGCCTTAGAGAAATGTCTGAATCCAGACAATGGTGGCTGTTCAGCAAACTCTGGTTCAAACCAATGATGTTATGGCATGATGTGTGAACTCAGCATGCATCAGTGCAAGGGTCTTTTGCAAAAAGACATGTGGGAGGACAGAAAGGTAACTTAGACCCAGCCAAACTGTTCGTCAATTTGGCTCAGTACTGTTTATTTTTTTTAACAGAGTTTGCATTATGTTAGCTGTTTATTTTTTTTAACACAGTTTGCATTATGTTAGCTGAAGGATGCTTGGCAAATTTGTGGTCCAGTATGGTGTGCAAATCCAGGCAGTTGAATTTATTCTGTCTTGTTTAGTTATCCATGGGTTAATATGCTGGGTGAAAGCAATTACTAAGAAGTCTTTGAGGTTTCAAATCAGAGCTGTCCCTGGGACAAAAACCAAGGATCTTTGGTCAGTGAAAAACATGTTTTACAGCTAAGCAACACATCCCTCTGGGCTTCATTGTCCTTGAGAATCTGGACGTTTTTGTCTTGATATGCACTGCCTAACTGTGGCTCCTGAGAGTGAGAAGAAAACTCTGTAAGTGTTTAGATGAAAACATGCTTTTTGACATTCCCATAGAGCCTGCGCCTGCATACATGGCTGCAGTGAAGTCAACTCATTAATTTAAGTGTATATAGTTGGCTGGTTCAACTTCACTGCAGTTTCTTCTTATTGAGGTGGTAGTTTTAAAATAAGATAAATTGCATAGTTGGACAGGGACAATCCTGGATCAAAGGAACTTTCATTGTTATAGATAATCAATATTTAATTTGAGATGGCTGATAGGCAGGGGTGGGATTCAAATTTTTAACAACCGGTTCTGTGGGCATGGCTTAGGTGGTGGCCGTGGCTTGGTGGTTATGTGACTGGGTGGACGTGGCTTGGTGGTCATGTTATTGGCTGGGTGTGGCCAACTCAACATCACTCACATTGAGGCATGCATCTCTTCACCTGGCCTCTCATGACTGTGGGGATGCTGCAACAGTTGTAAGTGTGAAAAATGGTCATAAGTCACTTTTTTCAGTGCCATTGTAATTTTGAGCGGTCACTCCACACAAGCAAAGTACCAGCAAAGGAGGGGGAAAAAACTCCAGAGATGTTCCTGAGACAGGAAGTCTAGTCCTACCAAGAATGTAATAAGAGTTAATGGAGAGGCAGTTTCTGTAAGCAACACCAGAATGTTTCCTTCCTGCCTTCCTTACAGGATTAGGCCAGTAATTTCTTCTAACAACTGGTTCTTCGAACTGCTTAGAATGTTAACAACTGGTTCTAGCGATTAGGTGCGAACTGGTAGAATCCTACCCCTGCTGATAGGTGACTATGCAAAGCATTGCTAACCAGGACTTATTTTTCCTAGCCATACTTAGGCTACTAATAAAGGAAAATATATTTAACTCAGGGTTGACATTGAGGGGTCCTTGATGCTCTCTGAGCTTGCTTGTTTCCTTGCAGATGTTTCATTACCCAAACTAGGTAACTAGCACTGATGATGTTACCTAGTTTGGTTAATGAAACATCTGCAAGTAAATAAGCAAGCTCGGAGAGCACCAAGTACCCCTCATACTTAGGCTAATATCGGTTTCTCTTCTTGGTGACCTCTTGCAACTTTGAGCTAGTAGGCAGCATATAATTTTTCTGTATGTGTGGAGAACAGGGTGTTTTTTTTCCAGTGAATAAGGCAAATAAAGATAATAACAACATCCTCCCATCGTACACTGCGGCAGGGATCCGCTTGAGGTTGAGCTGAAGCTGGATACATTGTGGTTTAAGTTTTGGAGATGGGTTGGAAAAAAGGTAGGCCACAGATTCCAACTTGTCCCTAAAATATCCTGGTTACTCCTGCACCAAGTTGCTATCTGACAGCTTCTTGGAGATCTGATGCTTGCCTCTCTGATCTTGTTGTAATGTTTGAAATGCCAAGTTTAATGAGTATAAATATTTTGAAAGTGAGTTCTTCAAACTCAGAATCTTTTGGTAACAGCACCATTACAGGCTAACATGCGCAAGCAGGTTCCTTCCTACCCTCATTCAAGCATTAAGCTAAGATTGGGACGCATCCTTATTTAGAGAGCCAGTGCACTTCATGAATGGGGTTGCACAGCTGTGAAGACGATATAGCTGAGTTTCTACATCACTCTTAAGTCGGGCTTCACAAACCTCTTGGGATGTCTCATAAATAAACCTAAGGATTTCCCTGGGGATATGAATATCCCAAAGGTGCTTTTCAAAATGCAACTGGACTTTCTTTCCAGTTTTGCATTTTGAAAAGCACCTTAGGGACAACCATGACCTGGATGATTGAGAATCTCCGTAGACATTGGGGATATGGATGGTTAAAAAAATACATCACTTAACTTTTAATAAAATAAGCATTTACGCTTAATATCACAAGTTTTTCAGGTTTTGCAGCTACCCTCAAACTTTCTCAAGCTAGCATAGGGCAAAATGCCCAGTGGAATTTTGCAGCATTCCCACTCGGGGGCAATGACCACCTTCTAATTTGCTTAGGGCACCCCCTTCGGATCCTGACCCATCATTTGAGAATTCCTAGCTTAAGCCTTAAAAAGGAATGTTTTTCACATCCGCTGCAAATCTGGCCATCGCAATTTGTAAACCAGGATTTATAGCTTAGCTGGTTGCATGAAACCAGCCTGTTATGGCTTATTCAGTAAGCTGTGTTTGAATAAATCATAATTTATATGATTAGTCTCAGACAGCCGGTATGTTGGCGAAGAAGTTGCATTCTAGAAAAGGTCAATTTAAATTATTTGGATGAAGAACAAAACTATAAGAATGGTTTGTGTATTGCAAATGATTTCTTGACGAAGTCTCATTGGCTGAATTCACACAACAATAAGTCATAAATCATGGCTTGTGAATTACAGGGGCTTGCTTTGTACAACATGCTGCGTTAAAGCCAAGCTACTCATGTTTTGGCTTAGTGTGCTGTGTGATGTTGATCATAATTCAGCACCGAACAAGGTTACAAGCTTTATGCAAACTGTCTGGCAATGTTTGTCACTATATCTGAGAGCTTTTTCTTTTGCTAAGGATTTGCCTCATTTCCAAAACAAGCACTGAAGAAGAAAGCACTTTACCTTTATTCCTGATTGATGTTGAAGCAGGAAGAAACTGTTTAAATTTCTACCGTGAGCTGCTTGCGTGGGGTTTGGCCTGAATCTGCAGCAGTAAGCATTTACCTGCCCAGGCAGTTGGGATGGTTCTGAGCAGATTCAGCACTTTCAGCCCTTTGACAAAGGAAAATGAAACCAGATAGTTTTGAAGAGGTTTGGGCAAAGCCAGTTAGAGAAATGAAAATCTCAGCATGAGGTTTCTTGCTGTCAGAACCATTTAAAAACAAGTCAGACTTTCACGAATGAGGGCAAATATACGTCTTCTTTTAATGACCCCATAATCCCTTGCGGGATGGAATCTGGGCAACTGAATGGAACTAGCAGAGTGTTTTACTGGCCAGATGCCCTTCCTGTCACCAATGCGGAGTTATGTTCAGCAGAAATATTTATCGGTGTGCCCAGAGAGAGGAAATAACTGCCTCTACTTAGGATGGAACTCACAGCCTCCTGATTGTGAGATCCCCTCTAGGCCACCACGCCACTCCAGGGCAAATATTCATGTCCCAGGATAATGTTGCATGATCCAATTTGGGTCGGGCACCAGGACCAGAGGAACTTCTCTCTAGCAGAGAGACCAGCACACACTGTGCTAGGGAGAAGTTCCCTGAGGATGGGCTCCTGCATGAGTCCAAAAGTTGGCCGACCCAGATTGGATCTGCAAGACAGTCTTTCGTACAAATAAGACTCATCATGCAAACTTCCAATATCTAAACAATCAAAGATCTTTTTGCAAGCCTTTTGTCATCACAGGTGTGGCTGTTAGCATGAGAAAAACAAGGGGCAGAAGAAATGCAGGACAGGGTCGAAACTTCTGTAAATAAAACATGGAGGAAGTCAGGGACAAACTAGATGTTCCCTGGATTGCAGAAGTTAAAAACTATCCAAGGAAGATTCAGTTAAAGAGCATAGGATAGGCATTTTTTGAACGAAACAGTCATAAAAGAGATTTAGGAAACACCACGTGTGAGAGAGTTAGCCACTAGTTGTCCCATGTTGTGAGAAGCGAGGGAATGGATAAAGGGGTTTTAGATCCTCCTTGAAGGAGGATCCTTGATAGCAACACATCTATCTAAAGTGCATTTTCTCACTTCTGACATGGTACTGCACGGAAGTCATTTCCTCAGTTGTTGCTGGTTCAGCTTCTGCAACCAAGAACGGATCAAGGGATAAATTCAAGGTCCTTAAATGCATTAAATGGTCTTTGTCCCCATTGATAATTCTGGAATGAAATAAGTTCTAAGTGGGGAGGAATGAAGGGATGGTCTCTGCAGTAGCTGCTAGTGCTATTGTCTATTTCGTAATTACTAGATGAAAGGGAGTTTTTAAGTTTCCTTAAGAGGTATGTATTTGTTCTCCATTTAGTGACTGAGTGTCATTCCAATGACCAGGTCATTATGCAAATGAGCAAATGACAGATAGAGAGGGTGGGAGAGAGAGAGAGAGAGAGAGAAGGAAAGAAAGAAAGAAAGAAAGAAAGAGATAGGAAAAGACACACAGTATTAAGATGTTGAACATCTGATGAGGAGGCCTATATGCAAATTCTATATTCTAAGTGCCTTAAGGAGGTTGTAGAGCAACAAATTCAATTTTTTTAGCCAGATTCGGAGAAATGATGATGCCTTAGTATTACTTTTGAAGCTGGCTGATTTTTTTCTTGCGTTCACCCCCTCCAACCTCCATAAATATGGATAGATTTGAGGGAGTAGCTTCTGCATAATAGAGGCTGTATATATATATTTAGGATGCTGATCATCCAATTTCTGAATAATGAGCAAAGTTATGACAACAAGAAGCTGGCCTGAATCCAGCTTTCTTGACCCGAAGCTGCAATCCTTAGGCAATGCTCCCCTTGTTAGCTTGTTATCCTTGCTGCCAGATAAAGTTTCTGTTTCCATTGTTCCTTGGCTGTTTATTTAAGGGACAGGATGGTTGCTTAATTAAGGGACAGAAATGAGCTTGTGTTTGGAAAGTAAATATCAAAATGACCCAACCATACTTGGCTTACTGAAGCAGGAAGAGAAGAGGGCTGAAAGAGATGCCCTTCAACCTTCTCCAGTCTGGCATGCTGCAATTTTATGTGCATGGCAATGCTCATAATCCTTAACTACAAGTAGTCCTCAACTTATAACAGTTCAACTAACCAACTCCAAACCAATAAACTCTGAGACAGGCATTTTCTCAAAGTTCCATTTTATTAGAATTGTTATATTGGCACATCTGGAAAACCCGAATCTGAGAGTTCCGGGTTTTCCCTTCCCCAAAGTAAATCAAAGTTCCATCCCCTGCACCCACCAGTCGATCACATGACTCAATCAAACATTTTCCCAACTGGAGACATTCCTCCCGACACTCCTCTCCAGGTGCAGGGTTCTAGACCTTGACTTCTAAGAAAGGATGTTGTTGTGTCTAATTGTCCAACTCTCTATGACATCCTCCCTCCCAAATTCTCAGGCACTGAACATGGCAGCCTCGAAGCTTCTAAGTGAAATATGGCTTCCAAGGCTGACATCTGGGCATTGGGCAACTGACGGGTCGTCCTTGACTTACAACCACAGTTGAGCTCAAATTTTCTGTTGTTAAGTGAGACATTTGTTTAGTGGATTTTGCCCTGTTTTACCACCTTCCTAGCCACATCTGTTAAGGGAATCGCTGCCGTGGATATGTTGGCTACCCAGTTGTTAAGTGAATCTGGCTTCCTCATGGACTTTGTTTGTCGGAAGGTCAGAAAAGGGGATCAGTGACCCCAGGACACTGCAACGGTCATAAGTATGAACCAGTGGCCAAGCATCTGAATTTTGATCGCATGATCATCGGAATGCTGGAAAGGCTGGGTGAAAAACGGTCGTAAGTCACTTTTTCCACTGCCGTGGTAACTTTGAACGGTCCCTAAATGAGCTGTTGACTACCTGTATTTCTTGTGGTTGCAGTGATCACCATTTGAGACCTTCCTAGCCAGCTTCCAACAAGCAAAGTCAATATAGGAAGTTGGATACTATGTATATTATATTATATATATATATATATATATATATATATATATATATATATATATATATATATATATATATATATGGTTATAGAATAGAATAGAATAGAATAGAATAGAATACTTTTATTGTCACTGCATTCCATGAATACAATGAAATTTGAAAGATACTCCAGCACAGTGCCCCAAACACCACATTACAATCACACTACAGAGTTTTAAAAATTAAGATAATTATAATAATAATAGGAGGACTAAATCACAAATGCACTGTTTGATTCAATACAATTACTGCCTTGGAGAAGAAACTGTTTCTCAATCTATTAGTCCTCATTTTAAGACACCTATAACACCTCCCTGATGGTAACAGATCGAAATATGAATGTCCAGGATGAGAACAGTCTATGGAGATTTTTAGTGTTCTAGAGAGGAGTCTGGTTATAAAATCGGTTGTGACTCACTTAGCAACCACATTGCTTATCAACAGAAATTCTGGTCCCAGTTGCGATTGCAGATCAAGGACTACCTGTGTAGAAGAAGGACCTGCGAGGCCAAAACTTGATTCCATGCAAATGTCTCTTCCGTGAGATTTCTGTATAAGGCTGAGATCTCTGCAAGAGAAATGTAACTACTGTTGACAGCAAAGACAATAAGGGATAAGTAGGGTCACCTTTTTGACTGTCTGGGGCATGAATCCTCCCTGTTCACATTATACCTGTCAGATGAAATCAACTTTGCAAGCATCTGAGCAGTGTGAGGTGGTAATTCAGTTTTCCTGCCTTTAACAACTTTCTATCTGTACTGGGTTTCAGAGGAGTTTGAAGATGAATATGCAATTGAAATCAGAGGTTTTTCTTTGGGTGGATTTGATGGACAAAGCTGGAAAAAAGTCACAGTTTTTATTGATTGATTGATTGATGGATAATATCCCACATTCAAGGTGACTCTTGTTTTATATATGACAACTGCAGTGAGATTATTATATGCACACAAAAGTGGAAAGACTCAATGTTACTCACCCTAGTGGAATGGTTGGTGAAGAGGAAGGGATTTGCAGAGATGGCTAAGTGGATTTCTTTGATCAGAGAAAAGACAGTGTCAATACTGGTTGCTGCTTGGAAATCCCTTAGAAATCTTTTGCACGAAACAGAAAGAAATAAAGTACAATTTAGGGTTTTGATGTTTAGACAGAATCTGTTCACTACTAGAACTGCCCTGGCTATTTAGTTAGCATCCTAGTGTGGAAGTTTTTGAATCAAACTACCTCAAATCAGAGGTGGTATTCAGCAGGTTCTGACCAGTTCTGGAGAACCAGTAGCATAAATTTTGAGTAGTTTGGAGAACCGGCAAATACCACCTCTGACTGGCCCGTCCCCATCTATTATCTGCCTCCCATTGAGTCCCAGCTGATTGTCTGGGTCTCCTTTTGTTGCCCTGCACAGGAGAATGGAGCTGAAAAGCAGGTTAGTAGAGTGGGGAGGGAATGGATATTTTACAGTATCCTTCCCCTGCCATGCCCACCAAGCCATGCCTACCAAGTCATGCCATGCCCACCAAGCCACACCCAGAAAACCGGTAGTAAATTTTTTTGAATCCCACCACTGCCTTAAATCCACTAACTTAAAGATTGTATACAAAATTGGGGACTCATTACTCCCATGGCATTGAAATTTCAAGGATCTTCAGACCAGCTGTATTCATAACCTCTGGCTGTTACCATGGTCAGCTGTGGTCCTGTGATCAGGATTTCTGACATTCCCCACTGGTTTCCCACAAAGTCAATGTTTTTTTGCCCAGCCATGGCCATTTTGTTTATCTGTTTAGGAAAGTAAATATTTACGCCAAACATTATCTAGTAGACGATAGAAAGAAGAGAGTTAAATTGTAACTATAGGCTAAGATGCACATATATAATTGTACTTATCATTGCCAAAGTTTGGTAGCCAACAGTGTGTAGCCGCCGCCAAACAATATGGCTAAAACATGTGAAGAACAGTTACAGGAATTGGGTATGTCTAATCTAATGAACAGAAGGACTTAGGGGAGACATGATAGCAGTCTTCCAATATTTGAGGGGCTCCTACAAAGATGAGGGGGTCAACCTATTTTCCAAAGCACCAAAAGGCAAGACAAGAAACAATGCATGGAAAACTAACCAAGGAGAGAAGCAACCTAAAACTAAGGAGATATTTCCTAACAGTGAGAGCAATCAACTGATGGAATATGTTGCCCTCAGAAGTGTGAATGCTCCATCACTGGAGGCTTTCAAAAGGGGATTGGATAACCATTGGTCTGAAATGGTATAGGGTCTCCTGCTCAAGCAGGGTTGTGCTAGAAGACCTCCAATTCTATTATTCTACATTGGATTTCTTAGTAACGTTTTTCTTTCTTTTCTACTTTCTTTTAATCCCCCACCTTTCTTGCACTTTTAGCATTTTCTTTGTTTTCTTCTTTCTCCTTTTATTTTGCTCACTTTATCTGAGTTTGCATTAATTTTTATCTTCTTCTTTTAAATTAGTTTTAATAACATTGCATCTGAGATTTCCCACCTGTTGGAAGTGAGTGAATAAACCTTGACTTCTTGAAGGAATAGAACAGAACAGAACAGAATAGAATTCTTTACTGGCCAAGTGTGATTGGACACACAAGGAATTTGTCTTGGTGCACATGCTCTCAGTGTACATTTAAAGAAAAGATGCATTTGTCAAGAGTCAAGAACCATAAGGAAGAATCCAAACAAATAAAGGCATATGGTTATTCAAACATTTCCTGTCTTCCTAGGGTTTTTACAGTAGCTTGGCAAACAACCTTAGAGATCCTTGGCTGAAAGCCATTCAAGAGTGAGACTCTCTTCCCAGCCTTTGATGGTCTGAACTGGATGAAAACAGTTTCTTGCTTTCTTCCAAAAGCCAAGCTCTTCTCCTTTGGTTCTTCTATCTCATGGCAATGCATAGATAGAGGGTGAAATCATCCAGAACCAGCTAGGGCAGCAGTACAAGCAAGTACTTGAACTCTCGCCCAGTTCTGCTGCCTTGTTTCTTTCTTTCCAGGATTGGCTGTAGGAGTCACACCAGCACTTTTGAACTCCCTGTATGAAGCCAAGTTCCTTGGCAAAGTCTGCATGAAGTCTGCGGAATGGCAGGAAGTGAGATTAACCCCAAGAACTTGTGCTATAAAAAGATCTTGGGAGTAGCTTAAGTCAAAGAAAATTGCATTTCATGAGCCAGTGTGTGGGAAGCTACCCCATCGGTCTGATCTCAGAGGGTTTGAGTTTGTGATGGTGACTTCTCTCTTTTTTTAGTCTTTTCTTTTTGTAGAACCTGCAGTAAGTAAGCATGAGTGATTTGGTATGGACAAGGTAGCTATTTACCAATGGTAATTTAGTATATAATAACTACGGGTCTCACCGTTTAAGGATTGATATTATATTATAGTTGGGCTATGCTGTGTTTGGCTCATGTGCAGCTGACAGGCTGGATGCCAAATTGTGATTTTAATGTGGATTTTATCAATCATTCATTACTTTTATTCTAGATTTTAAAACTTGATATTCCTTGGGTGTTTTTAACTTGCTCAAGTCTTTGACTGTAATAAACATTGACTTGACTTAGTAATGGTTAGTCTCAAAGGCACTTTTATCAAAATGCAACTGCACTCTTTTTTCCTTGAGGAAGAAGAAGCAAATGTTTCGCTTCTCATCCAAGAAGCTTCTTCAGCTCTGATGGGGGTCTCAACTGTCAGTACTTATCCATCCATCTCCCCACCATCAGAATTGATGAAGCTTCTTGGATGAGAAATGAAATAATCATCTTCTTCTTCTTCTTCTTCTTCTTCTTCTTCTTCTTCTTCTTCTTCTTCTTCTTCTTCTTCTTCTTCTTCTTCTTCTTCTTCTTCTTCTTCTTCTTCTTCTTCTTCTCCTCCTCCTCCTCCTCCTCCTCCTCCTCCTCCTCCTCCTCCTCCTCCTCCTCCTCCTCCTCCTCCTCCTCCCAGTTGCTTTTGGAAAAAACACCTTTGGACAACTCTGATCTGATAGGGGGCGTGCATAAGTGCACCAACGTGCCTACTGTCCCTGTCCTATTGTTTCTTTTTATTTTTCTTATATTTATCCATTTCATGTATTCATAACTATGTTTATACATACCTGTTATCTTATAATCACTTGACAAAATAAATAAATAAAAAAATTTAAAAAATGACTGAGAATCTCCATAGGCATTTACCAATGGTTAGCTTGAAAAGGGAAATTGTATATCCTGAGGTTCGGAAGCAGGAGCTCTTTTCCAAGTCTTTTAAAAGGGATTAAACTAATTCATGGATGATAAGACTTTCAATCTTTATTGGCTAGGATGGTGGATATTATGTCTAAGGTCAGAATGACTACAACTCTGAATGCCATTCATTGTAAAAACAAGAGAGGCCCCTGGTTGTGAATTGCCCGGAATCGTTTCCTCGTTCCTTTGTGAACAGAAGGGTCAAAACTGATCAGCTTTTGATCTGATTCAGTAGGTTTTTTTTCTTGCCATTTGTGACTTTATAGATTTGTGTGCCTATTCAGTGAGTTGGGTGTGACCCAAGTCAGGTCCACATGGTAATTTTTGACCCCCGGACAAAGGAATGAATGAATAATTAGCTCAGCGGCAATGATATTGAAAACTTCATTGCCTTGAAGTACAATCTTGCTCTTGCCGTGGCCATCGTGTCACTCAAACTGTTAGTGCAACCCTTGGCCTGGAATGGGTTTTCATGCCCTTGTATGGAAGTGTGCGTGTGTTCTTTTGCTGCAACCCCCCCGCCATTTTCACTGGAAATAAGAGAAGAAGGTTAGATAAATGCTCAAAGGGGCAGATAGGAAGACAGCAACCCCTTTCTTCTCTATTGCTCTGATGTGTATCTTTGTTTGTTTAATAGGTGATTTCTGTGATGTAAATCACTGCCAGAATGGAGGAACTTGCCTCAAGAGTCTAGATCAATCTCCGTTCTTCTGTATCTGTGCAGACGGCTTCACTGGGCCTACCTGCAATGAAACTGAGAAAGGTAGGTATGGCATTCTTAGCCCGGATGTTCTCTCTTCTAAACGTTCCAGATGTGGTGTGACCAGTAGTAGACAGTTTGGGCAACTGTGCTGCTGAACTTTAGTTGCCAGAGCAGAGAGGACTCCTAAGTCCATGGAGGAGAGGTCCAGGAGCCGCAGATTGCCCTCTGCTATAGAATAGGCCGTGTTTGAATGTCCACTAAGGCAGAATTCTTGTCAATGTTGCCTTCATTGATAGCACATCTCTTCCACTAAGCTTCTGGGGCAGGAGAGGATCGCTCAGCAAATCTGGACAGCTCATTGGATGTCAGCGAAGACTAATTTTGCTCTGACCGATGAAGTTGCTTGGATGAACAATGAAACATCTCAGATGAACAAAGTTTGGCCCAGTTGCCATGATTCAACCTCATTGGATGGTTTCTTTAATGATTACTTGCAAGCTGCGGTTTGTTTTCCCTACCAATGGGCCTAGCCGCAAGCTGTGATATATTCCAGTTTGGTTTTCTAATCAAATTTGATGGAGGCTTTACAGAAGTCATTTGTTTGGAAATAATATCCACAATTAAAGGCCATTATAATATGCAAATCATGGTTTGCTAATCACATTTAGGATTCAGCAGCCATTCATTCTTTCTCCTGAGTTAAGATGCAGGCAATGGGGAGAGGGTTATGTAGCTGCTTTGGGTTGTTTTAAATGCAATAGTGATAGCACTTAGACTTATATGGCACTTTACAATGCTTCACAGCCCTCTCTAAGCGGTTTACAGTGTCAGCGTATTGCCTCCAACAATCTGGGTCCTCATTTTACCCACCTCAGAAGGATGGAAGGCTGAGTCAAGCTTGAGCCTGGTGAGAATCGAACTGCAGGCAGTCAGCAGTTAGCAGAAGTAGCCTGCAGCATTGCACTCTAACCACTGTGCCACCAAGGCTCAATACTACTCTTAAGAGATGGATGTTGCAGAAGCTGATTGTGTTCCTTTTCTTCCCAATTTCTTCCTCCTTCTGCATCTTATGTCTTTAGGTCCCTGCCAACCAAATCCATGCAAGAATGATGGGGAATGCAGGTTACTTCCCAATCGGGGTGATGCTTTCAGTGAATACATGTGCATATGTCGTCCCGGGTATAATGGCAAACACTGCCAGTACTGTGAGTATGATTTTCTTCTGGAAAGATATCCCACAGGTCACAGAAGATCAGCACATGCTAGTTTCGGAGCAGTCTCTGAGAAGCTCATAAGTGGGGCTTAAAACTATGGGCATTCCTACCTCTCAGGTCCATCCAAAAATGTCACCATTTGTGCCATTCTTGTCACCTACAAGACTCACCAAGAGCCTCGTCTCTCCTCATGGCATCAGTGATATTCAAAACCTGACAATGAGCCAGTATTTCGGATTCCCTCATCCTTTATCTTATCTCCTTGTGTTTCTTTTTGCAATGATAAAAAGGGCATTTTGTGATAGGATGTCACTCCTTTGAGATAGGCCAAGTTAAGAAACAGGCGCCACAGGAATTGCAAGAATATCTTTCATTGTAGTAAAGTAGATGACAGAATCTTGAAAGCATGTCCAGGTTTCTCTCTTTCTCTCTCTGTCTCTCTCTCTCTGTCCGTCTTCTACCAAACAAAATAAAGGTCAGGTTATTTTGAGTTCCTTTTTCCTGCGAGATCCTTGGTGCTCTCTGAGCTTGGTTGTTTTCTTGCAGACGTTTCATTACCCAAACTAGCTAACACCATCAGTTCCATCATGCTTTCTTCCTTTTAGGACTGAGTAATCTTTTCTGATTACTTTTTCGAAGGGGACACAGTGGCTCAATGGCTAAGATGCTGAGCTTGTCAATCAGAAAAGGTCAGCAGTTCGATGGTTCAAATCCCTAGCGCTGCATAACAGAGTGAGCTCCCGTTACTTGTCCCAGCTTCCACCAACCTAGCAGTTCGAAAGCATGTAAAACTGCAAGTAGAAAAATAGGGACCACCTTTGGTGGGAAGGTAACAACGTTCTGTGCGCTTTCCGCGTTTAGTCCTGCTGGCCACATGACCACGAAGACATCTTTGGATGGTGCTGGCTCTTCAGCTTTGTAACAGAGATGAGCACCGCCCCCTAGAGCCAGAAATGACTAGCATGCATGTGCAAGGAGAACCTTTACCTTTTAATCTTTTCTGAAAGCCACACACCTCTCCTCATGCTTTCTTTAGTCCTCCATTCCCTAGGGCAGGTTCACATCTGTTCATTGTGGGGCAGGACTGACAAAAGTGTCTCTCAGCCTGATCAACATTCATGATGAAATGGTGGTGGAAACCATGTTCAGTGAAACATGGTTAACAAAGCTATAGTGTAATGCCATGCAATGTGTGTTCCCACAAGAGAGAGGGGGGGGAAAGAGAGAGAGAGAAATTGTTGTGTGACCGACCTGAACTTTGCCCTCTTAATAGCTAGTTATACAACTAACAAACAATGGGCATCCTTCCAACCTTGAAGGAACGGCCTTTTTTTTTGTAATCATAAAAACATTCAATTTCATTTGTCCTCTTATTATTTTTCTTCCAAACCATCACTTTGGAAAAAGAGGACAAACATCATGTTCATTTTAACATTTTCTGGATTTTCCAGAAAACAATGAAGACGCAATAAATGAATGAATTCTAAATGAATGTTGTATATCACAGTGGTGGCTAACCTTTTTCGGCCCTCATGCCAAAAATTGTGTGCACGCTTGCGTGCCAGCACCCAGAAGGCAATGCGTGCTGGGGGCCCTCACACCCCCTGCACATGTGTGTGTGACCCCTCCACATGCACTGTGCACCTCTGCACATGTGCGTACGACCCTTCCGCATGCCATGCATCTCTGTGCATGCGTGCATGACCCCCCACATGCACCGTGCATTTCTGTGCATGCGGGCGTGTCTCCCGTGCATCCCCCGCCCCCTGCACATGCACACCAGATACCCAACAATCAGCTGTTGGGCAGTGGCACATGTGCGCAGGTGCAGAAGTGGCTCTGCGTGCCACAGGTTTGCCATCACGGGTATATCATATGAGCCAGTGCTGTGTTTTGAGACACGGATCCTTAACCTTTTTCAAATAATGGAAAGTGTTTGACTGTAGTCCTACTGTTACTAGGCATGGCTTGATCTGACTTAGATCTGATGAAACCTGGAAGTAATTGTGTTGCACTCTGTCATTTCCTTTTGCCACAGATGACAATAAATGTGTTTCCCAGCCCTGCAAGAACGGAGGGACCTGCCTGGATTTGAAGGGCAACTTTAACTGTAAATGCCCCTCACCCTTTGTGGGGAAGACCTGCCAGATGCGTAAGTCTTTAGTCCTGATAGCGAGTTGGAAGAGAGTTAAGAAATGAAGAAGGCTCAGAGCACCAGTGCTGCATCTGTCTGCACTGTCTGCATTGGGAAGACAGGATTTTTTTTTTTCAGATAAAAGTCACCTGCGTTGGCTTGAGAAAGGCAGTTCTTGTAGTTCAAGGAATGCTGAGCTTTGGTTCACAAAACATTAAACTCATAAGTTAACCTTTCCTTGGATCTTAATTCCTGGTGGATTTGGTGGAGATGTCCAAGGCAATTTTCAAGGTTGCAATTGATGCTTCTTCCAGGGTGATTTTTGATTCTGAAGGCTACTTCTTACTGTCCTTTCTCGTATCCAAGTCCTAAGTAGGTCTGACCCAACTTGAGTTCAGACCTTCACAATCTCCTTTTTGCATTTCTCACCTCTCTGCTTGTCCTTCTGAGCTACTGAATAGCAGTGAGATCACCCACATCTCTGTCACCTTGTCCTTTCCCTCTAAATCTCACCCAGCCAGTCACAAAGAAGGGAAGAGAGACAAGCAAATGAATATTGATGACTATTGGGAAGAAGAGGTGGGCATGCTCAGCTAGAGGTCCCACTGGAAGCATTTTGTCTATACTCTGTTGATAGCAATTATATTCCGAGAGTTTGTTCCCGATGGACCTCATCCTGGAGACACCAGCAGGCTTGGGGAAATCTTTAAGATTTGTGAAAGGAGAAAAAAAATATTAGAGTGGAAACTACAGATGGACAGATGTTACAGCTAGGGATTGAAGAGGATTCCTTCCTTCCTTCCTTCCTTCCTTCCTTCCTTCCTTCCTTCCTTCCTTCCTTCCTTCCTTCCTTCCTTCCTTCTCTATTCCTTCCTCTCTCTCTCTCTCCCCCCCCTCCCTTCTCTATTCCTTCCTTCCTTCTCTATTCCTTCCTCTCTCTCCCTCCCTCCCTCTTTCCCTCCCTCCCTTCTCTATTCCTTCCTTCCTTCCCCCAGCCATTCAAGGTTGCTTGTTTACTGTCATTAACAGAGGCCTTGAGACCAATCTGGCTATCCTTTCCAGCCCTCTTACCAGCTCTCCCCCACTTCTCAATGTCACTTGTTTCTCACCTTGGAAAATTAACAGTCTGCAAGCATTTAGGGTGGGGGGAACTTGTAAGCCTCCTTTTCCTGCCTTAAACATTCCTGCTCAAGAACCCTGGGATGGAGGAAATGGAAACATTTGGGAATTTGTAGGAGCAAGAAAGTAATTCCATGTCCAAAATTCCAATTTTCAGGGCAAAAAAAATTCTCTTCCCAATCAGTGTAGCTCCTCATAGATATCCTCACAATGAGTTTTCTTTCTTTTTAATGGATTAGATAGGTATTTGGTTAAGATCTGCTTGTTCCTTTTAGTGAGTCCCTGTAGCCCAAAGTGGAGTGATTTCACACACACACACATATACTCCCACTTGAACCTACGGGGCTTAGTCATAAGGACGTTTTCTGCTTTTCTGAACAAATGCTAAAGCTTGCTTTCATTGGCAGTGCAGTGCAGTGCAGTGCAGCACAGCGCAAAACAAAACAAGCTGCACAGAAGGGCATTGTGCTTTACAGGGTTTTTTTTTGTGAAATGCATTTTAAAAAAGCACAAAAAGAGCTTTGTCTTTTTTGTTTGTTTAATTCTACAACTGCCCAGTGAGGTAGGCTGTATTGCAGCGGTTAATGGCTTACTCAAGGCTGTCCAGCATGTGTGAAATCTGGGTTAAAAATTTGAAGGACGTTTTTCTAACCACTTCGTTCTTTGGTGATTTATTATTGTTTTTAATTCAGGAGGTAACTGGGATTTTCTGCTCACGCTTCCTCCTTCCTTCCTTCCTTCCTTCCTTCCTTCCTTCCTTCCTTCCTTCCTTCCTTCCTTCCTTCCTTCCCTCCCTCCCTCCCTCCCTCCCTCCCTCCCTCCTGCCTTCCTGCCCTCCTGTCCTCCCCTCCCTGCCTCCCTCTCCTCCCCTTCCTCCCTCCTTTCCTCTCTCCTTCCTTCCCTCCCTTCCCTCCCCTCCTTCCTTCCTTCCCTCCCTCCCTCTCTTCTTCCTTCCTTCCTTCCCCCCTCTCCTCCCTCCCTCCTTCCTCCCTCCCTCCCTCCCTCCCTCCTTCCCCTCCCTCCTCCCTTCCTTCCTAACTTGTATGCCATCCATCTCATCAAAGATGACTTTTGCCACCTTACAGATATTCCTCAACCCCCTAAAATTTATTTAACATCTCTGCAGAATTCAGGTTCCTTCTGAATTATTTCTTGAACTACCTGACGTGTGAATGATGCTCTTTTCATTGAAGCCAAATTCATGTTTGGAGCCCTAGTTCCCAAGGAGTACATTGGATAATTGGGTCCTAATTTTATAGGAAAGTCTCCTGTTTTGTTTTGTATTTTAAAATTCTGGTTCTTACATTTCCCCTCTGCCCTTTTGTTCCAGCTTTGTTCCAATGCTCTTTTTTTCTTCGTTCTCTCTCCCCAAAATTCACCCACTCCAGGCTGCAAAGATGAGTTGGGCATGCAGACAAGAGCTATTGCAGACACTCAGCTTACAGCATCATCAGTGTATTATGGCTTCCTGGGTGTGCAACGCTGGGGCCCTGAACTTGCTCGCCTCCACAACAGAGGAGTTGTGAATGCCTGGACAGCCAGCAGCTATGACAAAAACCCTTGGATTCAGGTATTGGTGCAAGAAGAAGCCTCTGTTCCAGGGGGCAAGTAGGGTGTCAGGGCTGAAAATGGCTCCAGGGCTGACAAAGGGGAATGGAAACATTTGGCCATTATCTATAGTGGCACAGTGGTTAGAATGTAGTATTGCAGGCTAACTCTGCCCACAGTCTGGAGTTCAGTCCGGATCGGTTTAAGATTGATTTAGTCTTCCACTCTTCCGAGGTCGGTAAAATGAGGACCCAGATTGTTAGGGGCAATATAATACTCTGTAAACTGCTTAGAGAGGGCTGTAAAGCACTGTAAAGCGATATATAAGTTGAAGTTCTATTGGTGTTGCTGTTATCACTGTATGAATTGGCCTCAGAGTTGAGTGGCTGTTGATGATTATGACATGACACAGTGGGTTCTTTCACCCAACCTGCAGCCACCCCGAAACTTGCAACCATTAGCAGGGAGTGTTTTTGGAGATTTTCAGTCATCTTCTAGGTCATGATTGTCCCAAAGGTGCTCCCCCTCCCACTTCAAGAGGGAACTGGACTTTCTTGTTTTTCTTTGAAGACGTTTCACTTCTCATCCAAGAAGCTTCTTCAACTCTGACTGGATGGTGAGGAATGGAAAGGTAGCCATTTGCATTCTTTTAGAGAGTCCTTGAAGGACGCCACCTGGAGGTTTATCAGTGTCCTCAGGGTCATCTGAGTGAAGCAAATGGGTGCGGAGCCTTCTTGGAACTGTTGAAAGGACTGTGTGATAGACTTCAGATCCATGTTCTGACTAAGGCTTCCAAACTGTAATTACACACACACGTCTTTTAAAAACAAGACTTATTTTATTGCAATGCTGGGAATTGTTTTCATTCCCAGCTGGAATTAAACTCAAACAGTCCCCCGAGATAAGCACACACCTTTCAGTTCTGTGAAGTGCTGCCAAAAAACAGAAGTATCAAATGAACTAGAAAAGAAGCCAACCGAAGTACAAAAAAACCCAACCAAAGTACAAAGAGCTTCAAGCATGACTCTGAACCGATCAAACTACTTCGCTTCCAGCAAAGGTATCATCATCTTTGCCTGACCTTTATACCTTATGGGAGGGGCAATGATCTTCAAGCCTTACTCCCAAGTCACCCCTTTTGTCTCAGCTACTGTTGCCTTCTAGCAGCTCTGCGCACATGCGCACTGGGAACAGGCTCCCCTGGGTCCTCTGCCTCGCTGCTGCCAGACTCCAGAGGCTCTGGAGTCAGCACCCCATTCCCAGATGCTCCTGGCCCCATCTCTGCATCAGATGCAAGACCCTCCTCTGAGTCATCTCCAGACTCCCTGCCTGGTCCCCGTTCTTCCCCACTGTCTGATTCTGCTGCCGTCTGTACAGGCTGCCAGCGAACCACAACAATACATGACATTGTATCTCTCCCGTTCTGTTGAGAAAGGGCTGTTCAATTTTGACATAGATAGCCTCTTTGACTCCACTTTCAAACCAGTGGTCCTCTTTTTCCAAGATGTGGACTTTACTGTCTTCAAAAGAGATGGACTGCTAAATCTTGTCCTGATGGGTTTGTTCTCCTGTGTTGTGCCATGTGTTTATGAAGTCAACTAGGTGTTCTTAGATTGCAGCTCCTTTACCTTTTTAATTGGACAAGCCTACTAAGGCTGATAGAGTTAAAGAACATCTGGAGAACTACACATGCCTGCCAAGATTAAACATCTTTTTATGCTTCCTTTGATATCACAAATGCTTTCTTTAAAACATAAACAGTGTCAGGATTTGCTGGTGGTGATGTGATAGATCTGAGGAAGGAAAGGTAAACTTCTCCCTTGTTAAGCTTCCTTATAATCCTACCTCTTTTTATTTTAGTCAATTTTATTAGTTTTAGAAAGAGATAAAATATAAAATGATGGGAAAAGAAGGAAGGGAATCAAGAGGTTAGAAAGGACAAGAAAAAAAGTAAAGAATGGGAAAAAAAATACAAAAAGAGTGACTTCCAACATTCTTCAGTATAGATCCAAATACATAATAACCTCTTAATCTACATTGAAACAGAAACACAACATTGCAATATAAAAAGTATACCAATTTTAACAAGCCTATCTCTTATTCATAATGAGATGGCAAATAAAACTATCTTACATTTTTAAAAACAATAACAACAATAAAGCTTGAGTTTAGTCCTTTGTTAGAGCTTGTCATTGGAATTCTTACAGAATTTTTCATTTTGGGGTGATAAGTTCATAAGTGTTACTTTTAATTTCTAGATGGCAGTGACTTTCTTTAAAAAAAAACAGACCCATGCCCTAGGGAGATTACAATTTAACCTTTTCTTATGAAAACTACTGTGTTGAGCTAATTAACAAAACAGAGTTTACATATGCAGAACAGACTCAAAGAATAATGTAACTTCAATACAGTCTGACTTTAGACACAGGATCAAATACTCAGTTTTGTTGCTTTCATTTGCTTTTTCATTTGATGTTTTCTTTTAAGTACCCAGCCAATTTGATTCATTCTGCCTCTTTTACCCACCCACCCCCTACCCCTTTATTTTTTATTTTAATTCCATGCAGGTAAATCTGTTGAAAACAATGTTCCTCTCTGGGATTGTTACTCAAGGGGCAGGCCGTGGAGGATTCTCAGAGTATGTCCAGACTTACAAAGTTTCCTACAGTCTAGATGGACAAGTATTTACATTCTACAAAGATGAGAACCAAAATCAGGAAAAGGTGGGTAAGAGAGAGCGGCTGAAGGCAAAAGAAGGAAAGAAAAACAAAGGGATTCTTTTAAACCACACTTACGATATGTAAGCATTTTGGAATGATCAGATTTGCTTTATTTACATCGCAATGTTATCCTTTCAAGAACATAAAGTTGGACAACAAAAGCATTTTCAGGTGTTCTACAGAAGGGAAAACTTTGGTTTCCTTTAACTTTTCGTTAATTCTTCCCTTAATTCTTCTTTCTAGTGAAACAAAAGCCTAAAGCCTTCCCCTTCCCTCCCTTCCTCTTCTCTTCCTGTTTCCTTCCTTCCTTTCTCTCCCTCTCCCTCCCCCTGTCCTCCCCTCCTCTTCCTTTTTCTTTCCTTCCATCTTTCTTTCTTCCCTCCCTCCTTCCCTTCCCTTTCTGTCTCTCACACACGAACAAGTTTCCCATCAGGAAAATGTATGAGTTAAATGTGTAAAGTAGTGTGATTTACATTCAAAAGAAGGGAAAGGCCTTGGCAATTCATCTGAGCACTGGTGTAAATTGTTGTAAGATGTACAGAAATCCTTTCTACATTACGAAATATTATAAACATACATGGGGACAAAATGTTCTGTGATTATTTTTCCCCAAAGCCCTGGAGGGTCGGGTTTTTGGGGGAGTGGGTGGGTGCCTTTGAGTTAGTATTAATTCCTGACAACTGTCCGGATTACAATAGTAGCATGTGCAGTTTTCTTGGCAAGATTTTGGAAGAGGTTCGCCACTGCCTGCTTCCCAGGCTGAGAGAGAGAGACTGGCCCAAAGTCACCCCACTGGTTTTGGGTCTAAGGTGGGTCTAGAACTCACAGTCTCCTGGTTTGTAGCCTGGCACCTTAACTACTACACCAAACTGGCTCTTGTATAGAAAATTATACATTATGCGATATTGTAAACAAACTGGAAAAATTTGAGGTGTGTGTGTGGGGGAATTACTTAGTATCTGCATTACTAGAATTCCATTCCTATAGACTGACTTTTTAGCACCTTGCCTTCCCCTATACTTAACGCTAATTATATTTAATTTTCACCCTGCTCCAGATGGATGGGTAGCACTCAGTTTATAGCTTGAGGGTATTTGAAGAGCTCCTGTGGGTGTTAAATATTTGGAAATCCAGCAGTTCTGAATTTATTTATTTTTTGCAAGCCCTGACTAGCAAGATAACCAGAAGCACATTTCTCTTCAAGCATCATTGACTTTGTCAGTTCCTCTTGGGCTTCCTTTCTCTTCCTCTCCCCCCTGTGCCCCCATTTAAGGTCTTCTCACCTTGTGGGGGAAAAAGATACAAAGCACCTTTGAGTGAGTTAGTTCCAGTGTTAACTTCAGGCATGTGGGGTGTAGCCTCTAAAAAATTGAATGCTGAATTGACCTCATTCTAAAAAAAATGGCTTTGTAAGTTATTCTCCAAGTCCCTGCATTAATGAGCAATCAGAACTGCTGAAACTCTTAGAAAAAGCCTTTATTTGAATTTTCCAGCATCATATTTACCCAGGACTAAGTTTTACTAAATCAACCAAAGTTTGTTGATCTAGTTAAATTAACTGTTGCATCCTTGCTCTCTTGTTTAATATTACAAACAAAAGTCTTTTTTTCTTGAGCTGAATGCTAAATACTAAAATCCCACATGCTGTAAGTGGGTTTAACTAGTTTTTATTTTGTTTATTAAATTTATATGCCATCCATCTCACTATATCTCCCTGGACAGCTTATAGTGCAATAAAAACATAAATAGAAAAACAATAGAAAATCACAAGAGCTGAGTGTTTACTGACTGGATGCCTTCCTGTTGCCTATGCAGAGGTAGCAGCAGACATTTTTCTCTCTCTGGGCATAAAGAGAAAATATCTGCTGTGAACTCTGCATAGACAACAGGAAGGCATCCAGTCAGTAAACACTCAGCTCCATTCAATAACCCCGACTCCACCCCAACACAACGGATTACAGGGTCATTAAAAGAAACAAAAATCTGTCAGTTACATGTTTTTATTTCTCTACATTAATCACTTGCAAAGCTTAATATTCTTGAGTTCATCAATTATAGGGATTGTTTTTAGTTATTTTTAAGCAATAATATATAATAGTATCATTGTTGAGTCGTATTATCCTAAGCCTGCAGCTTATCTTAGTACAATGCAATCTTTATTTTGCTCAGTGATCCATGCACAATAAGATGTAAAAGCTTATGAGAACAAATAAATAAGAGAGCAATCGAGGATATTAGTCCTTGATGTGTCTTAAATTCTGCCACAGGAAATTTGCCTATGGTGCTGTCATTAGGATCAGAAGGTAAGCATTTTGTATATCAAAGATCTGTCCATCTGGAATGTTGTTGTGTCTCCAGGGCTGTGTAGCATTGGAAAGGGATTCACATTCCTACTCTTAAAATACTCTTCATTTTGTATTTTCCTTCCTGCAGATTTTCTCGGGCAATCAAGACAAACATACGCCTGTGACCAACATGTTTAACACTCCAATCATCACCCACTATTTCCGAATCCATCCAGGGGAGTGCTATCGTGGCTGCACTATGCGGTTTGAACTGATTGGCTGTGAAATGAATGGTAAATGCTTCCCATTGGTCTAATGAATTTTGGTGGGGGCGCATTGTCTTGCATGGATAATTGGACAATAGGGCTCCCATGCCTTTAGATAGTTTTTTGTTTCCGTAAGACATCCTTTTTCTTAACTGGGGACTGAGAAGAGGGAAGCAAAAGTGCTGACAGAAGATTGGTGAGCCGCAGTGGTGCAGTGGGTTCTGTGCAGTGCTTCTGTGACTGCCGGCTGCCTGCAATTTGGCAGTTCAAATCTCACCAAGCGCAAGGTTGACTCAGCCTTCCATCCTTGCAAGGTGGGTAAAATGAGGACCCAGATTGTTGGGGGCAATAGACTGACTCTGTAAAACCCGCTTAGAGAGGGCTGCAAAGCACTGTAAGTGGAATACAAGTCTAAATGCTATTGCTATTATGGAAACCCCTGGAGAGGTTCTCTGGAATAAAAAATTTCATTTTGGTGATCTTCTACTTTCCAGTAGCTTTTGAAAATTGGGCCTGAGTTGGTTTTTTTTTTTTTTTTTGACACCTGGAACAGTTGGGACAATTGGCCAGTTTGGTGTATTAAAAAAAATAAAAGGGTGCCTGGATGGTTTAAATTACCCTTCAGGAAAGGCAGAATTTTGCAAACTGTATAAATGATGTAAATGATCATGGTCAGCTTTTTTGCATAATCTGGGGCTCTGCTTCAAAAATGGGGAAGGCTAGAATGATGGACCATCTTGACTCTTTTAATTAGATGGTGACATGTTGATGCAAAGGGGATGCTAAGTATTTTCTTTAGAAGGCAAGTCTTCTATATTTGACATTGCTCATCATTTGAAAAGGGGACCTTCAGCTGAAGCATGGGACTTGCCCGTATGGTTGAGTTAAACTGGGCTTCAATGAACTTGACTTAACGGTCCTGGGAACTGTGAAGTCTCTATAATCCATCTTAAACGGGCCTGGATCTCTTTCTCATTTACTGCTTTCAGATGGACAGTCCCTAAGCATCGTAAGACACCATGAAGTTGTCTCAGTCCCACCTCCTTGTCCTTAGTAGATTTCTAGGTAGAAAGAGATGTTCAGAAGACTTCTTTTCTAAGCATTTTGTGATCTATCCTGTTTCAAGTGCATTCCCAAGTGCCCAAGACAGGTCATTTTGCACTTGAAATAGTTTCACATTGCCAAATGTGAAGCCATATGGTTTTTTTCATAGTTTTAATATGGCTTTTCTCCTGTTTTGATTGGGGGCTGCCCTGAGTTGATTATATGTGAATGTTATAAATAAAATGGCTTGAAATGAAATGTTTGCATGCCCTTAGTAGAAAGGGGGGTGGGGGATGAGATTGGCAGGAAATCAAGTTGATTTCATTTTTTAAAAAATTTGCACCAAAATGCGCACATTTTCCCAAAATATGCACCGTCATTTGCAGTTTTGCCTAGTAATTATTTTTGCAAATACTTTGCCTTTCTGTATATTCATGGAAGTATGTCCTTTTGGACAAGCATTTCCCCAGCAGTTCCCTTCTTTTTAAATGGATTAGATTAGAGATTAGAACGGCCCTCACTCTCTAATACTCTTCCAGAAGGCGCTGAAAACCTGGTTCTGCCAGCAGGTCTGGGGAACCCAGAGCGGGATGGAGCCCATCAAATGGCTTGTGTAATCAGCTGTCGTTGGGGTGGGGCGTGGTTTTTTTATTTTTTATTTATTTTTTCTCCAGATTTTTCTATCGTACTTTATTAATTTATTTGATTCTTTTTGTTAGTTTTTTATTGTTTTTTATTTTAAATGTGGTTTTACATTCTGTAAGCCTCCTCGAGTCGCCATGGGTGAATAAGTGGCAATATAAACTCAATAAACAAACAAACAAATAAATAAATGCACATCCTTAATCTGGAGTGTAGAATTCTGGCAGGTTGTTACTACATAAATGCTAACCTGGAATCATCCTCTGTCTGTATCAGCAAACATCAAGAGACCCTCTGGTGGTGGTTTCTATCTAGATGTCTGTTGCTGCTTTTAAAAATTGATCTTCCTCTTGGGAGACTTTTTTGGGGGTGGGGTTTCTCCTTAAAGACACCATCCTTGGGAGAGTCTCCTTCTGTGGGAGAGTCACCTTCCTTCTGAACTCTTGCCTTTCACCATGTCTATAAATCGTTGTGTTACAGTGTATTTCAACACGGCAGGTTGCTCTGATCCACTGGGCATGAAGTCCCGTCTCATCTCTGACCGGCATATCACAGCCTCCAGCATGTACAAGACCTGGGGCATAAGTAAGATGTCATGGTACCCTTACTACGCTCGCCTTGATAACACTGGGAAATCCAATGCCTGGACTGCCCTCACCAACAAGGCAGGCGAGTGGCTTCAGGTATGTCCTTGCCACAGAGGATAAAAGCTGCCGTAAGAAGAAACTGTTTTAAGTGGAATCTGTGGGATAGGGCTGATAAACATGGTCCTTATTGTAACCATACAGCCTCCTTGCATGTGTTGTGGGAGAGAGAGAGAGAAAGAGAGAGAGAGAGCTTTAAACTAAAGTCGAAGAATGAATAAAATAAAAAATGTAAATATTTCTGGTTCAATGCACAACGAAATATGGAGCCTGGGTTGTCCGTCAGCCCTCAGATGGAGAGTCAACACCCCCAGATCTGAAGGTGGTTCATGAGGAAGAGGAGGAACAGCTGGGTCCAGTGCCTGATGCACAAAAGGCAGAGGAGAGGAGAGTAGTGGAAATTTATGGGCCAGTCCTTGGGACGGAAGAGCCACTGCTGCTAGCAAAGCCCCACCCTGGCTCTGGGGATAAAAGGCAGGGGGCGGAGATGAATAGATGTGGCAAACAACTATTCATCTCTCTGCCGGACAGACTTGTTAGCCTGTGTTGTGAGAGAAGCTTTTTGCCAGGTTTGCTGGCGCTCCTAACAAAGGAATCATTAATTTAACTATAGAAGGTTTGTTGTGTTCGGGGAGCTGGGTCAGAAAAGCATGGTTTATAATAGAAGAACTTATTACAGGCCATCCTCAACTTAGAATCTTGTGTTTAGTAACCATTCAATTACAACAGCACTGAAAAGAAGTGGCTTATGGCCATTTTTCACACGACCGTGTAAGATCTGCATGGTCACATGATCAAAATTTGGCCACTTGGCAACCAGCTCGTATTTATGATGGTCACAGTGTCCCGGGGTCATGTGATCCCCTTTTGCAACCTTCTGACAAGCATAGGGATTGGGGAAGCCAGATTCCCCTAACAACTCAGCCACAGCTGTCTTACTAACTTAACAACTTGCTAAGCAGCCAGCTGTAAGTCAAGGATCACCTGTACTATTTAAAAAAAAAACAACTCAGAGAAGTTATTTTTCCACTTAGAAAAATAGCTTGCTTGAAATCAGAAAGGTTTATACTTGATCAGTTTGTGCATGAGTAGCTTGTCTCTTATCCTATCTGCGAGTAGTATTGCTTTTTTTTTTTTAAAAAGAGAGAAATGAATATGTTGGATTCATACCCTATTGGAGAGTCAATTAAACAAAGCTAATTTCTCAGGAAGAAGAGAACATAGAATAACTGAGTTGGAAGGGACCTTAGAGATCTACTTCAACCCACAGGTAGAACGGAAAACCCTATACCAGTGGTGGCTAACCTTTTTGGGCTCTTGTGCCAGCACCTAGAAGGCAATACACAGCCCCCTCATGCCCCCTGTGCATGTGCATGCAATTCTCCCACTCGCTGCCCCCTTACCCGCACTGCACCTCACAACTGATTTTCCACCAGTTTGAAGCCATTTCAGCCTCCCAGAGGCTTGAAAAAAGCCTCTGCAGGCTTTGCAGAATGAATAATAGACCTGTTTCGTCACTTCCGGCATTTCTGGAAATACAAGAAGTGACAAAACAGGCCTATTATTCATCCTGCAAAGCCTGCAGAGGCTTTTTTCAAGACTTTTTCAAGGCTTCAAACCAGCCAAAAATCAGATGTGAGGCACATGCGTACGCAGTGAGGTAAGTTTGCCTGCGGCTTGTGTGCTGGCACAAATGGCTCTGCGTGCCACCTGTGGCACGCGTGCCATAGGATCGCCATCACGGCCCTATGCTATTGCAGATAAATGGTTGTCCAGTGTCTTCTTAAAAGCCTCCAGGGATGAAGCTCCCATAATTTCTGAAGGCAAGGTGTCCACTGGTTAATTGCTCTTGTTGTTAGGAAGTTTCTATTTAATTCCTGGTTGCTTCTCTCCCTCAAATATTGGAACACTGCTATCATGTCTCTTCTAGTCCTTGTTTTCATTAGACTAGCATCCCCATCTTCTCCCTCACCCCAAAATATTAAGTCTCAAAGAGGATTTCCAGTGTTGTAATGAGAAAAACACATTAAGGATATGCCAGTTTGGTTGAACGGGTATATTTTAACTGACCGTCAGTGTTTAATTAAGATAAAGATTTGATCTTGGAGGTAAGGATGAACAAGCCCTTTTTCATTTGGCAATTCCTTTAATACATTTAAAACACCTTCCTCCTCTTTCCAACCTCAAATCTTGGCCCAAACCAACTCTGTTCATTCATAGAATTGGTGAATCTCAGCAGGTTTCAAATTATTATTTTGAAGTTTTTCAGGGCCTCTTTTCATTTCAAAGAATGTTGAGTTTGCAAAGCCTTTATACCTTAGCACAAAAGGAAAGAGGGATGGGAGAGATGTGAAGGATGCAAGCTCAGTCTGTTTTTCCTTAGTAATATTCCTTCTGATCCAAACAACAACGGCAAAACACAACCTACCTCTCTTGAATGCAGTTTAGGGTGCTAAAGACTTGAAGTTCCGTAGCTCTTATTCCCTTATACTCTTCTGTTGCTCCCATCTCATTTTTTATATTTTTGATGTTATAATCATCCTCTTTAAGATTAATAAATTTAATGTATATGGTGCCCAACTGCCAATGATTCTAGGCAGTTTTAGGTTTTTTTAGTTAAAAAGTAACTCCTAGTTAGCTTTTTACTTTTTACACTCTGTATGGATCTATTATGGAATTCCTTTAAATTATCACTTTTTATATATTTTATGACTCACATATAAATGTATGCATAGATAGTTCTTGACTAACAGCCACAAATTGAGCCCCCAATGTTTGTGGTTATGTGAGACATTTATTGAGTTTTGCCCCATTTTATGACCTTTCTTGGCACAGTTGTTAAGTGAATCATCAAAGGGCATTTATCACTGGAAGTTTTTGAGAAGAGACTGAACAGACACTTCTCTGAAATGGTATAGGGTCTCCTGCTTAAGCAGGGGGCTAGACTAGAAGACCTCCACAGTCCCTTCCAGCTGTATTCTGATTGATTGGTTTACTTCTACCGGTGGAATTATCACGCTTGTTTTCTGCAGATTGATCTTCAGAAATTGAAAAAAGTGACTGGGATTGTAACTCAGGGAGCACGAGATTTTGGGCACATTCAATACGTAGCAGCCTACAAAGTGGCCTACAGCAATGATGGGAAAACCTGGACTTTCTACCACGACAACAGTACAAACAGCATTAAGGTAGAATTGGGCAAAATCTTTTTGTAGGATTGGGAGTCAGTGCAGGGTCTGTCTTTCGTTTGTTTGTTCATTCATTCATCTATTCTTTTTTTTTTGACTCATTCATTCATTCAACACAGGCTCAGTTTGTAAAAAAGTTGACAAAAGCTTCTGTTAAAGTTATAATGTTCCCAACAGACATAAGGAAATGAAAACAACAAATATCTAATCAAAAATACAACACCACCAGGATATTGTTAATTCTTTCATAACCCAACTGTTCCCCACAGCATATTTTTTATATGTCATGGAGTAGTTCTTAGACTGTTCCATTAATGCTGTCCTGAAATGTTTCCTGTAGTTTCTTCAAAATTTTATTCCTCTGTGAAAGGGCGAAAAGGAGGAGGGAGGGGATGGAGGGACAAAGGGAAGGAGAGAGGGAGGAAAGGAACAAAGTTATGAAATATGACTTCCAGCTTTCTTTTCAAGAAATAATAGCAATCTTCTAATCCTCACTCAGATATGATATGGAGTGCGCTCTTTCAAATCCGCTGCTGCTGTCTTCGTCTTCTTCTTCTTCTTCTTCTTCTTCTTCTTCTTCTTCTTCTTCTTCTTCTTCTTCTTCTTCTTCTTCTTCTTCTTCTTCTTCTTCTTCTTCTTCTTCTTCTTCCTCTTCCTCTTCTTCTTCCTCTTCCTCTTCTTCCTCCTCTTCCTCTTCCTCTTCCTCTTCCTCTTCCTCCTCTTCTTCTTCTTCTTTTTTATGGCATATTATGAAATTTGGAATCTTTCTTCTGCCCAGGCTTGGTTAGCTTGTAAGATTTCCTTTTGAAAAAAAAAATGTGACAAAATGTAATTCACCAATGATGCCCCTTAAGGGAACTGGCCTTGCTTTGTTTTTCCTTGAAGATGTTTCATCTCTCATCCAAGAAGCTTCTTTAGTCCTGAACTGTCAGAACTGAAGAAGCTTATTGCATGAGAAGCGAAACGCCTTCAAGGAAAAACCAAGCCCAGTTGTCCTTTTGAAAAAACGCCTTTGGGATAACCATGACTTGGATGACTGAGAATCTCCATAGACATCTCCAAGTCTGTGTTCTTGTCCTCTAGCATCAGAGTGCCAGTGTTTTCATTGTCACACCAGGTGGCAGCACTTAATCTAACAATAGCTAAACAGGGTCAGATCTGCTTGGTACTATTAGGAAAGTAGACTATCAGGAAATCCAAGGGCAATAAGCTAGATGGGGAAGCTTTAAAGACAGCCAGAAAGAAGCCAATAACAAATTATTTCTATAGTGTACCCAAGAAAGCAACAGAGTCATTTGGAGTTAAATATCATTGAAGACTTTCATTAACATTTCCCTTTTTTTAACTGGTGTCCCTTGCCTAATTTCCTGTGGTTTCCCTTGGTAAAAATATCTGGAGTCAGTCTATGAATATAAGGCATCATAAGAATAAGTAAAGTGTGTCTCTCGGGCAACAGGAATGTGTTTCTAGCTTGGGTTTTTTTTTCACCATCCCAGATGAATTTAACTTGGTTTTCTCAATCTGCATATTCCAGTAGCCCTCGATTTACGACAATTGTTACTTATTTTATTTATTAAATTGGTTTGCTGCCCTTCTCTCTGCAAGGGGAGCCCAAATTTTTTGTTGCTAAGCAAGACGGTGGGTAAGTAAGTTTTGTTTCTTTCTTGCCAAAGTTGTTTAGTGAAGGGTGGTGAGAATTTCAAGGGATGCGGTGTCTCATTGGCTAAGACGCTGAGCTTGTCGACCAGAAAGGTCGGCAGTTCGGTGGTTTGAGTCCCTAGCACCACATAATGGAGTGAGCTCCTGTTAATTGTCTCAGCTTCTGCCAACCTAGCAGTTCGAAATCATGTAAAAAATGCAAATAGAAAAATAGGGACCACTTTTGTGGGAAGGGAACAGCGTTCTGTGTGCCTTTGGCGTTTAGTCATGCCAGCCACATGACCATGGAGACGTCTTTGGACAGCGCTGGCTCTTCAGCTTTTTAATGGAGATGAGCATCGCCTCCTAGAGCTGGAAACGACTAGCACGTATGTGCAAAGTGAACCTTTACCTTTTAGTGAGAATTTCAGATCTTTGCTAAACGTCTGTGGAGATTCTCAGTCCTCCAGGTCATGGTTGTCCCAAAGGTTCTTTTTTCTAAGAGGCAACTGGACTTTCTGTTTTCTTTTCTTTGAAGACATTTTGCTTCTCATCCTAAAAGCTTGAGCTGAAGAAGCAAAACGTCTTCAAAGGAAAAAACCAGAAAGTCCAGTTCCCTTTTTGGAAAAAAAAAGCACCTTTGGGAGATCTTTGCTAACTTCTTAAAAATGTACCTCTTCTTTTCTCCTCCTTCCCCTCTCCGCGTAGATATTCCAAGGCAACCATGACAACAATTCTCACAAGAAGAACATGTTCGATGTGCCCATCTATGCCCGCTTCATCCGCATCTTCCCTGAAGCTTGGCACAACCGTATCACATTGCGAATGGAACTTCTGGGATGCGACGAGTAGATGGTTGAACATAGGAGAGATGGTGTCAAGAATCAGACTGCTCCACCTCTCCCCACTGATGCTCTCCCCCCCCCCCAAGATCCCACGGGGCTTACAGTTCCCAGTGTCATCTCCTCCACATCTTTTATTTTTGCACCATTTGTAAGGAGGTCTTAGCTTTCACAGGTTGGGCATTGCTAAACTTTTAGAGATGATACCAAGAACTGGTGAAAGAAGGGATTTTAGTATGCCCTACCTGGTCCTTTTCTGGCCCTTCTTGCTTTCTCCAATTATGTGTCTGGCTCTTTGAGGCATGGTTGCCCAGTTCTGGATGGCCTCCTCAATGCCAGCCCTGCACTTTAAGGACCTTTTTTCTGTGGCAGGACTCTCTATGTTTAAGGTCCTGCCAAGTTTTGGGTTCTCCTGGAGCATGACCATACACTGTAGATTTAAGTGGAGCTTAGCAGTCATTCCTTCTCTCCAAGGAACCCTCAAAACTATAATTTGGGGAAACATCGAGTTCTCTAGCACAGATCCTCTCTTTCTCTAGAAATTACAGTTCTCAGGATTCTGTTTTTAGACAGCTGACGTGCATTTTATGGACAAAGGAACAGGTAGTTTTGCCATCCCGGTTTTGAAAATTAAATAGCATCCTCAGGCTGGTGCTTTCGGCTTTGTGCCAGTGCAAGCAGTTCCCACCTGTGTTTCTATTTAACTTTTGCCACCATGAGGGCTAGAAACTATTTCCCTTTTTTTAGCCACAAGAATGAGATTTTTCACTTGCACAGATCCCGCTGTTTTGTCTTCTTTTAGCCTCTTGTCTGGACTCTTCTGAAGCCACTCAATCACTTCCTCTTCCCCCAAGTACTACACTTGTTGCTGACTGAAAGAACTGAGATGTTCTTCTCTCTCCCCTCTCCCCTCATCCCAGCTGCCACCAAGGATTCTACTCCGCCATGTCAACTCAATCCTTGGCAGAGATGCTAAGAAGAAACAGAATTTTCTGGAGGGGAAGAAAAACATTTAAAAAACAACGCAAATAGATGCAGGCCGTTCTTTTTGGCAGGGCTGAGGGAGGGTAGGGTTGGGACATATGTCTTTCTGTAGTCAGTGGCTGGCTATGGGGTGGAGTGGGGAGAAATGAGGATGTGGGTTCTGGAAGTAATTAACCCAGAGCAAAGGAATCCAAGGTTGTAAGCAATTCTGAGGACGGCTGTGACTTCGCAATGGGATGCAGTGTTAAAGAAGGACAGGCAATATTAAAACTCTGATGTCTGATGTCTCTCTCCATGTGTGGAACTCAGAAAGAACTTTAAAAAAGCTTTTAAAGAAAGAAAGAACCAACGGGGTGGGAGGGTAAGGGAGCTGGGGTGGTACACATCAAAAGGCATCTTCCTAGATGGGTTACTTTTAGAACTCAGAGAAACTCTCTGAAACTTTTGTCCAAGTTTTGTATCTCTGGAAATTCAAGCTACGTCAGCGATGGGCAGCTCCATCTCCATTTAGTGTCCTGTCAGGCTAAACTTGGAGAAAACTGCCCAATTTCTCCCCATATCAAGGCAAGAAGCAGATGGAAATGACTACTTTACCAATATGGCATATTAGACTTATATACTGCTTTACAGTGCTTTTACAGCCCTCTCTAAGCGGTTTACAGAATCAGAATAGTTGTCCTCAACAATCAGGGTCCACCTCAGAAGGATGGAAGGCCGAGTCAACCTTGAGCCTGGTGAGATTTGAACTGCCAAATTGCAGGCAGTCAGTAGTCAGCAGAAGGAGCCTGCAGTACTGCACTCTAATCACTGCGCCACCACAGCTCAAGCCCAGCATTGTTGAAAAGTTGGGTGGGATACATTGGTGGTGGTGATGATGATATCCATTCAGTCACATCTGACTCTTGGTGATTCTGTGGGCCAGGTCTTGCCATATCTTCTGATCTTGCACTATTTCTTTGAATTTTTCTATGCGCTGTCAGCTTCGATGGTGTGGCATGCAAAATAACCCTGCAATCATACCTTCAGCAGCTTCAAACAACATCTGGCTATCCAGATCCTTGGGAAGGACTTGATAGATGGATAATAATGCCAAATCCACTCTAAACATCTGGCAAACTGGGCAACCAACCACCATCATAAAAACCTGAGCAAACAACTCAAACTTTCCCCTAATTCAACCCTGCCCATGTGTGTGGTGCAGCCTCTCGATGGCTTTTGACTTTTCTCAAAAATGAGGTGTGTGTTTCTTGGTCATCAGAATGTTCTCTGCCGCTGGTGTTAGTCAGGGAAGCCTTATAAAGCAAGGGTTCTCCTGAAGCTTGACACTGGAAAATAAGAGAGCTAAAAGTTTTTTTTTAATTTGGCCAACTGATTCTGAAACCTGAAACTGGCTCAAAGTGGACTTCTCTCTTGCTCTTGCTCTTTTTTTTTCTTTTGCTGAACTCTTGCCAGGCAGAGAACAAGGAAAAGGAATTGTGAGTTTTCATTAGGCTATTGAATGAGTGGTGCGGTGGCCTAGAGGTGGAGCTCTTGCCTCACAATCAGAAGGCTGTGAGTTCAATCCTAGAGGCAGATATTTCTTTCTCTGGGCACAATGAGAATATATCTGCTGAACAAAACTCCGCATTGGTGACAAGAACGGCATCCGGCCAGTAAATACTCAGCTCTATTCAGTTGCCCTGAATCGCAAAGGATTATGGGGTTATTAAAAGAAGGAGATTAGGCTCTCAAAGATGGATTTTAGGATGACAATATCAGTCTGCAAGTCCCAAATTTGAAGTTGCTATTTAGAGTTTAGGGGTGTACTGCTTCTCTAAGAACCTGAACTCTATTTTCTGAGGACTTTCAGTTTATTGAAAGGAAGAAACTTCAGGGAAATGAGGTAGAGGAGGGATGAGGTTGGAGACCATTGGACTCTTGACATGTATTTTATGATGGTTGTGATGCCCTGGTGTCATTGGATATCCATTTCTGAGTTTTCCAGTCATTTTCTGACAAGCAAGCTCAATGGGAGAAGTTGGATTTTTTGAGCAACCATTTGATTCACTTAACAATTGCAATTGCTTTGCTTAAAAACATGGTTAAAAAAGGGTTGTTAAATTGGAGGACAAGTTGAATCCTTGGGCATCCTTCCTGTTGTTGGGATGCAGTTATGTCACAAGTCAACATGTTCTGATTGGATTGTTTTCTGAGCCCACCTTGACCTTCCATCCACCCAGTGCTTTTAAACTGCTTCCACTATGCACTCTAAGCAGTGTGCAACATTATTGAATCATTTCATGAAAACCAAATCAATAAAACCACATCTGCAAACGCTATCAATAAAAAATGTCATAAAATTTGAATAACCCAGCCATTATTGCCTCCAAAATTTACTGTATACTAACAATGTCCCCAGTAGGACTTCCCTCTTCTATCTCCATGGATTAAACCATCAAATTAATAGCAATAGCATGTAGACTTATATACCACTTCACAGCCCTCCCTAAGCAGTTTAAAGAGTCAGCACATTGAACCCCAACAATCTGGGTCCTCATTTTACCAACTTTGGAAGGATGGAAGGCTGAGTCACTTGAGCTGGTCTGGATCGAACTGCTGGCAGTTGGCAGAATTAACCTACAATATTGCCTTCTTCCAGGGCTCTGTTAAATTAAATCACAATATGGTCAATATGTTGGGGTGCAGCATATTGTATGAATAAAAACATCAAGAGATAGTGGTCCTGTCTTTGGTGGAGGCATTTAAGCAGGACTTGACCAGCTATTAGTCACTGATCCCATGTAGCTAAGATTCTTCTATTGAGCAGGTGTGAACTTCAATGCTCCACAATCAATAATTCCCTTGAGTATTGCAGCAAAGGGCAGCACACCTTGTGCTCTTCTCCACACAATGAAGTCACAAAGGCACACTAAGAAATTCTGACAATTTACTGTAGGGCAATTCTCTTTTTTCCATATTCATTTTTTTTAACTAGGACAATTGAACCCCCGAGGCTTCAAAGCAGCCAATCAGAGAGTGACAGCACAGGGAACAAATCCAATGTACAAGAAGTAGCAAAGAGGGGACAGATGTAGTTCAGGAGTAAGAAGTGAATAATTGAATTGTGCTTGGCTGGGGAATATAGGATGTGTGAGACTACAGTAGAAGCATCTTCTCCAGACTATCTTCCGGGGGGTTTGGGTGGTGCAGTGTGGAAGTGTGTGAATCTTGCTGTGCTGGAAGATGCTGAGGATAGATATTTATGCAGTGAAGAAACCTTGTAGCAAGGTAAGCACTGATAGGTACTCGGAGTTAATAACAAACTGTTTATTTGAAGAACAGTCCAAACAAATTCACAGTTGAGAGACTTTGGAAGAATGCTATGGGAACCAATAAGCTCCACCCAGCCATCTCTGCTAATCCTCTTTTACTTTTCCAGTGGTCAAAATATTGAATTTCCCCAACTCCCCCTTCTGTTTATCTTTAGTATTCTTTTTTTTTTCCTAAGCAAAGGCCATGTCTTCTTTCCAAATGTAACTTAATAGCATCACTGAAAAATCCTTTTCTTAGTATCTCTGCCAGATGCACTGCAGATCTCTAGAGGATTAAAACTTTCACTGGAGACAGTTCAGGGCTTAAAAAATTGCAGAGTGCTTTCATCTGGATCTCAAAATCTGTAGAAACCAAAGCAACTACCAGCTGAGTCTACGCTTTGCCCTTCAACGAAACCCATGGGGCCATATTGTAACTCAGCATGTTGTCTGAATCAAGCCTTTGTGATGTTGGTAAACCATGGCTAATAGTTGATGAAGATGTGTGAATACTAAGCAAACTATGGTTTGGGTGATGTGTGAACTAGACATGGATTCTTGTATTGACTGGTAGCTAAACTCTTAAAGTAGGTGAGACTTAGCACCTTGACTCTGCAAGGGATTGCTGTGATACTAAGCTGTGCTTCTTCCCCACTTCAATTGTTTGCACCATGAAGAGAGAAAGACTTCAATTTCTGAAAGAAACACCATTTCCAATTCTTAGAATGGTTCTTAAGTTTCTCCATCACTTTGTGGGAATTTTCGCAGGGCCCCAACGCAACAGCTAAATTGTGTTGTGCAAACACCGCCAACTACTGATTGCAATTTAGCATCACTCAAGCTGTGAAATTAGTTTGTAGTTCAGTGAACTGTGCAAAATTGGCTGGAGAAACCACGATTAACGACATGCAAGTGTATCGTGCGAATACACTCACCGAAGCTGAGTGCCTTTCAAAGTGGGCTGAATAAATCCATCTTGTTCTCACAGTTGGTGAGCCATTCGAAAAGGGGCATCTTTTCGGCGTATCATTATTTTTAATTGTACTTTACTTCAAGGTTTTGTCATCCTGCCATGCTTCATGGGTGCTCTCATTTGGGTATGGCTCATAGCCCGTCCGGGAGGAGCGGCTTCTCTCCCTGGGAAATCAGCGAAACTATTCACTTGCAGCTCTTCCAGAATCAAAGGTTTTGAGGTGCTCCTGGCGGAGGGAGGATGGGACATTCTTAATTGCTCAGCTGCTAACATAAATGCTGGGGCCCTGGATGCTGTCCGAGACAGGCACAGCTATCATAAAAGTTGGTGCCAAGGTGAGAGAATGGCTCTACCAGCTGGTTCCACTCTCCCTACTCCTTCCATTCTCCCTACCCATGCTGCCATTCAGTCAGTCCCTCCCTCGCACCTCTGTTCCACAAGTTGTAAATACAATTGTCAGCTCATTAAACAAAACAGAGGATCTGGCATTTGGCAGATCAATTAACTGATTAAAGTTTCATACGCTTGCACATCTAACTCATGCTTCAGTATAGTCTTTCTCTCTGCATTTTTTTCTCACCTATGGATCTCACATTATACTGGGAGAATGTCTTTATTTCTGCTCCTTTAAAAAATAATAATACTGTTAACAGTTTGGCTTTCGATGGAGGTATTCTTTGATCAAGTTGGGTGCACTCATGAGCTTAGAGCTGTTTTTCAAAGATCCTTAATCCTCTACATAAAACAGGCAAGACCTCATGACCGATGGTTGGAAAGCAGAGCTGTGAAGTCTGTACTTTGGATCTCTCCCTTCCCTTGAATTTACTGGATACAGTTTGGTTGTGTCTATTGCAGTTTTGTCTATTGCAGTTTCCAGGTGTTTCTTGCAAATATCACAAGATGTTTCAGATCTCTCTCTCTCTCTCTCTCCCTCTCCCTCTCCCTCTCCCCCCCTCTCTCCCCCCACCTCTCTGTTCCCCATTGCACTAAGCCACAATGCATTTCATTTGCTTTTGGCTCAGCATGAGTGTGAACCGAGCTACTTTGGTTTATTGGATAAGCCAAATTTAAAACAAATCAGGGCTTATTGTGATTGTGAATCCAGCCAGCATGAATGCAGGGTTCCCTGAATAGATAGACAAGATGCTAAATAAATTCTCAATGCTGTCTTATTTATTTTATCTTTTTATTAAATTTTTATGGCATCCATCTCCCTTATAAGGAGACTCTAAGATACTGTTAAGTCTTCATTGTGCATTGAACCAGAAATATTTTCATTTTTTATTTTATTCATTCTTCAACTTTAGTTTAAAGCGCTCTCTCTCTCCCTCTCTCCCTCTCTCTCCCTCTCTCTCTCTCTCTCCCTCTCTCTCTCTCTTTCTCTCTCTCTCTCTCTCTCTCTCTCTGTGTGTGTGTATAGATAGCTGGCTCACAATACACTGACACTTTGATGTTTTCCAGACCATGGACCTAACAGGGAATGGCCTGTAACAAACTTTTCCTGGTAACCTCTGACTTTTGCCACCAGCAACCTTCCAACATTTTTTCCCCCTGTGGAGCAGAAACTGATAAAGTCTCCAGAATATCAAAGCAGGAAATACATGGGAATCCTGTCTCTCTGTAGGTCGTGCTGCAGAGACAGACATTGTCTCTCACTGTTGCATATCAATCTGGTGCTGCCAGGTGTCTGGAAGACATCTGCACCGGAAACACAAGGCTCTGGCCATCCTCCCTTGAAAGAAGGAAATTCCTGGTCAGAGATATGGTGCTGAACCAGAGAGCAATGCCCTGGAAAGACTCTGTCTGAAGTCCATCGTGAAAGCTGCTTCCTGAAAGGAGCAAAAAACCAGAATTTCCAATTTATCCTCACAAAAACTTGGCAGGGTAGGCTGTAGTAGGAGAAGAGGTCATGTAACTGTGCACAGTAAACAAAGTAAGAATGTTCATACAGAATCAAGACTCAAAGTGCCTTGATCTTGTTGAATCATTGTTATACATGAATAAGGGAAGTCCTTGCACATTTGAGCAATGGGTGACTCTAAAAAGGACTAAGCTCAGCTTTTCCTTCTGTAGGCATCTACCTCCAGCTTTAAATATGATGTGTGGGGTCATGGTGACCTAGAGGCTTTTGCCAATCTGTGACAGCTGAATGATTACCCTGGAATTATTTCCAGGAACAATAACCATCCTAGGGTGCACCCCTTCTGAAGGAGTTCTGAACTGTTGCAGGAACTGGCAAGGCTAGTCTAGTGAAGAGAAGGACCAGGGAAGACATGATAGCATTCCAAAATTTGAGGGGCTGCCACAGAGAGGAAAGGGTCAAGCTGTTTTCCAAAGTACCTGAAGGCCAGACAAGGAATAATGGATGGAAACTGATCAAGGAGAGATTCAACCTGGAAATATGGCGAAACTTTCTGACAGGGCGAACAATCAATCCATGAAGTTGCCTTCGGAAGTTGTGGGAGTTTTATCATTGGAAGCTTTCAAGAAGAGATTGGACTGCCATTTGTCAGAAGTGGTGTAGGGTCTCCTGCTTGGATGTTGGGGTGGATTAGATGACCTACAAGGTCCCTTTCAGCTTTGATAATTTATTAAAGAGTAAGCAATGCTGTACCCATGCATAGCTGTCTGCTCATGAGTTACCTCGGCTGGCACATTCCAGTTAGAACTGCCTTCATTTTCTAACATGCTTTTAAAGGGGGGAAAAAAAGGAATGGGACCTGGGTCATTAAACAATGTATTTGTCAATCTTTTCCAATAGGCCTTTCCTGCCCAAGGTCATTAGACTTTGCCTTATCACCCTACTCTCTTGGCTAATAATAATTCAGGACAGGGGTCCCCATCTGCCAGGCTGCGGCCTGTTCAAAATTGGGCTGCGGGAGAAATGGGCAAGTATACACACGCATATGTGAAACCTACACCCACACAAACAGCCCAAGGTATTGCTCATGCGAGTGAGGCTTCATGCGCGAGCCCAAGCACCCTCTATTCAAGCAGCCTCTACTCATGTGAGAGGAGCTTTGTGCAAGAGTGCAAGCACCCTTTGCTCATGTGCAAAGTTCAATTTGCATGAGCAGAGGGCGCATGTGCACACCGTTCACACAAATGAAACTATGAGTTTGAGCCTGCCATTCATACCCCCCTTACACTGGGCTGGGCTGGACTGGTTGGGGACCACCAATCCAGGTGGTTGCAGCCAATGGCCATTTCCCCCTTCTGTGATGTAAGGAGAGGCCAGCTAATCATGTTGGCAGAGGGTTGGGCTATCTTGATCCTTTTGAGTCACACCAATCCAGTCAATGGAAGCCAAAGGTATTTTCTGTAACACTGAAGAAATTTGCCCTCGTACCACTGTGGAGATTTGTGATGCTTGGCAAGGAACTGCTCAAGACCATGAATCTTCAATTGGTTCTGTTTCCAGGAAGAAAAGGAACAGGCTGTGCACACCTCAGGACATTCCTTAAAACCTCCTGGGAGCCATTTGTGCTCCATTGCCACACACAAGACAGCAGGCAGTGTTTTCCTTTACCTGAAACAATGGAGTAGGTGACTCAGCATCTTTGGCTTGGGGAAATTGTGTATCCCATGATTGTGGAGGTATCAGGGAAGGCAACACTTCCAAAAACAGCAGAGAAACAAGAGCAAACACTCTGAAAAAAAAAAACCAATGTTTTTAGATGCTTAACCCAATGTTTATGCCAATTGTGCATAAGAGATCTTTTTATGTTTTAATTGGTGCTTGCAAACCTGCAATGGGCAGCTGCTGCTGCTGCTCACCCATTTTTCAGTTAACAGAACCCTTGACATGTATCCATCAATATCTAATCCAATATGGAAGGATAATGAGCCACCTTCAAACATCTGGGAGCAGATCAGACAGGACATGAGAAGCAAGGGATTCTACATAGTTCAGAAGAGGAGAATAGCAATAGCACTTAGATTTATATACCACTCACAGTACTTTACAGCCCTCTCTAAGCAGTTTACAGAGTCAGCATCATGCCCCAAATAATCTGGGTCCTCATTTGACCCACCTCAGAAGGATGGAAAGCTGAGTCAACCTTGAGCCTAGTGGGATTTGAATTGCCAAATTGCAGTCAGCTGGCAGTCAGCAGAAATTGCCTGCAGTACTGCATTCTAGCCACTGTGCTACCGAGGCAATTGCTGCTGCATTCCAGATCCCATCACCTTAAACTACTGCCCATGCTGGCAATGGTTCTTGGGGTTAGTTCCCACCACAGGTAGTCATTATGGTAATGGGTGAGGACTTGGTGTGAATCAGGGGTAGCAGAAAAAAGAGGTGGCAAAAAAGGAAGGCAAATACACTATAGGATGGATAGGCTAATCTACACATTGGAAGAGGAATAAGAATATTGAAAAAGAGTATTCCCTTTGGAGGTTTACAAAAAAAGTGGGAAAATTATTAACATTGCTAATATAATCACTTTCTCAGGTGCCTGCTATCCCAAGAACACAATAACACAGACAAAGCATGAAAATCGGATTCCTTACTAGTGGTAACAAGTAGCACCTAACTGGATTTTTTACTGGAAAAGTTCTTGGGAGAAAGTCCCTCCCAATATTTTTCTTGGGGTTGAATAGAGCCTTCAAGTGCTAGAAAGACTGGTAGTGAAAGACAGACATGTCAGCACTTAAACCTCTAAGTAGGAATGATCCTTGGCTCCATTAGTTGAGAAAGATATAATATATCTTCTATAATTCTGTAGAAGTCAAGTGTATTGCATACAGAACTGAGAATCACATGTGCCAAAATCCCTAAGTTTTACTTTTCCTTCCCTTAACTGACTCTCCTCATTGATTCCCCCCCTCCCATGACCAATCAGGTTCAAGTAAGATGTTTTCAAAATGGTCACTTCAAGCTTAGGTTGGTATGTGGTTGCCTTCTTCTCCCAGCCAGGTGAACTTGAAGCAGCATCTCGGAGAGATACAGTAGTTACTTTCGCTTTCCCCCAAGCATTCCTCCTCCCATCTACCCTCCCCAGAGTTCATGGAAGACTGTCACTGCATGGTAGTGAAGCACACAAGCCAGCATAAAGTGGAAGCTGACAGACTGAAACATTCACATACGCATTCTGGCCATCCAGTGGGTGCAAAAACACAGCTTTCATTGATGTGAATTGCACCAAAACGTTCTCCATGGAAAAGAGTTTCAGAAGCAAATTCTCATCCATCAAACTAAGTGTGAATGGATAAGGGGGGAGAGTGCATGAATATTTCTCAACCTAGCACTAAAAAAAAAATCCTCAAAGAGTTTGTAAGGTTGGGTTTTTGCAAAACTACCATCGTTGGTATCTAATGAGGGAACTCATTCCAAGAAACTGCAAAAGTACTTCATGGAAGTTGGGGGTAACTTCCTCAATTGGGGTTCCATCTGAATCAATATTCTTTTCCTGGCACCATCTAGACGCCCAGATTCAGGCGCCTCATTAGAAAAGTATAATCCAAAATCAACAGCACTGTGTGACACATGAAACCTTCAATCTCCTTTTCCTTTTCTGTAGCCAGGTTCCCCCTCTCGTAGTTCAATCAGATTTTAACCTCTATTAAATGCTTCAGCATTTCTTGTACTCAAATCTCTTGCCAAGCTATTTTTATTAAGCCATATGGGAACAAGAAAGAGAGGAAGAGTCTATGGAATGGTTCTTGTGTGTACAACATATTTTGCCATATACCGAGAAGTCTTGTGCTAGGAAATGCCTGGGTTTTTAGATCTTTCCATTTTATTTTAAGAACAACATATTTTTGTATTATGCTTCTAATAGCATACCACTATCCTCAGCAGATTTAGATGTGAAAAGGTCTACAGATGCAACACAGTAACCAAAATTGATAATATTTATGCATGACAGAGAATAATCAACAAGGAGTGCAGAGTATATGAAAACAATGACAGACATAACTGCTTTGTGATAAAAAACCTAATCCAAACCTGAAGTAAATAAATGTGTTTTCCTCCACAGCCTCAACAGGTGGTAGGGAATTATCCCAGCTCCTAAGTTAAGCAGGGTTGGATAATGCTGGGATGAGAGACTCCAGAGTGAGATTTCCAGAGACGTTGGCTAGATTAGAACATTGATAAATATCAACAAATGCAACACTTGGAAATCACATTTGTATTATTGCACTTGATTATTTTTCCCCTATGGTGTGTAGAAATGGGGTTTGGTGGACTTGAGATACATTTGTGTCAGGGTCTGGGAGGGGGCTAATAGCCATAGACTTACATACCGCTTCACAGTGCTTTACAGCCCTCTTTAAGTGGTTTACAGAGTCAGCATATCGCTCCGAACAATCTGGGTCCTCATTTTACCAACCTTGGAAGGATGGAAGGCTGAGTCAATCTTGAGCTGGTCAGAAACTCCTGGCAATGTGAGCAGAGTTAGCCTGCAATATTGCATTATAAGCACTGGGAAGGAAGGAAGGAAGGAAGGAAGGAAGGAAGGAAGGAAGGAAGGAAGGAAGGAAGGAAGGAAGGCAGGCAATAGTACTTAGATTTATATACCACTTCACAGTGCTTTACAGCCCTCTCTAAGTGGTTTACAGAGTCAGCATCTTACCCCTAACAGTCTGGGTCCTCATTTTACCCACCTCTGAAGGATGGAAGGCTGAGTCAACCTTGAGCCTGGTGAGATTCGTACTGCAGCTGGCAGTCAGCAGATGTAGCCTGCAGTACTGCATTCCAACTACTGTGCCATGGTAATGCACACAAGGCATTATTATTCCTTGTATTTAACCACCAAAGAACAGTGGTAAGTTAACATGCATACAAGTATTGGTATGGTGGTCCTTTTCTCAGTGTCCGTCTCAAGCAAGATTGTCCAAACTTTTGGCTTGCCTGCGCCACATTGAATAAAGAGGAATTGTCTCAGGCTGCATATAAAATAGATAATGTACAGTATGTAAGAAACAAACCCTAATCATAATGCGAACCCAAAACCCTCATGAAGTGAAGCCCCCAAGGTGTAGTTTAAACCAAATGTGTGCAATTTTTTTCAGGTCAAAGTTTGCTCTTTGACTTGGTGAGCCAAGCCTGCATTCCAAAAAGTAGTGTCTGGGGCTGGATAAAAATTAAAAACTTCTTTGAGTTGAGCTTAGCTCATGGGAGTGAGATGTGCTAAGCAGGCAAGCCCAGGAAACAAGAAACACTTGGATTTCTGGAAAAAAATCTTCCTTGCATTGTTGTGTAGTGCAACAATGTCTTGAAAGCAATTATCTAGCTCAATTTATTCCAAGCCTAATTAAGGTGGAGTTAATCTGAGTCTTTTTCTTAAGTTTTTCCCTCTCCTTTGGATTCCAGAATGTTTATTTTTTGTCACATCTTCTATAATGACCTTTCTCCCATGTCTACATTCTCAGGATCTGATGATAGCTGTTGATAGATCTCTGTTGATAGATGACTGTTGGTCGATATGCTTATGTTCTTTCTTTGGCAAAGATATGGAAGTTGTTTGCCATTGACTTTTTCTAGGATTTCTTTTCTAAATAAAGACAGATCCTTGTAGAAGCTACCTAGAATTCTAGAAGGAAGGCAGGAGGAGATATTTAACAGGATTGGAAAGGACCTTGGAGATCTTCTAGTCCAACCCCCTTGCTTAAGCAGGAGACCCTAGTCTATACCATTTCAGATAAATGGCTGTCCAGTCTCTTAATGACCACAGTTAAGTTATCTGATTTGAAAAACCTCCAGTGATGGAGTATCCACAGCTTCTGGAGATAAACTGTTCCATTGGTTAATTGTTCTCACTGTCAGGAAATTTGATCGTCTCCTTGATTAGTTTCCAACCAATTGCTTTCTTGCTTTTACTTTTTAATAAAGCTGGATTCTCCAGTCTGTAAATATGAATACAAATAAATATTTGCAAACAACGGCTTCTTCTTCTTCTTCTTCTTCTTCTTCTTCTTCTTCTTCTTCTTCTTCTTCTTCTTCTTCTTCTTCTTCTTCTTCTTCTTCTTCTTCTTCTTCTTCTTCTTCTTCTTCTTCTTCTTCTTCTTCTTCTTCTTCTTCTCCTCCTCCTCCTCCTCCTCCTCCTCCTCCTCCTCCTCCTCCTCCTCCTCCTCCTCCTCCTCCTCCTCCTCCTCCTCCTCCAACATAACACTTTTAGGTGAGACTGCAAATACCAAGGAACAGGTCTTGGGTGCAAGAGAGAAGCCTGCTGAAATAAGTACTTAGGCATCAAACTTTGCCTGTCCAGTACAGGGTACCTTCCAGAGGTAACCCCAGAAGCAAAGAAATTTTAACCCTCATCCTTTCTAGACAAGGCTTCCTTGTTTGGGAATCTGGAGACAGACTGGTTTTGTCTGATAAAGCCACTCGCTGTTTATCAGAGAAGCAGAAAGAGAATAGCGTCACTTCAGCCTTTAGCCAGGATACTTGGGCCCCCAAGATCAAAGAAGGAGTCTGGGAAGGAGCAGCATCTGGGTGAGAGATAGCTAGTTGGCTAGGGCTGCCCCTGTGCAGAGCAAGTGAGCCAGGAAGGGAGGTCTCGGGAAGCCACCAGAGACTCGCTAACATGTCCATATTAATTAAATAAGCAGAAACAGCTGTCTGGGGAAGAGATACTCCATAGCTGAACACCAGAACACAGACTCTGCTTGCAAAAATCCTCAGATTTAGGGTGCCATCCACATGTGGTGCTCCAAGCCGGGCAGATGCTTTATTATTTTTATTGTTGTTTTATTGCTGTTGTTGTTATTATTGTTATTTAAAATCAATGGCTGTTTTCATTCTACTTTGAGCAGTTCCTGATTCCAGAGTTTTGCCTGGATCCAAACCCCATTTCCTCATCCTAGAATAACAAAGTTGCCCTGCTAAGCTGCAGCCCAAAGGGCCGAGAGGTCACAGTGCACACAATTTTCCAATTCCTTTTGGTACAACAGTCCAGCAGTTAAGCAGCGACAGGCAGAAGGCAGGAATTTGTGCCTGGAAGGCAGAAGAAACCATAGCCCTCTCCCCCAATCAGAATCCTTACAGATGAGTTCAGCTGAAATTCACACCATCAAAGCTAACTCATCTTAACTAGCTTGAGATTGGATATTGGTAATCTTCTGGCTTCCAGAGTCCCCATTTAAGAGACTAACCTGAACTTCTTTGGGAAGCTTTTTCTTGATAAACTCAGCCCTCCAACCAATACCAGTGAAATCACCAAAAAATGTCCTTCGTAATATCAGGGCCCAGGAAATCTAGTCACAATGTTTTGCTGCAGATTTGAACATAGACATAGAATAACAAAGTTGGAAGGGATCTTAGAGGTCATCTGGTCCAACCCCCTGCTTGAAGAGGAGAGTCTATTCCAAATATGAGCCTCTACTGCATCCATTTTCTTTCAGTCTTTCCATAATTGCTGGTCAGGATGGCAAAAAACATTACCAAAAATTGTCCCAAAGGTTTTATTTTTCCAAGAGGCAACTGTACTTTCTGGTTTTTCTTTGAAGATGTTTCGCTTCTCATCCAAGAAGCTTCCTCAGCTCTGACTTTTCCCACCATCCAGTCAGAGCTGAAGAAGCTTCTTGGATAAGAAGCAAAACATCTTCAAAGAAAAACCAGAAAGCCCTTTGGGACAACCATGACATGGATGACTGAGAATCTCCATGGACAATTGCCAAAAATTGTATCAGAGCAGTGTTTGTCAAACATGGCAACTTTATGATGTGTATCTATGAAGATTCTCATAGGTCGTAGTTGTACCAAAAGGTGGTTTTGATTTTTTGAAAAGGCAACTGGACTGATTGTTTTGAGGTGGTAGAAGAAAAAGACCTTTTGCTTCCTATCTCGGAAGCTTCATCAGTTGTATTAGATGGCGTGGGAGATGGAAAGAGTTATTGACAGTTGAGATTGGTTGGTGGGCAGAGGAATGATAGGTTCTGACAGGATTGGGTGGGGGGAATGGAAAGATTGACTTCAACTCCCAAAATTCTCCAGCCACCATACTTGGCATCTTAAAGTTGCCAAGGTTAAAGAAGACTGTATTAAAGCTAATTTAGATCATGTGGGTGATTTGGACTGTGGATGGATTAATTGACATGTTCTTTGAGCAGTTGATGGCCTTATTGACAGATCAGTGGTGGGATTCAAACATTTTTACTACCAATTCCGTGGGCGTGGCTTGGTGAACATGGCATGGCTTGGTGAGTGTGGCAGGGGAAGGATACTGTAAAATCTCCATTCCTACCCCAGCCCTCTAACCTGCTTTCCAGTTCCGTTCTCCTGTGCAGGGCAACCAAAGAAGGCCCAGCCGATCAGCTGGGACTCAATGGGAGGCAGAGAATAGAGGGGGGCAGGGCCGGTCAGAGGTGGGATTTGCCAGTTCTCCGAACTACTCAAATTTTCCGCTACCGGTTCTCCAGAACTGGTCAGAACCTGCTGAATATTCACCTCTGAAGCATGTGTGGAAAGAATAGGTTACATTCAAATTCCATGCTAGATGTGGTAAAATGAAAATCACAGTATTGATGTGAAAAAAATGTGCTAAGCCAGACCAAATGACAATGAAATTATGGCTCAGAGTGTTGTGACCACAAGACCTGGAAAAAAAAAACACCCTTGGGCACACGAGTGGAAAGCTACATCAAATCAGGCATCTAAAGAGATGACTGATGAGGCAGAAGATAACTCCGACAAGAGGTCATCCTGCCAAATTTGCTTCATTTCAACAAAGTTCTTTTCTCATGCTGTTAACATAAGATTAGCATTCAAAATTTAAGCAGGAAACCCCTTTTGAAAATGGAGGGATGAAATGAGCAAACCCTTGGTTCCTTATTTTCCTACTTGCTACCTACCAATGGTTTCAGAAGTTTAACAACGTCTAAAGACAGGAATTTTATGAAGTGCAAGCTTCATTCTATCTGCCCAGAAGCAGCCACACTCAAAGGAATTTGCTCTCCCAGTTTTATCCATCATCCATTCCCCGAGGTCTTAAGAGTGATAACTCAAACAAAGCATCCTTCTTGGAAGATTCTGCCTTGTATGTGGACGTCAGACAGCACCTGCAGCAAAGGCCATCACTTTTATTGCTTATTTACACCTCACCTCACCTTTTTCTTTTTCTCCTTTTGCTCAAGGGATCATACATCATTCACTATTCCAGGTAAGAAAGATTGCCTAAGAGATCATGACTAATGCAGACTCAGCAGAGAAACTTCCTGGAGAAAATGAGAACTTGAATCTGGGTCTTTCCACTCTTTGTGCAATCCTAAATGCTCCATGATATGAAGATCAGAATACCACTGAAAAGGTATTCCTTAAAAACTGCTAAAAGCTTACCACATGCCTATTCCGATACTATACACAAATGTAGAATAAGAATATTATGGAAATGGCTTTAAGATAACCTTAGGCAACCCCAATCAAGCAGACTGCAATTTTTATTATCCCCAGCTAGCATAACCAGGTTGGCTGGGGAAACAGGAACTGCGGTCCAACACATGTGGCTTTTAACCATGGCTAGAACCCAAGAAGCAATTCTAATGCAAAACCCAAGCCATCTTTCTTGGCCACTGCTCAATAATACATTTTGGTGTAAATTGATTGAGAAAACAAAGAATGGTTTTTCCCTGGTAGAAAATTGGATGCCATCTATCGTTTTGGGGATGTACATTTTAAGCTTAATAATGAAAACGTTAAGTGTTGGAGTAAACTGATATTTTCAACATAAGGGGTAAAGTCATTTTTTTTAAAGAATAAGCCTTTGTTTACCCATTTTCTCCTTCAATTTCACCATGATTCCCTTATGATTATGAAGATGAACATAATAGAATAGAATAACAGAGTTGGAAGGGACCTTGGAGATCTTCTAGTCCAACCCCCTTCTCAGGCAGGAAACCCTACACCACTTCAGACAAAGGGTTGTCCAATCTCTTCTTGAAAACTTCCAGTGTTGGAGGTCCAGATCAGTTCAGATCAGATGTTGTTATGGATCAGGGTTATGTAATAATCTCTCGCACACATGCTTAAAAGACGAAAATATTGTGCTTTTCTTTTTCATCCAATATTCTCTCCTCCTCCTCCTCCTCCTCCTCCTCCTCGATGAAATAAATAAATAACGAAAGGACAATCCTGGCCACAAGACCTGTTAAAATTTGCAGTAACCCCTGCAAACTCTCGCAGTAGCTGTTACCAAAAAAATAAACACAAATAAAAATTATTTGGCATGTTTCTAACGGGAAGCAGCCGACAAATATTTAAAGCGCCGAAGCCAAGCCGTAAATAAGACAAGCTCTCTCTGAAGCAAAGGCGTGAATAAGAATTAGGGAAGGCTAACTCTGCCCCTGCCCCGGGGGACCTTTCCCACCCTTCAGAGGAGACGGGTGTTGCCGAAAATCTCAGCGCGAGGGAAAAACAAACAAACAGAAAGAGAGAAGCCAGCGGAGTCCTTCCCGGGGTCCCAGGCTCGAGGCGGGGGGGAGCTGGTGAGGTGGGGGGGGGGGGGTGGAGGGCTCGCGTGTTCCTTTAAGGGGTTGGTCCTGCCGCGGTTTCCTTTTGGGTCGCCGCCGCCCCGCCCTGCGGCTCTACAACCCACTTCGCTAAAGTTGCAAGAGGCTCAGTTGGTTTTTGCCCGCCGCGGAGGGAAGTTTCAACTTTTCGGCTGTTGCTGCTGCTGCAGTTGCTGCTGGCAGAGTCCGTTTCAGGACGCTGCGGGCTTGTTATGCCCTCTTGCTCCGTAAGTAAGATTTGCAGAAGCTGAAGAGAGAGAAAGAGGGGGGGAGCGAGAGAGAGAGAGAGAGGGAGGGAGGGAGGGAGAGAAAGAAAATCACAACGCGTTGGAGGGGGGGGGAGAGAAAGAGAAATGGAGGGAGAGAGGGAGGGAGGAAGGGAAAGACTGAGAGAGAGAAAGAGAGAGGGAGGGAGAAAGAGAGAGGGAGGGAAAGAGAGAGAGGGAGGAAGGGGGGGGGGAGAGAGAGAGACCCTCTTTTTCTCCGTTGGGACTCTGACTTTCATCCCCCGGAGGGGCGAACTGGGAGGAGGCAGGATCGGAGCGCGGGAGGCACGAACGCGCCCTGGCGCAATTTTAAACCCCTTTGCGGTCCACCTAGGCAACCCGATCCGCGGGTATGAGGCGGAACGTGAGAAGTGGAGGAGAAATTCGAGGAAGGGGAGAAGTAGGGAGCAATTTGCAGAGGGGGTAACGAGGATACCACACACACCTAGAGAATCCGTCGGTGGGTGATAAACCTGGAGGGTGCAGAGCCTTGATTTTTAAGGGTTTATCTCAGTTAGAGTTTGTTATCCTCCCCAGCCTTGGTTTTTACTTGGTTGTGTGAACTCAGCTTGTTTGGTCCGGATGTAATTCAGCATATTGTGCAACCCAGAGAAGGTGTGAATTTGGGTAAATCTGCACCTTTTGGGAACACACACAACCCTTGTGCAAGGCTAGAGAGGCAAACGAAGGTGCAGAGTATCGCCAAGCTATGGATCTCTTTTTTGTGAAAGAAGAGATTGGACAACCATTTGTTTGAAATGGTATAGGGTGTCCGGCTTGAAGGGGGGGGGTTGGACTAGAAGACCTCCAAGGTCCCTTCCAACACTGCCGTTCTGTTAAAACTACCAAGCAGAAGATTCCTACCAATTAAGACACTTCGGAACATTTCAAGCCTGCCTCTTATTGGCGTATTGTCAGGTTGCACAGGGCCATTGCAGTACAGGCTGATTTTGTTTTATCTTTTTCATATTTGTGCTGGAGAGCAGTGGGGAGGATCCAGCTGCTTTGAAGTTCGTCCAAACAGTGCCTTGATCTTAAGACCAAACTCAACTGGACTGATTGTCTACAAGCATGGAGATGCCTCTGGTATTATCAAGGTGGGCTTGGCTGCCAAAGAGACCTGAAATGTATGGCCTGATCAGGTTGCATTGTTGGGAAGCATCCCTTTGCATTTAGTGGCCAGCGACCTCTTAAAAAAGGGGTATTAAGACTGAGCCCGACATGTGTAAGGATGAAATTACCTGGGCTACCACCTGAGAGTAGGAAAGGAACAGGAGGATGGATGGAAACCCATCTGAGCCTAGCAGGCAGAGAACTGCTGATATGAAAGAAAGTTTTAACAGGCATAAACTTGATATCCAATGACGAAATCCTTGAATGAATTCAGGATAATTTTGAAGTGAATAAGGAAAGGGAGTGGAGAAAATTCGTCCAAAGTAATTACAATTTATGTATTTTATTCTGTCTTATTTTTTTTATCAATAACTCAAGACAGCAAACATACTTCCTCCTCCTCCTATCTTCCATGCAACAACAACCCTGTGATGTGGGTTGGGCTGAGAAAGAGAGATTGCCCTAAAGTCACCCAGCCAGATTTCATACCTAAGGAGGGACTAGAACTCACTGGCTCCTGGAGATTGGCCAAAAAGCCACCTAACTGGCTTTTATGTCTAAGGCAGGACTAGACCTCACCACCTCCTAGTGATTGGCTCAAAATCACCCAGCCAGCTTTCATATCTAAGGTGGAACAAGAATTCATAGTCTCCTGGTTTATAGTATGATGCTTTAACCACTTGACCAAACTGATAAACCGGTAACCAGACCAATGTAAATAATAACTTTTTCTAGAAAAGGATGACGGAAAGGAATAGCCTGTGGACTGTGGTCTAATTGGACAAAAACCTGAGATTAACCGTCAGATTGCCTCCCAAGAATGGTGAAATTGCATGATTATTTGAATTAGTAACTTTTACTTAAAGGTAAAGGTAAAGGTTCCCCTTGCACATACGTGCTCATCGTTTCTGGCTCTAGGGGGTGGTGCTCATCTGTGTTATAAAGCTGAAGAGCCAGTCCTGTCCAAAGATGTCTCCGTGGTCATGTGGCTGGCATGACTAAACGCCAAGGCACATGGAATGCTGTTCCCTTCCCACCAAAGTGATCCCCATTTTTTTTACTTGCACTTTTAGGCGCTTTCGAACTGCTAGGTTGGCAGAAGCTGGGACAAGTAATGGGAGTTCACTCTGTTACACAGAGCTAGGGATTTGAACTGCTGAACTGCTGACCTTTCTGGTCGACAAGCTCAGCGCCTTAGCCACTGAGCTAACTTAGCAACTTTTACCTACTGCTGATTAATTATTTACAATAAGCCATGACTTCACTTCAGGTTGGGGAATTCTATGCATTGTATGACTACCCTGACGTGATGAACTCTTTCCAGCTGCTCTATGGGTTGGGATAAACTAAAGCAAATACATAGCTGCATGTTTTGCACTGTTTGGTCTCTTGATGGAATCTATGAAAGGTAACTCTGCCTTTCTATATATACTTGGAAACCCTGTCCCAGTGAGCCAACAGATTTTCTAAATTTTCCACTCTGGTACAAGCATGGATTGGATTGCAGCACCAGTTTCTTCAAGATGAGTTGGTGGATCTGTGATAACACTGAAATGCTGATGCCTTAAAACTTGCTTTGCATCAGGGCTCCATTTTCCTTCTCTGAGAGATGCCAAAGTCTTTTTGTAAAAGTAATATATCTTACACCTTTCACAATAGATAGTGGGAATCTTCAACCTTCCTACCTAAAACTTAAACCATACCAGGTTATGATGCATCCCAGTATAATACTTTAATCAGTCCTATCAGGAATGATCAAATTATTATACCCTATTAAATATAGGGTCTCCTGCTCCAACAGGGGGTTGGATTAGAAGAACTCCAAGGTCTCTTCTAACTCTTTGTTCTCTCCATTCTATATTTCACAGGCATTGTCAGAGGAGAGCCCTGTTAATCAATGGTGGGGGGTACTGGAGTCTGAAGCATCCTTTCAGACTAATACTATGGCTCTGATGAAGTGATTGCAGTTCGTGGGAAATTGTACCTTTGAATAAAACTGTTAGTTGAAAGAGATACTACTTGCCTCCACTCCAGAGGTGGCATTCAGCAGGTTCTGACCAGTTCTAGAGAACTGGTAGCAGAAATTTTGAGTAGTTCAGAGAACCAGCAAATACCACCTCTGATTGGAGATTTTGCAGTATCCTTCCCCTGCCATGCCCACCAAGCCACACCCACAGAACCGGTAGTAAAAAATATTTGAATCCCACCACTGCTCCACTTGATAAAGAAAGGCAGTAGACAGATATGTTGCAAAGTAATGAAGCCATCATCAGCTGAGGGACATGTTTGATTTCTTTCCAAAATTCCATGCTGACTTAGCACCACCTATCAATGATGCCAGGGAAACTATTCTGAATTCATCAACCTTTGGAAATTCATGACTCATCTTTGACTCAGTGGTGTCTTTGGAGCCCCAGTCTTAATGCTGGCCATGTAATTCTGCTGCTTTGGTGACCCTTTCAATATCAGGCTAGTAATGGATCCCATCTAAAGCGGGATAAAGGAATCTCTCTGGTTCTATTGTGTTTGCCAATGACTCCTGTTCTTGTGATAACTTTTACTGAATTCTGTAATTGATCACTTTTTTACCCCTTCCCTCTTCAGAACCAACTTTGGGATACAGGTAGTCCTTGACTTATGATCGCCATGGAGCCCAACATTTATGTTGTTAAGTGAGACATTTGCTAAGTGACTTTTGCCCCATTGACCACCTTTCTTGCCACTGTTGTTAAGTGAGTCATTGCAGTTACTAGTAACTTGGTTGCTAAGTGAATCTGGGCTTCCCTATTGACTTTGCTGAAGAGAAAGTCACAAAAGCTGATCACCTAACTCCAGGACACTGCAACCATCATAAATATGAACTAGCTGCCAAGCATCCACATTTTGTTCACAGTGAACATGAGGATGCTGCAATGGTGTGAAAAAGGTCATGTCACTTTTTCAGTGCCATTGTAACTTTGGTCACTAAATGGACTCTTGTACCATTCAACTAACTTGACTTCCCAAATCAGTTTGCTTAACGGTGTGTTAATAAAATGTATACCTCGGTGTATGAGCCATGGTGGTGCAGTGGTTAGATTGCAGTACTGCAGGCTGCTTTTGCTGGCTGCCTGTAAATTTGGCAGTTCAGTTCTCACCAGGCTCAAGGTTGACTCAGGTGGGTAAAATGAGGACGCAGATTGTGGTGGGCAAGTTGCTGACTCTGTAAACTGCTTAGGGCTGTAAAGCACTGTGAAGCGATATATAAGTCTAAGGGCTTTTGAGACTGCAGGCTAACTCTGCCCACTGCTAGCAGTTTGATTCTCACTGGCTGAAGGTTGACTCAGTCTTCCATCTTTCTGAGGTTGGTAAAATGAGGACCCAGATTGTTAGGGGCAATATGCTGACTCTGTAAACCGCTTCGAGATTAAGGTAAAGCACTGGGAAGCGGTATATAAATCTAAGTGCTATTTCTATTGCTATTCCATTGCCCATGATGTGCAACCCATTCCTTAGAAGTATAAGTGCTTTACACCAATGCTTCCTTCCAAATAAATTTGGTCAGGGTTACAGTTAAAATCAGGATTATGGGATCTACTTTAATTTTATATAAAATCCTGAGTTTTCCCTATGCAAGTTAATAACTCTGGAAGTAATCTAGCTTGGCTTGAAAATCTAGAATATCTGGAAGAGGTTCTCAATCCAAGAATTTATTTTTACTGCTAGATTTGAATGGATGCTCTTTACCCAAACTTTCTTACTACGAACAGGAAATGGTTCAGTGGCTAATGGTGAAAAAAAAAAACCACGTCCAATCTTAGGGACTGTAAACTTGTTTACCTCCTAGTGAGAAAGTAGAGCTTTCTTTGAGTCTAATTTGACTCCTGGCAATTTCATTTATGCATGTCCATAAATCAAAAGGAATCTGATAGCACCTTTTAGAACCAGCAAATAAGTTTTCCTGAACAGCAGGTCAATTTGCTCACTAGATCCACGATGTTATGCTATTATGGACAGATCTATATAGAGATAATCCATAATTTGTAACCATAATTGGGATTGGAACATCTGTCAATAAGCGATGTGCTCATTGAATGGATTGCAACCTTTTGGAAGGAAACTTGGAGGTCTTCTAGTCCAACCCCCTGCTCAGGAAGGAAACCCTATAGCATTTCAGACAAATGGTATAGATCTGTGATGGCAAACCTGTGGCACGCAGAGCCATTTGTGCCAGCCCACGAGCCGCAGGCAAACTTACCTCACTGTGCATGCACGCGCCCCACAGCTGATTTTTGGCTGGTTTGAGGCCTTTTTCGGTCTCCCAGAGGCTTGAAAAAAGACTCTGCAGGCCAAATAGGCCTGTTTCATCACTTCCTGTAATGCCGGAAGTGACAAAACAGGTCTATTATTCAGCCTGCAAAACCTGCAGAGGCTTTTTTCAAGCCTCTGGGAGACTGAAAAAGGCCTCAAACCAGCCAAAAAAATCAGCTGTGAGGCGCAGTGCAGGTAAGGGGGCCAAGGGGGGCAGTGTGAGGGGGATTGTGTGCGCATGCACAGGGGGCGTGTGGGGGGGTGCATATTGCCTTCTGGATGCTGGCACATGAGCGCATGCACGCCAGCACGCGCACAATTTTTGGCACAGGAGCCCCAAAAGGTTAGCCACTACTGGTATAGGTTGTTGGCTGTTATAAATACAAGCTAGTTGCCAAACACCTGAATTTTGATTATGTGATGGTGGGGATTCTGCAAAGGTCATAAGTCTGAGGACTGTCGCACGTCAGTTTTTCAGCACTATTGTAACTTCAAACAGTTGTTAAATGAATTGTTGTAAGTCAGAGGGTCTCACTCTCTTCACCTTAATAAGGTTCTCCTTTTGTAACCATTGAAACTTCTTTTTAATAGTTCTCACCTTACAACAGTTTATTTCAGTGTGTGTTAAAGTTACAATGGCATGGCAAAAAATGACATATGACCATTTTTCACACTTATGACCATTGAGGAATCCCCACGGTCACACGATCAAAATTTAGATGACTTGGCAACTGACTCGTATTTATGACTGTTGCAGTGTTCTGGGATCATGTGATCCCCTTTTGCAACCTTCTGACAAGCAAAGTCAGTGAAGTCAGATTTAACTTAACGACCGTGTGACTAACTCAACAACTGCAGTGATTCACTTAACAATTGTATCAAGAAAGGTCATAAAATGGGGCAAAATGGATTTAACAAATGTCTTGCTTAGCAACAGAGATTTTGGGCTCCGTTGAGTTCGTAGGTCAAGCACCCTCTGTACTTTCCAGTCTTGCTTAAAGGATTCTCTGGTGCTCTCCTACCCTATTGCTAAACAGGATCTACCTTACTTAGCTTCTTAGACAAACCAAGTTTAGCCAGGTGCTGCTAGACAAAGTGGGCTAAGGAACATAAAGTTTCAAATTTGAGTCAAGCTGAATTTCCGGAGAGTCTGTGCATATAGTTGTTTTGACTTCAAGCCTTGGTATTCCTTGGTGAATCCCAATGCAACCAGTATTTTTGCTTAGATTTTGTAGATCAAGCAAGATTAACCATGTCCTGCAGAAGCCGCTCCTTGAAATTTATGGGACTTTGCCTCCAATGGAGTGGAGTGGAGTGGGGTGGGGTGGAGAGTGGAGTGGAGTGGAGTAGAGTGGAGTGGAGTGGAGTAGAGTAGAGTAACAGAGTTGGAAGGGAACTTGGAGGTCTTCTAGTCCAACCCCCTGCTTAGGCAGAAAACCCTACACCACTTCAGACAAAAGGTTATCCAAATTCTTCTTAAAAATTTCCAGTGTTGGAACCTTCATAGCCTCTGGAGAAAAGTCATTCCACTGATTAATTGTTCTAACTGTCAGGAAATTTCTCCTTAGTTCTAAGTTGCTTCTCTCCTTGGTGAGTTTCCACCCATTGCTTCTTGTCTTACCCTCAGGTGCTTTTGAGAACAGCTTACACTTGGCTGTTAAAAAGCTGAATGAATCTTCTTGGCATCCCCCAAACTGGGTGCAGTGAATATGTAAAAACTGATCGCAAAAGGATCAGGTTAATTGTTTTACTTCCCACCTACCAGATAAAACAGATTCTCTTGTTTGGATTGTGTGTAAGTATTAGATTATGTGTAGTATATACACTTCTTCTTATGTTAAGTCTCGATTTGATAGGATTGGGGAGTCTTTTAAAGGTACTCCCTGCCCCTTTTCTGTTTTATTTCATCATTCCTGTAAGTTAAGACTTTTTAAAAAACTTGTAGAATGTACAAGGATGTCTCTGATTCCCACCCCCCCTTCTCTGTGGGAAATCTAAAAAGAATGCCAACATGTAATTTACTCTTGTCAATGCTATTATTACATGATAAATAATGGTGGGACTTTGAAGAGGCATTGTGCTGGGTGTTTTTAAAATAAAAGTCCTTCCAAAGACCGTAATCACAATTTATAGTGGACAATTTTGAGAGAAATAAAGGGTGTGTGTGTGTGGGGGGGGGGGTTTAGGGGAAATGTGATTAGCTGCACAAAAGATGATAGAACTTGTGTTCTAAGGATTGTTCCAGAACCAATGGCTCTGCTTAAAGACAAGCGATAATAGCTCCAACCAAGCCATGCACAACTCTCCTAGAATTCCCCAATTTCTAATATTAAGTATATTTACTTATTTTTTATCCTGGTGCCACCACGATGATGTCTATTTTATGTCAGAGTTGTAAAGGAATAGGCAGTTTGAGTCAAGAAATTGAAGAATAGTTTCTGTTCCATCTTTCCTCCCTTCTATTCAATTCTCAGAGATGGCCTATCTCTGCAGTTTTCTGGATGAGGTTTTCCAGAAGTGGTTTGCCATTGCCTCCTTCCTAGGGCTGAGAGAAAGTGACTGGCCCAAGGTCACTCAGCTGGCATGGTGCCTAAGGTGGGACTAGAACTCACAATATCCTGGTTTTGTAATGTGATGCCTTTACCACTATGCCAAACTAGCTCTCATTGAAATAGGCAGGCCTGAAAGGATGCTGATTGCCTGCTTCATAAATAAGGCAGTTAAATCCTAGGCTGCATTAATAGAGGGATAGAATCAAGATCAAGAGAAGTTCTAGTACTGCTTTACAAGGCTTTAGTAAGGCACACTCAGAATATGCATCCATTTCTGATCACCACAATATAAAAAAAAGATGTTGAGCCTCTAAAAAGAGTGCAGAGAAGAGCAACAAAGATGATTAGGGGGCTGAAAACATATGAAGAATGGTTGCAGGAACTGGGTAGGTGTCATCTAATGAAAAGAAGGACGGAGTGATATGATAGTACTGTTCTAGTATTTGAGTGGCTCCTACAAAGATGATGGGATCAAACTATTTTCCAAAGCACCAGAAGGCAAGATAAGAAACAATGTTTGAAAACTAACCCAGAGAAGCAACCAAGAATTAAGGAGAAATTTCCTAATGGTGAGAACAATCAACCAGTGGAGCAGCTTGCCTTCAAAAATTGTGGGTGCTCCATCACTGGAAGCTTTCAAAAAAAAGATCCAACAATCATTTAACTGAAATGATGTAGGGTCTCCTGCTCAAGCAAGAGGTTGGAATAGAAAACCTGGGGTTCTTTCCAACTCTATTGTTCTATGTTCTAATCTGCCCCTTTTTATTATGCTCATTAGCATTAGCAAATCTATGATACCATACAAAATTGTTTAATATGAGGATTCCACCTTCAGGTTAGTTCTGCTTTAAGAACATGGATGCTTGTTCTTAGACAAGATCAATTTGTCACTCTGTAGAACATGTTGCCTGGAAATTTCTCCCAGATATATCGATTTGCATTTTGACTCTTTAATTGGTTGTTCCTTTTAAAGGAACCTTGGGTTTAGAGTATTGGTCTAAGAATGAGGTGGTGCAGATTCAAAGTGCTAATAAAACTTTTACAGGACATATGCATAATATATATTTACATACGTATACCCTTAGGCTTAACCTTGGGTCATCTAGACTTTGCACCTAATTGATCTCTCAAGGTGTTTTTGAGGCTAAAATGTTATGGGAGTAGAGAGGATACACTCACAATCTTGAATTTCTGGAAGAGAAATTGGGCTGTGAATAGCAATAGCACTTAGACTTATATACCACTTTTCAGTGCTTTCCAGCCCTCTCTAAGGGTTTACAGAGTCAGCCTCTTGCCCCCAACAATCTAGGTCCTCATTTTAGTGACCTCGGAAGGATAGAAACTGACTCAACCTTTAGCTGGTCAGAATCGAACTGCTGGCAGTCTGCAGAATTAGCCCGCAATACTGCATGTTAATCATTGCACCACCCTGGCTCTTAAATGTAACAAATAAATAGAAGAGTGGCATGATTTAAATGTCAAAATAAAGCATATTTTGAAGCCATTCTCTAATGCCACAGATGAGGCTGCCTATTCTCTGCTGCATGTGACGTTGTTCTGAATTTAAAGTTATAAGCTGGCAGAGATTTTATTCCTGCCCCTCCTAAAGGTTGGATCTCTGCTTCTGTAGCATCCTTTAACAGAATCTCCCTCCTTGCATACCATTCTCTTCCATTCAAGGAACTAAATACACAGAGATTTAGCTGAAATCCTAAATCCTGATACACTTAATAGGATTTGTCTCCATAAACATGTGTACAGATGTTCAGTTAGGCAGCAGCCTGGGGCTCAGTTCCATGCACTCTCTTGGAACTTAAACAGTGCTTAACTTGCATAGGTTCGAGCTGTTAGCTCAGAAATATGGGCAGACGGATGAATGCGCAAGCAAGCAATTCTTACTGTGTTTCAGTTGGAAAGGAAATACTATTGCTGTAAAAGTGAAATATGTCTCCGGCACATCTTGGTAGTACAAAGGATAATTACGTTTAGTTTAGGCATTTTGCATTTAAACAAATGTGGCTTGCACAAAACCATGATGTGGTTGCCTTGATTTGGCCTTTATGTGCAAATGCAGTCACTGTGGGTTGTTAAACTGTGGCCAAGACTCTGCCTGTGCATCAGTCCATGCGATGGTGGCTTATTCAAGAACCTGAATTGAACTGAGGCTTGTTTAAGAAAGGCTGGAAGGGATTCAGGGGTCTTCTAATCCAACACCTTCCTCAAGCAGGAAACCTTATAACATCCAAGTCAAAAGGCTGTCCAGTCTATCTTTGAAAACCTCCAGTGATGGAACAGCCACAACTCCAGGAGGCATGCTGCTCCATTGATTAATTGTTCCCACTGTCACTGTCAGAAAATGTATCCTTAGTTAAGCAGATTAAACAGATTAACAGACTTGGAAGGGACCTTATAGGTCTTCTAATCCAACTCTCCCATCTTCTTACTTTTCTGCCACCCACACCTAACAGTAAACATTCTGTGACATTATGATTATATTCTGCTGTAATTTGGCATATCAGCTTCAAGTTACTATAATGACTGCCTTTTACAGGAGACCCTACACTGAGGGTCTTCAAGCTTGATAAGTTTAAGATTTGTGGACTTCAACTCCCAGAATTCCTGAGCTAACATGACTGGAGAAGGAATTCAGGGAGTTGAAGTCCACAAGTCTCAAAGTTGTCAAGTTTGAAGACCCTTGCCCTACACCATTGCTGACAAATGGCAGTCCAGTCTCTTCTTGAAAGCCTCCAGTGATGAAGCTCCCACAACTTCTGAAGACAACTTCTGTTCCATGGGTTGATTGCTTTCACTGTCAGAACATTTCTCCTTATTTCTAGTTTGAATCTCTCCTTGATCAGTTTCCATCCTTGTCTGGCCTTTGGGTGCTTTGGAAAATAGCTTGACCCCTTCCTCCCTGTGGCAGCCCCTCAAATATTGGAAGACCATTATCATGTCTCCCCTGGTCCTTCTCTTCACTAGACTAGCCATGCCCAGTTCCTGCAACCATTCATCGTATGTTTTAGCCTCTGGTCCAGAGCTGGTATTCAGCAGGTTCTGACCAATTCTGGAGAACTGGTAGCAGAAATTTTGAATACCGGCAAATCCCACCTCTGGACTGGAGATTTTACAGTATCCTTCCCCTGCCACGCCCACCAAACCATGCCCACAGAACTGGTAGTAAGAACAATTTGAATCCTATCACTGCTTTGGTCCCCTAATGATCTTGGTTGCTCTTCTCTGCACTCTTTCTAGAGTCTCAACTTCTGTTTTATAGTGTGGTGACCAAAGCTAGTTCTAGGCTGGAATTCTCTTTTACAAGCTTCTACCCATCACTTCTTGTCCTGCCCTCTGCTGCTTAAACATGGCTTTATTTAAGAAATTTAAGCAAATTAGAGGATAGCACAGGTTATTCTGTCCCTTGAATATGGATAAATGAGGCCTACAAAATACTTCACCTGGGATGCTCCTATTGAAGGCATCAGCCAGCCAGTTATGCTGTTTTATGATACCTGCCTTTCCATCTTCTTAGTATTCTGCCATTCACACCCAACAACATTTTGGCTCTGTTCTGCTGTAATTTAGCACATCAGTTTGCAGTTACTATGATGACCACCTTTGACATTTTTTTCCAGAGTTCACAGGGCTAAGAAAGACACTCATTATTGGGCTCAGTAAGTAAGAAGCCAAGCATGTGAATTTCTGCAATATGTGGGTGTGATGAGAAAAGCCATTTAAGGCCTTTCATAAGAAGTGGGGTGGGGGAATCCTCTTGATAAAGCTGCTCCTTTGGTGCAGACAGGGAGGTGGCAATTTCGAAAGGAGATTCAATCTTTGCCTAGCCTGGAGGCCAACAAGTCAAAACTATGAGCAAACAGAGCTACAGGGAAAAATTAGTGATGGGTGCAAAGTGCCCTCTGTGGGCAGAAAGGAACAGCATTTTGAGATTCAATCTATCAAGCCAGGCAACTTGCAATAGTTTTGCCCTGCGAGAAGGAGAGAAAGAGATCCATTCTTGCTTTGGAGGAGAAATTAAAGATGCATTCATGTCACCTTAATGAGATGTACTGTCTATGAGATACAATGAAGTTCTGGTGAAGCACTTTTCCATCAAATTAATTTTGGGGGTGGGGGAGAGAAGGGTGAGGCATGCTTAGCTGCAAAAGTATGTGATTTGTGTGTGCTTCACTGGAGCTCATTTGTATTTGAGGGATTAGACTAAGTATGTGCAATATTTTTGAGGCTGGCAGACACAATTGGCCTTTAGGTAGCATGCTAGGGACCACCCTCCAAAGAGTGGGTGGTCGCTAATATTGGATTTGATTTCTTTTACATTATTTAATCTATGTCTCAGCAAGTAGACGCAGCTCTCTGACCTGGAGAAGGCACAGAAGAAAGCAGGATTAGGGCTAACTAGCAATGGAATGCAAGTTCTTTTAGTAAATCTTGGCTTATTAGCTACATAGGAGCTAATAAGCCACAATGCTTTACAGCCCTCTCTAAATGGTTTACAGAATCAGCCTCTTGCCCCCAACAATCTGGGTCCTCATTTTACCCACCTTGGAAGGAGGGAAGGCTGAGTCAACCTTGAGCCTGGTGGGACTCGAATTGCTGGCAGCCAGCAGTCAGCAGAAGTAGCCTGCAGTATTGCATTCTAACCACTGCTTCACTGTGGCTCACGATGCTGAATCTCTGCCTGACCAAGACTTATTTTAAATCTGAACTGAAGATGCCTCTTGGATAAGAAGCGAAACGTCTTCAAGAGAAAAAAAACAAACTTCAGTTGCCTTTTGAAAAAGCACCATGTTGTTGTCCCCTTTTCCATGGAGGTGTCTACATGATCACCAAATTTTGAACTCAGTTAAAGGAAGCAATTACTTTTTAATATATATGTAGTAATTTCTGGGTATTGGAGGCTAAAACATATAAAGAAGGGTTTCTGGAATTGAATATTCTACTTTTAATGAAAAGAAGGACTAGGGAATAACATGATAGCGGTGTTCCAGTGTCTCAGGGGTTGCCACAAGGGAGAGGGGGTCAAGCTATTCTCCAAAGCACCCGAGGGCAGGACAAGAAGCAATGGATGGAAACCAATCAAGGAGAGAAGCAACTTAGAACTAAGGAGGAATTTCCTGACAGAACAATTAATCAGCTGCCTCCAGAAGTTGTGAATGCTCCAACACTGAACGTTTTTTTTTTAAGACAAATTTTATTGATTTTTTAAAGACAAACAAAACATAGGACATAAAGGCATAAAACCTCCTTTCTAAAAATTACTTATAAGTTTTAACAAGGCAAATAAAACATTATTTTTTAAGGCATAGTTCCACATTATCACATTTCCATTTAAGCACATATATATCTTTTCCAAATTTCTCATTATTTCTCCCTTCACTTTTATTCAATTATATTTCTATCAAGGTTTTATTAATTCTCAATCAAATATAAACATTTATACAGCATAGTTTCAAATTATCACATTTCCATTTAGACACCTATATATCTTTTCCGAATTTCTCATTGTTTCTCCCTTTAGTTTTATTCCTCCAAGGTTTTATTAATTCTCAATCAAACATAGCTAACCAAAACACAAAACATAAAACAAAAAACTTCTTTTGAAAAGTGGCTTAGCCCCGGGTTACATCTTTTTTTACAGACCTAAATCAAATTCATGCTCACCTTATATACCATTCTTATCTTATTTACCATTCTATATTTTCTATATAACTTCTCCCTTCTTTCCACTCTCTTAATTATTTTTTGTTTATTTCATCTTATTTTAAAATCATTATACTTGTAACTTTTGTCCATTATTTTCCAATTATCTATTTATCACTTCTCTTTAACAGAAAATTTCCCCTGTAATCACTTTTAAAATGTAACGCCTTTCTATCTTTCCCCTAAATTAACACTTAAAATAATACATAATTTCCATTCTGATTCTGCTTAGTACATTCTACATGTTGCATTTTAAAATAAAGGAATAATAAATTTATAATATAGTTAAATATATAATTTCCATTCTAATTCTACTTAGTACATTATTTTAAAATAAGAAAATGAAATAGTAAATTTATAATAACATTAAGACAATAACAAATTAAACTATAACTAAACATTAATCATTTTACACATTCTCTTTGATATTTTATTGAATATTGAGATCTATCATTATTAAACATTTTAATATTTTAATATTTTGTTAAATCTTATAATATTCCAATGGACTATTTCAAATGCAAATACTACAATACTATCTTATGTACTCTTGCAGAATCTTTCTTTAATTATACTCTATCCTTTATCTCTGAAAAAGATCTGCTTTTTTACATCTTGTTTCAGGCCTTTGTGGCTTTTTTCCCCTTTTTCCCTCCCTTTCTTTTCCAGTCTGGTCTTTTTGCCCGCCCCCCTCTCCTAACCTCCACTTTTTTAACTTCCCCTCTCTGTTGTATTTCTCTTTTCTGTTGCTTTCTAACATTGTACCTTTTTTTCATCTTACTTTTCTTTTTCTTGGTTGTTTTATTAAATCTTAAATTCTCATTTTTCCTTCCTCTCTTCCTATTTTCTTTCTTAATTGAACTTTTTTGTCCATTAAAAATGGCTGCTTCTTCTTCTTCTTCTTCTTCTTCTTCTTCTTCTTCTTCTTCTTCTTCTTCTTCTTCTTCTTCTTCTTCTTCTTCTTCTTCTTCTTCTTCTTCTTCTTCTTCTTCTTCTTCTTCTTCTTCTTCTCCTCTCCTCCTCCTCCTCCTCCTCCTCCTCCTCCTCCTCCTCCTCCTCCTCCTCCTCCTCCCTTCTTCTTCTCCTCATGTATTTGCTGATATGTAGAAACCGCCATTTCTAAAAAGTGGAAGACAGCTCCCAAAGAATCCTTGCCTTCTTGTTCTCTTTCCTTTAATTTTTCATATTCCATTTTTAATTCATCCACAGATATTGCCATTGTAAATTTTAAAAAACAACCCAGATGTTTTTAATCTTAAAGTAATTTCCAAGTGTCAAAGTTATCAAACAATCCAAACAAACACAAAATATTTCCTCTTCTTCTCTTTGCAGTTTTTCCTCCTGGGGCAAAATCCCAAAATATATTTTAAAGCCGTATTACAGTTAGTTGCTGGTCTTATAATCTTCAAGGCGTCTCTTCCAACAAAGTTTTAAAGGTTTTTTTAGTCCTCTCCTTCCCACTTATAACAAAAAGCTTATTTTTACCTTAAAGAAGCAGATTTTTCAGTGCTCATTTGCTTTCTCCATAAGGAAGGGGAGTGAACTTTCAGCACTTTCACCGCTTTCACAACTTTTGGAAACAAATGTATCAATCCAAAAGTCAGGTTTCCAGGGTGTTTAAAAGTAACTTAATGTCCTGGTTCAGCCAAGAAAACTTTCTCCTTCTGATTCTTCCTCCTGCACAGATCTTATCCGGTTGAAGATTCCTTTGTGGCTGCCATTTCTGACAGCCGCTCCACCGCCTCAGGAAAAAGGAGTCTAGCTGGCTGGGGAAAGGGGTTGCGATATCCCCAGACCCCTGCCCGGATCTCCTCTATATTCTGCTACCTCTTTGGGTTAGCAACAACCCCCAAATCCAATTGGATCGGGGGTACCTCAGCGGCGAGCGCAGCAGGGACCCGCAGCGTCGCGGATTCCTGCCGCCGCCGAAGCCTGCAACTGGAAGTTCCCCGACAACACTGAACATTTTTAAGGAGGGATTGGACAACCATTTGTCTGAAAGGGTATACGGCTTCTTGCCTGAGCAGGGAGTTGGACTAGAAGACCTCCAAGGTCCCTTCCAACTCTGTTATTCTTCTTTAATCCCCTTAAGAATGGACATTTGAACATCTGCTGAATCTGTTCTTCCAATGCTAAGAGTTGGAAAAAATGGGTTGCCAACCACTTAGAATTCACAGCTTTAAGTTGCCTTTCACCCAAGTTATATAAAGCCATTCTCCAAAAGCCACGGTATTTATATTTTTCTAGGCTAAGTGAGCCCAAGGCAGGCAGAAAACTGTGAGTACAAAAAAAGGACTCATCATGACATGTTTTAGATTTAAAGAATAGAAAAGAACAAAGAAGTATTGAGAAGTGGTTTCCCCAGTGTTTTTTTTAAAGGTTTTGGAAACTTCGGAATTAAAAATGTTTTATGGCACTTGGAAAGCCATAAAAGCATTCCAAAATAGTTTTGCCCAGATAGGCAACATTACTTAGCTGACCTTGGCTGATCATAAAAAGGCTAAGCAGGATTGCTTGGAGGAGATATCACCAGGAAATTCCAGAATTATATGCTAGATGGAAAAGTTAGTAAAACTTCCTTGAGGAATGAAATTACAAGCCACTTCAGGACTGCTGCCAAGGAACTGGCTATCTTTATGTTGTCACTGGAAATTGAACTCAAATTGAGGGAATCTTTATCCTTTAACTGTAGACTTCTATTTGGTTATGTTCTCGAGGACCCTTGCATCATGTAAATAAAAAAGGGATAAACACAACAGAGGAAAACCACAAAAAGTGGTTTATGGAGGAGTCCGTGAATTCTGGGGGAAGAGGAGCAAGGTTGCTTAAAATTAAATAAATATGTTCATTTAATGTATCAAATGTAGAGACTACCCATCTCACAAATAAAAGGATGAGTTCATGAAGTCATGACATTTGGAAACTACTGTGAAACTCCAGCCGTTGAAATTTTTTTTTCAGGGGATGCATATCTTTCTCAGCATGCAGACAAATGTCAGTTCCTAAATGCGACAAAAACCCCAAATGAAACAAAACCCTCTTTCCAGACAGGATACGAATTTCTAAAATACTATTTTAAAAAGTCCAAGCATCATTTGAACTTTGGAAGTCAGGGAAAAAGGTGGGAAAGAAAAGAGCATGGATAAACCAAAGCCCTTAAGAAGGAAGTTGAAAAACCTTATTTGTATTGGGATATTTCCTCAATATAGTACAAATTCAGTTAGATTGCCAATGCCCAGTTCCTTTTTCTGAAGCCAGGATTGCTAAGAGATAGAATGCACTGACCTAAGTCAATTTGGTGTAGTGGTTAGAGTACTGGCTGAGAAACCAGGAGACTGAGTTCTAGTCCTGTCTTTGGCATGGAAGACTGCTGGGGGGCCAGACACATTCTCTCAGCCACCCCACAGGTGGTCCTTGTGGGGAAAATAGGAAGAGGAAGGAGTATTCTATATGTTTTGCTGCCTTGAGTTGTTTCTATATGATCACTGCCTTGAGTTATTTCTAAAGCAATAAAGGTGGGATAAAGAGTAATAGCTTCATAGTGCTTCATAGTGCTTTTACAGCCCTCTCTAAGCAGTTTACAGCGTCAATGTATTGCCCCCAACAATCTGGGTCCTCATTTTACCCACTTCAGAAGAATGGAAGGCTGAGTCAACCTTGAGCCTGGTGAGATTCGAACTGCCAAATTGCAGGCAGCTGGCAGTCAGCAGAAGTAGCCTGCACCACCGCAGCTCATATAAAGTCAAAATTAATACACTGTGTTTGTTTCTTCCTGTCCTATGCTATGGGTCTAACTTGCTTAGCTTGAAGGGGAATCACCTAAAGTCAATTTGATGCTACCCGCAGGTGAGGCAATGTAGTAAGACACTATTAATCCGGATGGTTTCTTCCTTCACTTGTCAGGTTTTCCTTCCAGTTCCAGAATCTTCCAGAAGTGATGCTCCTTCCCCTGGTGGTGATGTTGCTACAGACAGGGAGTGGTCATGGCAGCCTCCCTTTCTACAATGGCTTCTACTATGACGGACTCATGAATGATAAAGGTGATGATCAGGAGATGGAGAAGATGCAGTTTGGATGGGGGAGATGAGTACCTGGGCTTGGCGGGTAGAGTAAATAGTTAACAAATCAATTCATTGAAAATTTATAGAAAAAAAATACCAGGGCTCTGATAGGAGAATATTAGAGCATACAGGAGAGAAATAAAAACTGTAGTCGAGCTTTCACAATTTTCCCATTTAATTTTGATATGATTTATGGACAACTGGGGTCAGAGAACTGTTTGACCTAACAAGAAATGTGCACATTTTATAGCACTGCAGTTGTTTGCAAATTACATTAAATTATAAAAATTGCTCTACTCAGTTAGTCCAAGGTCCATTTCAGTTCAGCCTTTTGTTTGCCTTTGGGCATTTTTTGGCCCCCAGGTCACATCTGGTCCTTTGGTTGTCCCTGTTTGGCCCACATGAATTTCTTTTATTTTGAAGGCAACTGCTATTATTTCTCAATATACCTATGGGAGTGTGTGCATGCTATGTACTTTCACTTCCCTATTGGTTCAACCCTCCACAACCCCCCAGTTTCTTATGTGGCTCCTTGGGAAAGTTAATTGCCAGGCCCTGCTTTAGGGTGTCTGCAAACCAGAGCTGGAGAACACCTTCTCCCAGTGTAGTTCACCTGAGAAGCATCTTTTCCCACTGTGGTTCACCTGAGATACACCTTCTCCCACTGTAGTTTATCTCAGATGCACCTTCTCCCAGAGTGGTTCACTTGAGAAGCACCTTCTCCCACTGTGGTTCACCTGAGATACACCTCCTCCCAGTGTGGTTTACCCGAGAAGCACTTTCTCCCAGAATGGTTCACTTGAGAAGCACCTTCTCCCACTGTAGTTTATCTCAGATGCACCTTCTCCCAGAGTGGTTCACTTGAGATACACCTTCTCCCACTGTGGTTCACTTGAGAAGCACCTTCTCCCACTGTGGTACACCTGAGATACACCTTCCCCCATTGTAGTTTATCTCAGATGCACTTTCTCTCAGTGTGGTTCACTTGAGATACACCTTCTCCCACTGTAGTTTATATCAGATGCACCTTCTCCCAGAGTGATTCACCCTAGAAGCACCTTCTCCCACTGTGGTTCACCTGAGATACACCTTTTCCCACTGTGGTTCACTTGAGAAGCACCTTCTCCCACTGTGGTTCACCTGAGATACACCTCCTCCCACTGTAGTTTATCTGAGAAGCACCTTCTCCCAGTGTAGTTCACCTGACCTGGTATTTTGAGTCTTGTTGCTAGACATCTGACCTTGGTTTCTTCCTTTCTCAGGTCCGTTCAATGGTGTCCGACTGACGGTTGAGACCTCCGACGATGCCATCTCTACCCAGCGTGGTGCCAACGTTATACTGCCTTGCCATTATCACTATGCCCCTAAACTGGATGCCCCCCGTAGGATCCGCATCAAATGGTCCAAGCTGCGGGAGGACAACTCTAAAGATCGAGATGTGTTGGTGGCATCTGGGAGAAATCACCGCAGCTTTGGCGAGTTCCGTGGACGGACTCATCTGCAGCAAGAGTCTTCTGATGAAGCCTCCTTGGTGATCAATGACCTGCGCTTGGATGATGCGGGGAAGTACCGCTGTGAAGTCATTGATGGTTTGGAAGATGAAAGTGGGACTGTGGATCTAGAATTGCAAGGTGAGTAGGATTGAACTGATGTGGCCAATATTCTGACATATAATTTTTGTTTTTGTCTTTTAATGACACTGTAATCCCTTGCGGGGTGGAGTTGGGGCAACTGAATGGAACTAGCAGAATGTTTACTGGCCGGATTCCCTTCCTGTTGCCAATGAGGAGTTTTGTTCAGCAGATATATTCTCATTGTACCCAGAGAGAGAAATATCAGCCTCTACCTAGGATTGATCCACCTCTAGGTCACTGCACCACTTATTCTGAGATATAATGACATGATTAAGAAGTTGGCCTTGAACTGGGAAGACCCATTTGGCCTCAGAGCTTCTGGATGATGTTAAGAGACAGATGCTGTCAGGCAGGAAGAATCAGAACTACACATTAAGTTCCAGTTAAGATGGTTTATTAATCATGCTTTTTCACAAGAATCAAGGCAACTAATGGCCATTAAATTGGCACTTGATCAACAGAATTCAAGGGTGGCTGGACTTGGATTGCTTGTGGCAACGTAATGACTCTAGGCTGATTACTCACTTGACCCCACCCCCAGGTTCTGCCTGCTCTTCTAAAGATACATTTCCTGCACTAGGTTATTGTAGTAATAAAATAGAGAGCAATTTCCATATATACTCTCTTGAGCTTTCAGGTAAAAGTTGAAATTCAGATGCAAAAATATAGTAAAAATATACAATAAAGCCACAGAACGAGATGCTCCCAAATTGTATTTATATTAAGATAATATTGCATAAAGATGAATATATTCTTTAAAAAAAATTAAGGGCATAACTTATGAGACAGCTATGTACACTAGACAAAACTGTAAGAAGAAATGTGTATTGGAGAAAGAGTTACAAAAATGTGTATGAGGCTTTTAAAAGCATGTGTATGGTGTGAAGATATGAATGTAGAAACGAGACATTTAATCTGATGGATTAACTTCTGACTATAGCAAGAAAGTATTTTCCTGTTTTATTTAGAAAGAGTAGATCAGCAAAGATGGATGGAGGGATGTGAATCAATCAATTATATTTATTTTGGTGACCAGATAACATAGAGTTTCTTCCTTTTTCTGGCCACCAGATGTCACCATCAGTCTGTCATTTTTATTGGTATTCTTTTGATGTAAGCAGCCTATTGTGCAATTGCTTTGACATTATCCAGATCCAAAGCAAAAATGTACGTCCTGTAATCTGGAGATATATTTTAAAAACCAAGCAACATTTGTTGCTGGCTAAAAATTCCAGCTGTTATTATCAGTATAGCTAGCAGTGAGGGATGCTATGTGTTCCAGTCGAACACTGTCTAAGTGGCCACAAGTTGCCCAACTCTGTTTTACACAACATTTTCCCAAATTAAGATAATTTAAGTTGGGTTTGATTCACTCCTCCAATTCCAGGCATCAATGTGACTCTGTACTTTGTTTTGAATGTTGGATTATCCATTTACCAAATACTCACCTTCAGTAATCTTTCCATTTATATTCGCTCGCTTTTCCCAATTCAGGAGTGGTCTTTCCATACCAATCTCCCCATGGACGCTATAAGCTTAATTTCCACGAAGCCAAGAAGATCTGTGAAGATCAGGATGCAGTAATAGCCTCCTTTGACCAGCTCTTCCAGGCCTGGTTAGATGGCTTAGACTGGTGCAATGCTGGTTGGCTGATTGATGGCACAGCCCAGTATCCTATCACAGTACCCCGGGAACCTTGTGGTGGGCATCACCTGCAACCTGGTATCAGAAGCTATGGAGAACGTCACAAGAACCTCCATCGCTTTGATGTCTTTTGCTTCTCTTCTGCTCTGAAAGGTGAATGCAGTTATCTCTGGGGCTGCAACTATTTGTAGAAGCAGACCATTCCCCAACATCCAGTCAGAGCTGAAGAAGCTTCCTGGATGAAAAGTGAAATGCTTTCAAAGAAAAACCAGAAAGTTCAGTTGTGTCTAGAAAAAGAACCTTTAGGACAACTGATGACTAGGTGACTGAGAACCTCTATAGACATGTAAAAGTATGTCTATATTGAGAAGCATGTGTTGAGAAAGAGGTAATAGGCTGGGGATCTTTTCTCTTTTTGGTGATGTCCATTTTTCTGGTATCACTTGTGATCCACCAATAGCATGTCCTGTACACCCGTCTGCCTTTGAAGGAGCTTTGAAAACAGCAATTAATCAAATGAAAAGTATCCAAAGACTAAATTATAGACCAGTTAATGGGAGCATAAGGAACTATCTTCAAAGTAGGACCATTGATTTGTTGTTGGACCTCTTAGCTAAAATGATTAAGGATGGAATCCAATACCGTTTTTCATTAAAAAGTGTTCTTCTGTTGAGTTGTATTGTATCAACATTAATAGAGACTTCATTTTCAGATTGTGTGTGTGTGTGTGTGTGTGTGTGTGTGTGTGTGTGTGTACATATACATGGCTGGATCCCTTTCTTGAATACTTTGAATGTGCCATCATCTTACTTATTTTGTTTGATTTTTGGTTTGCGTTGAAATGAACCTCAACTACAATTTTGCTTTTGTTTTATCATGTTCTGGTGGGTACATTAATCTCCCATTACCTATTGAGCACCCTTGATATTTATTGAACTACAATTCCCAATACCTTCAGCCAATGTTCTGTCAACAGCTGTAAATTGTGTACAGATAAGAAGACACTCTTTTACAATGGTTCAATTCACATATTGCTTTGTCTATGGAGATTCTCAGCCATCCAGGTCATGGTTGTCTCAAAGATGCTTTTTTTTTCAAGAGTCAACTGGATTTTCTCTCTTTTTCTTTGAAGACATTTTGCTTTTCATCCAAGAAGCTCCTTCAGCTCTGACTGGATGGTGGGGAATGGAAGGATTTATAAATGGAAAGAGCCCAAGAAAGTCCAGTTCTTGATATATATATATATTTGGGGGAAATCACATATCACCTGCTTATCACTTTAAATTTTAGATTAGAGCAATGTAGGAACTCATCAAACATGTCTTGCCAACCACTGGCTTAGCACTATGTCATCTATGTGCCTCTGGTTTGTTTCATAACTATTGGTTAGCATAAACTATGTTAGCCAACAATGGGCTTGTTTGATTATAACAAGCTCAACAAGTATGCAAACCTAACCAGTTGCAATGCATTCATTATCTTTTCTTTTTAGCAATTCTGACTAAATTCTGAGCAAAGCAACAAATTGCAATAGCTGGCAGGTTAACATCACCTCATAGAGATAAGCATTCCAAGGGAGGAACCAACAACAAGAGATAAGCCTCCTTTGACTAACATGACTGAAGCAAAAAAGTTAATTACAGATGGGAGATGATTGGAAGGGCTATTACATGTGCAAGGGCTAAATTGATTAATGATATACAAAGGCAAGATCTCTGTAATGGTAGCTTAATACGCTGATGTCAGCAGAGGCTGACAAAAGCTTAGTAAGTACAATAAATAGAATTTTTAGTTCTGGAGATCTCAGGATGTCTGTTTCTTCTTTTACAAGTATACCTGGAACTCATATTTTTAGAAAAGTTGTATATATGTATATGTATATGTTTTCATAGATTTTCACGGGTACAGGTATGTAGGTCTAGGTGTGTTGGGGTCTTTTCCCGTGTAAGATTAAGAGTATCTTGGCAACATTTCGGTGAGGTCCCACTCGCCATCCTCAGGCTGGTGCTTTCGGCTTTGTGCCAGTGCAAGCAGTGTGTGATGGGAGCTGCCGTCTCTCTATAAATACTGGGGAGCTGCCATCTCTCTATAAATAACCAGTATTTATAGAGAGACGGCAGCTCCGATCACACACTGCTTGCACTGGCATGAAGCCGAAAGCACCAGCCTGAGGATGGCGAGTGGGACCTTGCCGAAACGTCGCCAAGATACTCTTAATCTTACATGGGAAAAGACCCCAACACACCTAGACCTACATGTGTGTGTGTGTGTGTGTGTGTGTGTGTGTGTGTGTGTGTGTATGCATGCATGTTATGTATGTAAAAAAATACATGAATGTCAGTAAAATATTCTTTGCCCTCCCGAACAGGGACTGTCTACTATCTTGATCACAAGAAGAAATTCACCTTAGAAGAAGCCAAGCAAGCCTGCCAAGATGACCAAGCTGAAATTGCCAAGGTGGGTCAGCTCTACTCAGCATGGAAGTTCTTGGACCTGGACCGCTGTGATTCTGGCTGGTTGGCAGATGGCAGTGTGCGCTACCCCATCACTTCTCCCCGGCCCAACTGTGGCCCACCAGAAACAGGAGTCCGAAGTTTTGGCTTTCCCCAAACTGGGAAATTTGGAGTCTACTGTTACAAGATGAGCTAAGGAAAAGCTCCCTTCATTGGTGGACGGTGTCCTTTTTATCACCACCTAGAGTTTATTATTTAAAGGGCCAGTCTCTTGGGGGGAGGGGGTCTGTTTTAACTGTATATTTTCAAGTTTCTGGTTTCTTTTAAAAAAAACAACACTTTTGTCATGAAACAGAAAAATGCTGTACAAGCTGTGATATGGAAATTGAGTTGCCTTGGTGTTGGTTGGAAGAGCTTCCGGCTTCATTGCCCATTTAATCATGCGTTCGGAAAACCTGAGCTTAGGGATGGGGCATGCACATGTGAGAAGATGCTCATCTGATTATGATGTCTTTTGCAATTTTATGATGTCTTTTGCTCCTGCCAACATCTGCCAGTGAGATTAGGAAGCCATCTGAAGTATGGTTAGGCAGCTGTTATAATGACTCTCTTGAGAAAGGAATTCCTGCCCCAGTGTGACATTCCCAACTCTTAGTAGCATATGATCTCATCTTAAGGGGTCCAATATTTACAACTTTCAAATCGAAGTGGCTATTTTAATGGCTCAAGATGCTGTATGATAAGTGATCAACAAGAATCTCAGGGCAAAAAATGGATGCAGAAGGGGCTATTTCTCAGTATCTTTTCTCCTGTTCTTCAGACTGTCAATATGAACTGGGGGAAATGCAATTCCTCCTGATTAATGATGGATTGGACCTAGATCCATATTGAGCAGTGCCTGCGAGGTCACCAATTTATATCCTCTTCTTTTTTATAAGGTGACGAGAAAGTGGAATGGCTGGGCTTACACAATAGTCTCTGCTGTCTTGTATATTGTTTGGTTTGGGGCATAGATTGTTGTGCAAACTCAACCATTTAGTGAACTGTAGTTAAAACCATGACTTGGAGTAATGTATGAATCTAGATTTTCATCTTTGTAAAACCCTACACATAAACCTCCTCTAGTTTAGAGGTAAGCCAATTTGAGGAGAAAACAAAGAATCATTGACAATTGATGTTCATCCTGATGTAAGGGCGGACCTGGATTAACACAGCTCACTACGCCATGTTATTTTGTCAGTTTTTGTATGCCAAACAAGCAAAACTCTGTTGGGACATTCAACCAAACCATTATTTTGGAGAACAATTGCTTCTTTATCTTTTGTATCATCAAATGTGAGTTGAACACTGTCTTGTGGGGTCTAAAGATGGGGTCTCTGGGATGTCTGCTAATAAAACTTGGAAGACATCCCCACAAAGAAGTAACTTGGATTTCAATTGGATGTAAGCCATCCTGATAACTGAAGCTGTCCGTCAACCAATCCTAATTTTCTCCAGAAGTTCTTTTTTTTTTCTACTCGATTCTACCAGTACAGAAATAGAAATAACACTGAGGTGGGTAGTGGGATAACCATGATGAATCCTGAGCATTTTGGAGCAGAATGGAAAGAAAGTGTTGAAAAGTGAGATGCATTGGACTGGGGGGTGGAAAGGAAATATGGGGAGAGGTGGAGGAGCCAAAGGAAAAAACTGGAAGGCTGATGGAAGGAACTTTGAATGAGCTGCATTCATCATAACTAATGAAAGGTCTCTGCTGTTTACAGCCCAGATTGAAACTCTCTGCCTAAATATTGAAATCAAATTAAACCACCCTCTTTATTTAAATCGTTTGCAGAGATTGCTTTACTCTTCTTACCATTGAAGCCAGCCTCAGACTGCCGGAGACATTACCATGTTTAATGGTGTTGACCCCCTTGCTGTGTGTAGGACAGCACAGGGTCTATTGGAGAATTGTATCTTCATCTCTTTCCAGCTTACTTTCCCAGTAGCTTTATACCAATAAAGGAGAATATTTGTAGCTCAAGGATGGAACGAGGGGGTCCTTGGTGGTTTCTGAACTAGGTGGTTTTCTTGCGGATGTTTTCATTAGCCAAATTTGGCAACATCATCAGTGCTAGTCCTGATGATGTTATCAGATGCTACCACTAGCACCAATGATGTTACCTAGTTTGGGTAATGAAATGTCTGCATGAAAAGCACTAAGCTCAGATACTACCAAGGACTCCTAATTACACTTTGGTTTGGTTACCTTCTCCCCACCCACATGCTTTAAATTTACTCCCCTGGTTTCACTCGGATATTGGGACTGTTTAGAATTTCAGGATTATAAAATGTGAGTTTTCTACCACTATGCTGTGGAAGGTAAGCAAACACAAACGGTTGAGCATTTTTAAATGTTTACAAACCCCTCCCCACTTATAAAAGGATGTACAAGACAGGAAGCGGCTTCAGTGAGAAATGTCAACCCCTTAGGATTGATTTTAGGTGCATCTTTTGAAGGGCCTTGTCATCTCCACACCTCCACATGAATCTTCTAAACTAAGGGGTCTCATTTAGATGTGACCAAGCAGGGCATTTGATCTGCCCTACAATACCCACAAGCGGTGCACCGTCATCTTTTAATAACCCCATAATCCCTTGCGGGGTGGAGTCTGGGCAACTGAATGGAGCTAGCCTCTGCTAGCTTTTACTTTTTACTTTTTACTCTGCTACCTTTTACTGGCCGGCTGCTCTTCCTGTTGCCAGTGTGGAGTTTTGTTCAGCAGATACATTCTCATTGTGCCCAAAGAGAGAAATATCTGCCTCTACCTAGGATTGAACTCACAGCCTCCTGATTGTGAGGCAAGAGCTCCACCTCTAGGCCACCGCACCACTCACCCACAAGCAGTCCATGTAATCAAATACATTCATGCATCCAGGTGCATCTCTGTCCTCCCCCAGTGCATGAAAATAGCACCTCAGCCAGGTTAAATTACAACAATTTTTATTGTACAAGGATTCACCATAGCACTGACAGCAATAGGCTTGGCTCTTTTTTCATTCCAGAGCTGCTTTTTTTTTTGTGCACAGGACTTGAAAAGATAAAATAAAATTCTGGGGCTCTTTTCCTGGATGGCTTTTTCTTTTTTTCTTTTGCAAAATAAAAAAAGCTCTTCCTGGTTTTGTACAAGAGGTTTTGTACTCTTCCCACCGCCCCGCCCACCTTCCTCATTGGATACAGAGCACATACCCAAAGCTGAATAACTACCAGCATTTCCAAGGCATTGGCAAGTCCATTTAAGTTACTGTAAAAATGACTCCTCTCGGTTTCCTCTCTGCTTTCAATTAATATAACACACACACATATATATTTTAAAAAATATAAATAGGTGTAGGGAATCTCAAGTGCCCTGCACCATTCCCTGTGAGAGAGAATATGCCACCTCAGGATGGGGAGCTGGTTCCGCCTGCTAGGTGTCCCAGGGAAGAAAACTGCAGCAAGAAGAAACAGGCATATGAAGTTGTGTTGCCATGCGCCCCAGCCTGCTTCCAGCCTGTTCCCTCAGAATCAAAATGGGGAGCGGGAGGAGAGGAACAAGTCAGAAGAGATGCAGCATCAGATTCAGCTAGGATGAAGGTCTGGAACTGAAAAAAGGCAGTAAGGTGTGGAGTTTTGTTCTGCCCCCTCCTCCACTTCTTACCTGCATTTGAGCGACTCTGATGCTCTGGCTAATTTCAACTTCCACACGTTGATTTGACATTTTGCATTTATTTAAAGGAATGAACATATTCAAAACAAGCAATCACCATTTGCAACAATGGTGATGTATATTTGGGAGAGCTGAAAAAGAGCTTCCCGGACTTTCCTCCCCTCCTTAACAATACTTTTACCTGCCTCTGCTTCTCTCTGTAGTTCCCAAACAATCCCATGATTTTTGCTGCAATCTGTGGAAAGGGGGCTTTTGAAAAGTCCACTCTGCAGTTTAAAAATTATGCTTCTTGTAAGATAAAAATCAGGATTCCCCCCTATCCTCCTCCTCCTCCTCCTCCTCCTCCTCCAGATAGTCTATTTAATTAACTTAACCCTCTGTAACCCTCCCCTTCCCTTTCCCCACAAAGGCACAAAGATAGTTGGCTCTAACAATCATTATTTTTTTTTAAAAAAATGCTGGAATTGTGTTCGCTTCCTATTTTGCAAAGGGTTTCCCCCTCCTCTCTCTCCCTTCTTTTTTTTTTGTTCTTTTTCTTTATATATACACATTGTTCCTTATATAATGAGACTTCCCCCCTTAAAAGCAACAACAACGAAAAATATATCAATTTTGTTAATATAACTGTTCCATAAATTCTCTGTCTTTGTCTGTCTGTCTCTGCTCCCCGATTGCTCTCTTGAAAGGGTTGATCATGCCGTCATCTTTCCATTGGTCCTTGATCGAGCCCGCGAGCTTCTTTTGTGTAGTCTGCGTTTATAGGTAGAGGCTGTGGGAGGAGACAGAGGGAAGAAAGGAGGCCTTCTTTACTCAGGAATGGTAGCTATACAGGCCTGGCTTGTCCTGGGTTGGATTGAATGAGATTTTCCCTCCCACTGGCTCTCTCGCTCTCTCCCTGTGGAAAAACACCACCGAGGCTGCAGTGTTTTGTCTCTTTGGCTGCCCATGGTGAGCGCACGGTGGTGCCAGATTTTTTCCTCTTGCACAATTGTGCTTTTTCTTACTTTTGGACCCCCAGGAGTTGATGTATTAGTTGGGTGGGCAATTTCTCGATGCATTTGGGGGGCAGGTTGTGTCCTGCATTCTCCCTATCCTTCCACTCCTCCTTCCCACAAACAGATTTCAGGCCCTGCTGCCAGAGAGGATTCTGTTCCTGTCCTGTGGATGAGTTTTTTGAAAGGACCCAGATGGAGAGGGGGAGTTGTTTGTAAATGAAAGCCTTGTTAGCATTAACGGTTAGGAAAGTTTAATCTTTTGACCGCCTGGCTTAAAATGAAACAGGAGCTCTCCCCGCCACATCCAGCATTTTATGATGAGGATAGAAAATGAGCCAAGACTTTCTTGGAGCCTTGAAATCTAACCCCTAAGGCCGTGATGACAAACCTATGGCACGCATGCCGGAAGGGGCACGCAGAGCCATTTCTGCTGGCATGCGAGAGGTCGCCCAGAAGAGCCCCACTGCGCATGTGTACGTGCTCCCTGCCAGCTAGCTGATTGTTGGGTGTCTGCTGCACTTGCAGGGAGACGCGCGTAGGGGAGATGCCCGTGGGAGCGGGATGTGCAGGGAGGGGGTCATGCATGCATGCGCTGAGGCGCATGGCGCAGGGAAGGTTGCATGGACATGCACAGAGGTGTACGGTGCGTGCGCAGGGGGCAGGGGTGTGTGCATTGCATCATGGGTGCAGGCACGTGCATGCGTGCGTGCGCACACACTTTTGGCATGGGAAGTGGAAAAGGTTAGCCATCACTGCCCTAAGGCATGCTTAGGCTATCAAAAAAAAAAGGATTAAGGGAAGATGATAACTGTCTTGGAGTACTTGAGAAGAAGGGATTGACTTATTTTCCACAGCACTCAAGGGCAGGACAAGAAGTAATGGGTGGAACCTTGTTAAAGAGAGATCCAACTTAGAATTAAGGGAGAATTTTCTGACAATGCGAACAATCAATCAATGGAATAGCTTGTCTCCTGTGGGTGCTCCATCACTGGAGGTTTTCCAAAGTAGACCGGAGAACCATTTAACCTGGATGGTATAAGATCTCCTATCTTGAGCAGGCGGGTGGACTAGAAGACCTCAAAGGTCTCCTGCAGCCCTATGTTCTATGAAGAAGATTATGCTATCATTTCTAATAAAAGAACCAACTCGGATTATACAGATCTACACAGGCTGGACAGTTTTGTGGCATAGCTCAAATTCTCCAGCTGGCTTAGAATACTGTTCAAACCGAGAGTCAGTTTGTTGTAGAGGTAGATACCATGAATTCTACTCTCACTTTAGACACAAAATTAGCTGGGTGACCTTGGACCAGACCCTCTCTTTCAGCTCCAGGGAGGTGGAGGCAATAGCAAAGCACTCCCCAAAATTTTGCCCGGAATACTGCAGGGACTTGTACAGACATAATTATCAGGAGTGGACAGTGATTCAAGGCTGCATATGCACTCTCTCACGCACATTCAACAGCAATCTTATGTTGACCTGTGTGTGTGCAACGTTTGAAGAAAAGAAAAAAAAATGCACGAATTGAGCGGGAAAATGACCAAGTCCTGCAGCTTAGGACCACTTTTCTTCTTTGCCTCTTGGTTTGTCCAAAACAAACCCATGCACCAAAAGATCAGGCTTTTATCTTGTCAAGTAGGAACCTCCTGCCTTTGTTCTTCTCCAAAATGCCATATTGCATGTGTTAGCAAACCGATTTCTGATTCAGTTTGGAGTCTTATTCCTTACATCTATCTTTTCAGATGTGTTTTGGGATGGCCATGCGATGCGCAATATGTGCTTACATGACCATTCCAGGAAATGTTGAGGATACGGTGTGGAGAATGAAGAGCTTGCACTGGAACTTCACATTTTTCTACCACTGACCAGTTGGCTGAGCTGAAAGGTTGAATTCCAAACCCCTGGAAGCCACTACTTTCACCCCTCTTTAATTTATACTCATCCTGTCTTGCGAGTTCCTCTACTTGCTCTGTTCTTGTACAATTCTGAGAAACCCAAGATTTATAGAAATTTGCTGAGGACCACATGTTGTCCAAGAAGACCTTGCCAACTATTGGCAATCCTTTAGTTAATTAAAGGGCTCAGTGCTCCATTACCAGCCAGCCCTTGCAGTCCAGCTTTTCTAGGAGACGTTTTGAGTCCGTAATCTCTGTAATGTTAAAGCTACTGTCAAGAGCATTTCCCCATGTAGGGAGAGGTTCTGTGGAGCAGCATGGATGTTAGAATGAATCATCTGATCGCTGCTAACAAGGAAAGAAAAGGTGGAACAGAAACTTGGTACACGAGGGATGCTTTGTAGCAGCACAGGCATTGTCTTAATTGAAAGCAGGTTTACATCTCATTTGTGGAAAGTCTTTCAGGGATTTCCCTCCTAATTAAAAGAACATTACAAACGAGTAGGTGGTTCATACAAATAGTGTGAACAGGATCAAGAGAAGCAAGGAATCTGCTGCAGCTCTAACTCTATCAGGAGGAAAGACAGTATGTCTCCTTCTACTTTATTTTCTCCCTAGTCGTCTACTTCACTGAGTCACCCCAGGCAAATAATACCCAAACTTTACCTCCCCTCCTTTTTTTAAAATCCAGAAATATTTAATATAGATGGTCACATGCTAGCTGGCTAGTCAGAACTAACCCATTTGATTTGTAAACCAAGCTAGTACAAACCCAGAAAATTTAATTAATTAACATCATGCCTATATCTAATCCAGTTGAATCAATATTATTGTAAATTTCCATTTGGGCTGTTATCATCATCATCATCTTTTAACGACCCCCATAATCCTTTCCAGGGTGGAGTCTGGGCAACTGAATGGAGCTAGCAGAGTGTTTACTGGCTGGATGCCTTTCCTGTCGCTAATGTGGAGTTTTATTCAGCACATATATTCTCATTGTGCCCAGAGAATGAAATATCTGCCTCTATCTAGGATCGAACTCACAGCCTCCTGATTGGGAGGTAAGAGCTCCACCTCTAGGTCATGGCACCATGCTCTCTTTGGGCTACTATACCCTCCTTCTATTGATTATAAGGGAAAGGGTACAAATGCTGAACGTTCATTAGAAAACTTTACGTACGGTCTATACAGGTTATCCGAGGCTCTTCCCACTGCCCATTTGATTGGCATCGGATGATGGGCACATTGCGCTGTAGGTAACCCTGACTGCACTGGTAGCGCACCATAGCATTGATTTCATAGCGATCTTTCTTCTTGCCAAAGTGCCTGGCATTCTCAACTGCAGGAGGATCTCCACAAGCAACTGGGGAAGAAAAGGACATTTTTAAAAATTGCTTTCTGCTCAAAGCTAATAGAATGCTCCTAGCTGCTGCTATAATTATAATGTCTGATCATCAGAATGCAGCAGACCATATAAACACAGTCAAAGGTTTGAAAATGTATAGTATCAGTATGACTTTGTGTCTGGACGCTAAACCATCTTAGTTTCTTGGAACGTCTGATTGTCTTGCAGCTTAACCCAGAAAATTGTAATTTTTCATGTTTGTTTCAACCTCTGGCCTTATTTTGGAATTGTGGTTTGGCCCACTAACCTTACCACAAGTGCATTGTGCTGGTTTTTGATCTGATCTTGCCACTTGAAGGCAAACAGGATAATATTTAGCTGTATACCAAAGTATCAGGGCAACTTTGAAGTGATAAGGCACTCCAGTGGGAATTGAGTCATTGGTAAGAATAACGTGACTTTGTTACAGAAGAAGATCCTTAGATATTACAAATAAGATCAGGAGTGGCTTGAGAGAGACTTAGGGAAACAACGGCCTGAGAACTAGTAGCACTGCAGCAAATGGTTATGCTTCAATTTCCCATAGTGTCGTAATCCAATGTGGTGTGGAAGCATCGTAGGACATTTAAGTAAAGACTAGACCCAGCTATGTGGTGCTGATTGAAACATTAGGCCAGAAACTGCAGCTTGGGAAATGTGCTATGGCCTTTCTTTATTAACTCCAGGAGACATGGATTATAATCTTCTCAAACTGTCATCCCAGAAAGAAGAACAAAGATCACACAAGGCATGAAGCAGGCAGAGAATTGTACCTGAGAAATGCATGAACCCTGGAGAAGTCCAAAATGAAGACATGTTAAATTACCTGGAAGAGGCCCATGAATGTAGCGCTTGTAGCAATATCCTTAGAATGAATTATTGCTTCCAAGAGGCCTGTTTTCTACAACTGGTTATGATTAGCATGTGTTGGAACAGAGCCAGCAGCTTTCAATATTTCATTTTCAGCTGCTGGGACAGCCTGTCCTTGGATGTGCCATGTCCTTCTCCTCAAGTTCTTGCCTCACTGCTTAGCACCCTTAATCATTGCTCAGCCCTGACAGTGGCTTACTATTCTGCCCTCAGGATCTTGACTGCTGAGATGCAAGCCTTTTTGCAGTCGTAGTCTTGGATTGCTTGATTGGGCTTGAAGACCTTTTGCACAGGACATTGAGCCTCACCTGTTCCTTTCTTGCAAGTGAATGGGAGGTGGTAATTGCATGGCACATCATTCCATTCCCCTTTCTCATGCCAGATCATAACCACACAGTCTTCGTCTTTGGCAAAAAAGTTATCCGGCTGGTTAGGTCGCCAGTTCTCATATTGCTAAGGAAAGAGAGAAAAAGATCTGGAGTAAAATAGAGAGGCAGATGAAATGGGGGGAGGGCAAGGGGAGAAGGAACAAAGTAGAATAGCATAGCATAGCATAGCATAGCATAGAATAACAGAGTTGGAAGGGACCTTGGAGGTCTTCTAGTCCAACCCCCTGCTTAGGCAGGAAACTCTATACCATTTCAGACAGTGGTTATCCAATCTCTTCTTAAAAACTTCCAGTGTTGGAGCATTCACAACTTCTGGAGGCAACTTGTTCCACTGGTTAATTGTTCTAACTATCAGGAAATTTCTCCTTAGTTCTGGGTTACTTCTCTCCTTGATTAGTTTCCACCCATTGCTTTTTGTCCTGCCCTCAGGTACTTTGGAGAATAGCTTGACTCCCTCTTCTTTGTGGCAACCCCTCACATATTACAACACTGCTATCATGTCATCCCTAGTCCTTCTTTTCATCAAACCAGACATACCCAATTTCAACAAACGTTCTATGTTTTAGCCTCCAGTCCCCTAATCATCTTTGTTGCTCTGCACTTTGTTGCTCTGGACTATTTCTAGAGTCTCCAAATCTTTTTTACACTGTGGCGACCAAAACTGGACACTTCATGTGATCTTGATTCTATACCTCTGTTTATGCAGTCTAGAATTGTGTTGGCTTTTTTGGCAGCTGCAGCACATGCCTGGCTCATACTTAAATGGTTGTCCACTAGGACTGGGAGATCCCTCTCACAGTTATTACTATTGAGCAAGGTACCACATATACTGTACCTATGCTTTTGAGGAAAGAAGTCATGAGATCTTTCACAGTTCTCCATTTTTTTTTAAAGTTAGAAGCAGTTGCAGCTTTACCATAAAGTGCTTTTGCCCTATAACGCTGGAATTTGAGGGTCATAATCTGCTTGCTAGGTAGCTCTGTATTTTTCCCACCAAGCCTTCATTTTCCATTATGGATCACAAGCAACTTTTGAGGAAGGAAGGAATTTTAATTAAGGAAAATGCCTAATCCATCTGCTTTGAGATGCCCAATCTCTTTTTTGGACCATGGATTATTTTGGCGTCTGAGGGCTACATTCTAAAGGGGGCATTTCTAAGATTAAAGATGGAGCCAAAATCAATACTGATTTAATTTGGTCGCCCTCTCAATATTAGTAAAAATGGAAAGACACCATGAGTAACATTACCCCCTGCATATTTAATCATTTCCCTCCTGTAACATTAAAAATAATTATTTGGGTGGTTCTGTAAGTTATTGCTAAGACTTTGGGCTGCTCTAGGAAGATCTGGGGACTTGGCTAATATACTGTACTTCTAGAGTAAGAAGGGTGATTTGTATCAATGCTACAAACATAGCTCTATTTCCCATACTTCTTCCTGTCCTGTCCGTATAGTGTTTTCTCATATTGGCACTCCCCAAATAATAAGAATCCTATTGGATTCTTGGATTTCTGAAGCATTGATTTCCCAACAGTCCAGAAACATTTCTATATTTGATATCTTCCAGAGTTTAACTTACAAGAGAATGTCCATCAGACCAGCGAAAGTCATCTTCTACAGCTCGGTCACTTAGCCCAACCCACTGGTAGTTCTGTGCATTGCCTAGATAATACACAGAGAAAGAGAAATTAACAACGAATGCTGGTTTATTTGGAGTCTCTGGACTTGGAGCCTAAGAGCAAGATTCAAACTAAACTAAGGAGCACTTCAAATTCAATACAGAAAGATGCTTTGGAACATCCAAATTGATACAAGACCTTTATTATTGTCCCAAAGGTGCTTTTTCAAGAGGCAACTGGACTTTCTGGTTTTTCTTGGAAGATGTTTTGCTTCTCATCTGAGAAGCTTTGCAAAATGTCTTCAAAGAAAAAACAGGAAGTCCAGTTGCCTCTTGAAAAAGCACCTTTGGGAAAACCATGGCCTGGATGACTGAGAATCTCCATAAACCTTCATTTCTAATACACAGTCTCTTTTGGTGGGGAGAAGAGTCAAGCTGAGTGTTAATTGACAGGATACACAACTGGATCCTACTTTTATTTTTCAAAACAACAAGCAAGGTGGAATAATTTTGAAAGAGTTCAGAGACTTTTTCAAGCTCAGATCATCTCTCTCCTGGAGACATCCATGGAGTTTTGTTGGCAGCCAGGTTGGTTTGGTTTTTCTTCTAACCAGATGTTCTGACCTTACTTTTCTTGTCTGCCAGCTACTGCAGAAGAAAACTCCAGTCATTTCAGAAACTCACAAGCTTAAATTGGTTGCCCTCTCCGTAAAGCCTCCAGGACTATGGAGAGGTTTTTTGTTTTTTTAAATGGGGATAATTGTATGATATAGCCTGAGCCTCCTTGGATAAATAAGACCAAGTAAAATTTCTTTCTTCAAATAATGATTTCCTCTTCTTCTTATGCCTAAAGAGCAATGACTTGCCCAGTGATAAAACTGTGGTAAACTAATTGTGCCTGACTTCAGTCATTACTCATTTTCTTAAAATAGTTTCATATTTATTTTTTCTATGAGTATTAAAAAGCTACTATGGATCTCTGTAAAAGATTGATTTTCTCCCAGCAAAATCAATGATGATTAACACTGGTTTGTTCAAACCAGATTTTCATTTTCCGTGTCAGCATTGGCAAGAATTTGAACAGATGAGTAATAGCAATAGCACTTAGACTTATATACCCCTTTATGTGCCACTGAGGCTCAGTAATGAGTACCACAGATTGGGAACAGTGATCAAAAGACTCAGTTTTACAGGCATACCCAGCTGGCTTTATGGGGTGGGGTGGGTGGGTGCTGAACACCCAGATGGAAGATTCTAGATGTTCTTATGAATTGTAAACCATGGGTCTATGCAAACCATCAGTTTAGAAACACAACTAGTCAATTGGAATCTGAATTGATCTGGAGCTTCAAATTGGATGCTTCTGAATTGATTTGGATCTTAATCGGCAATTCAGGGGCCTTTTGCATCTGGGGAAAAGCCCTTGTGCCAAATTATTTCAGAAGTCTGAATTAGGTCAAGTCAGGTCTTTGAATCCATTTGAAAATCCAAATTACATTGTGAATGATTTACAGACCTCTAGCACACCATTACATCCATATCAAATAGTTTTCTAAAATGGTCCATTTTTCATTACCAATAAATGAAAGGTCTCTTTAAATGGTATGGTTTTTTTAATAGAAAAAAAACCAGACATCCTCATACAGTATCATATAACCCAAAGGTGTACTAAAGTACCTAATATCCAGAACCATTTTATTAAAAAAAATCAACTGCAAGGTCAAATGCATATATTCTTAACTTTTCTGGCATATTTTATTATAAACTACTAGGTATTTTCTTTTCTTTCTTGTAATTGCCTATATTTTGGGAACCTTACTTATTATACTTTACTTAGAAATTATTGATTTCTCTAAATCTAATCTACTTGCTAATTGTGAAGTTTTAATTGGGCTCCCATGGCTTCTATATTCTATTTATGTGAGAGATTTCATAGCCTCCCATCTTATTATCAAGTTTGACATCCTTTTTAAAATAAATAAAAATTAAGCTCTGAAATGCATGTTTTGCTGCTTGATCAATGTTAATATAGAGTGAAGACATTTTGGCTGTTTTAGTGATCTATCAAATTTCCACGCAGTTTTTATTTCTAAAGTGAAAAAATTATGAATTCAATAAGCAACATTCAAATAGACTGAAAAAAGCAAGGGAAAAATGGATGAAATGAATGCAAGACATTAAAGCCCAAATTTGTTATTAATGATGAATTTATGACACCCCCCCAAAGTTTAACATACTTCAATTTTCCATAGTAAATAAACTAATAACTTATATAATTTCAAGTTGTTTGGATATTCAAAAGACATTCAATACTTAGATTAAAAAGAATCTCAAACACTTCCCTTCAGAAAAGTAGACTGCCAGCAATTTACATATCACAGAGACTGCCAGCAATTTACACATCACAGTTTAAGAACCTAAAGTCTAGTCCAGTCTAGCTTATCCCATAATAATTACTGAATATCAACTGAATGGTGATATATTTAGCACATTTACAATGCATCCAATTACTTACTGAAATTCTTTGGGTGGATTAGAACATGAATAAAATATTACATTTCGTTTTGAAATAGAATTTGAAAATTTGGAATATAATGCAACTGAAAAGATTACTAAAATGGAAATACAAGAGATAAATAGGTTGATAGATTAACTTGTGGCTCCGTCCACTGAAATATTGCCAACTTTGATTTTAACACAGCTTTTGTGCACTACATTTCATGATCAGAATATACAATAGCACTGATGCAGTCTATTAAAATACTTAAATCACTTAAAGGCTGAGACATGAAAAGTCAACCTATCTAGACAACCCATTTCTCCTAAGTGAAATTCAGAATTAGTACTGTATTCTGTATCAGTGTTGTAATCCTAGAAGTTCATTGGTTTGGGGGTATTTTAATTTTTTTAAAGAAATGTCAAATTTCCATACTTACTGTTCACGAATTCTTGCTCTTCAGGTGTGATGATACTGCTCAGGTGGGATTGATGTCTTCTGCATAGTTTCTCTGCTTCCATCCAGGTGAGTTTCTCTTCAAAATGCTTGTAGCAGTTACCTTGAAATTTAGTCCAGCCTGTTTCACATTCTGCCAGATCTAGACATGAACACAAAAAGATCATATGAAGAAGAATCAAAGCAGAGAGCGACATTTAACCCCTTCCAAATCTCTTTGTAGAAAATTTGATGGTACTTGGCTCAGAAGTTGTGTAAAACTTACCTGTTTTCGCCAAAAACAAAGAATTACTGATTTCTTGCCAATGAATGACATCCCTTTAAGATAAAGGGTATTGCAGAGTTTATTAGAACTGCCAAAAGGTTTGACAGACATCTAAAACTGTAGAGCTTCTATCTAAGTAAACATTCAGATTATGAGCTAGTGAAAAAAAATCCTGCAGAATATTCTTTAATAACTTGATATATGTTGTGGATAAATTAATCTATACAATTTCCTTAAGAGGGAATATGAAATTTTTTAAAAAAAAACAGTTCCATGCGCTTGTAGATTTAATTGTTGTGCCCTTTGCATTTTTTCACATGCAAAGGGCACCTAAAGTTTTACACTGTATATGCATGCATTTCATCAGTTTATGTGACTGCTCAGCTTGCAAACTGTGACTGTGTTTTTAACAGATTAACAGAGTAGAAAGGGACCTTGTAGGTCATCTAGTCCAACCCACTGCCCAAGCAGATCCTACACCATTTCTGATAGGTGGCAGTCCAGTCTCTTCTTGAAAGCTTCCAGTGATGAAGCTCCCATAACTTCCAAAGGCAACTTCTGTTCCATTGGTTTGATTGCTCTCACTGTCAGAAAATTTCTCCTTATTTTCAGGTTGAATCTCTCCTTGTTCAGTTCCATCCATTATTCCTTGTCTAGCTTTCAGATGCTTTGGAAAATAGCTTGACCCCCCCCCCTCTGTGTGGCAACCCCTCAAATATTAGGTGACTGCTATCATATCTCCCCTGGTCCTTCTCTTCACTAGACTAGCCAGGCCCATTTAAATGTAATAAAGTAATAAAACACAAAAAGAATAGTAAGGACATAGTAAGGACAGCTTGTCTTCAGAAGTTGTGGGTGCCCCATCAATGGATGTTTTTAAGAAGACGTTGGACATCACTTGTCTAAAATGATTTAGGATCTCCTGCTTGAGCAGAAGACCTCCAAAGTTCCTTCCGACTGTGATATTCTGTGATATATATATCAAAAGTTATTCTCTTAGACCAACATCCTAGCTCAATGCCAGGAGAAACCCAGATTTTCAAGCCTTATGAAGGCCACCAAGGTCAGGCCCATCTGAATATCAGGGGGTATGCTATGCCATAGGGCAGAGAAGATCTGCCATCTGTTGGCAGCGTTTCATTGAGGATTATGTCTACTATCTAAAATGTACTATTTCATACTTATGTATTTTGCATTGCATAGAGGCATACTGCGTTCTTGTCCTTTTTAACAAATAAACCTTCTAATTTTGTTCTGAAATCATAAGTGCAGAGATCTCAATATATTTGATTTTTTTGTCCCTAAGCATCTCAGTAGTCAGAGACGAGTCTACATTTTCTGTGAGGGAGACAAATAAACAGGAACCTTTTGTAAGGAGAGATGAAAGATGAACACAATCATAACATTATTAATGCCAAGTAGAACAGAATAAGTACGTGTTTTCTCTTCTCCTTGTTTTCTACTTCTAAAAATAAGTATCCTTTTATAGAAGACAGAGATGAAGGACCTAATATATACATCTTAAGTACATCTGATACACAGAAAGTTATTTTTTGGCTCTCATTCTCCACAGCTTTTTCCCCTATGAATAATTGTCATGCAATTTTGTCCCTCTCAAATTTACCATGGTGCAAATAAAAGCTTGAATACTGGTAGTCCTCCACTTACAACAATTCATTTAGTGACTGTTTGAAGTTACAACAGCATTGAAAAAAGTGATTTATGACCATTTTTCCACACTTACAACCATTGCAGCATCCCCATGGTTACATGATCAAAATTCAGAGCCTTGGCAGCTGACTCATATTTATGATGGTTGCAATGTCCCAGGTGATCATGTGATCACCTTTTACGACCTTCTGTTCTGACCCAACCAGGTTCCCAAAGAGCAAACACAGACAAAGGCAGCAGCCCCCACCTTTTAAGGTTTAATAATGAATTCTGTTCTGAAGGCTGCTTTCCACTAATTAACTCCGACAAGAAAAAGCCTTGCCAAGTTGTTTGTCAAGGCTGCCAAAAACTCAGAGATAAGAACTAATTTACAAAATTCTCCAAACACGAACTAAGATGTCCACCAGTTGAGCTTAAGAGCTTCTTTGCTTTCTTCAAAGAACACTTTTTCAAACCTGGCTTTTATCCTCTTGAGGGAGGGGCCTGTGCTGCTGTAATTATTCTTTCCTCCGAGTAATCCTTCGTGCATGCGCATTTGGCACAGGCTCCTTGGGAACCTCCTCATTACTGCTGCCAGCCCCCACAATCTTTGAAGGTAGCAGTCCATTCCCTGATGGTCCTGGCCCCTAATCAGAGTCCTCGCTCTCCTCAGCCATCTGCATCTGCTGCTGGCTAACCATAACACCTTCTGACCAATGGTGGGATTCAAATATTTTTAATCCCTGGTTCGGTGGGCATGGCTTGGTGGGCACATTTTGCGCACGTTCACACACTTTACATGCGCATGTGCCAAACACACACTTTGCACAGGCACAGAGGTGTTCTAACTTGCCACCTGCAAGCCTGCACGATCCCGGTCGCTTCAGTAGCTGCCAAGTGGCATTCTTCTGTGCCACGCAAAGCAGCTGCGCTTCAAATTCAGAGGATAAAGGTGAGTATGGGAGCCCAGGTGGATGGATGGGCCCAACAGCAGAACAGTGGGGAGAAATGGTTCAGTCTCCACTACTCATTGCTGCTACCGGCTCGGCAGAACCAGGCCAAACTGGTAGAATACCACCACTGCTTCTGACAAGCAAAGCCTAATTCACTTAACAACTGTGTGAATAACTTAACAACTGCAGTGATTCACTTAACAACTGCTAAGAAAGGTCATAAAATGGGGCAAAACTCCCTAAACAACTGTCTCCCTTCCCAACAGAAATTGGGGCTCCATTGTCTTCGTAATTTGAAGACTCCCTATAATTCAGATTTCCTTTTTCTGTAGGGAGGCTTCCAAAAGCTGTTAGCTGAGCATGCATTGAAGCATCCATACATTGTTGTGGCTTGCATTTTGAATACAAACCAGTCTATTTTGCAAGACAAAGGGGAAAGCAATTATCTGTCTGTTTTCTCTCACAACTTCCAAGGTTCCACCGTACAGCTTTGATCAAGGTATGCATACGGAAATAGATGCTTAGGGAACGAAGAGTACCAAAAGAAGAAGCACTTGAATAAAATGCATATTTTTCAGGGAAAATTGCTTCTAACAAAGGATATGATTTTTCAAGTGGCAGTTGTAATTGAGGTTGAGGGAGAATTGCCTATAGATTTAGCTATAAGGTTTTCTCTGCTTATGAAAAATGGTAATACAAACAGTCAGGTATCTTAGAGCTTCAGAGACACATGCACACACGCCCAACACTAAAGTGGGGACTGCTTTTGGATAACAGTGTGATAACAAACATCTCCCTTGCTCTCTGCCAAGTTCCCTATCCTACCCTACCCTACCCTATCCTATCCTAAGAGTTGTGATGGTGCAATTCGGCAGTTCAAATCTCACCAGGCTCAAGGTTGATGCAGCCTTTCGTTCTTCCGAGGTCGGTAAAATGAGGACCTAGATTTTTGATGGCAATAGGCTGACACTGTAAAACCGCTTAGAGGGGGCTGTAAAAGCACTGTGAAGCAGTATATAAGTCTAAGTGCTATTGCTAAGTGCTATTGCTGTCGGCCTTTAAACTTTTAAAATAAACCTCTGAATTAAATATTTCCAGCAGTGGTTGTTTGCATCCTGGGCCACACAGACATTCTTAGAAAACAAATATATAGTGGATGATGGCACCCCATTGCTGTGTTTGAAAATGTGCCTTTCGGCGCATAAAAATGGATGCAGGCATGCCGGGAACATCATATATATCATGACTGACCAACCTTGGCAACTTAAGACTTGTAGACTTCAACTCCCAGAATTCTCCAGCCTGGGTGGCTGGCTGTGGATTTCTTGAAGTCCACAGGTCTTAAATGTGCCAAGGTTGGACACCCTTGCTATATATGCTAGCTGTCAGGCTTATTTCAATGGTGGCCATCAGTCCCAAAGTTGGTGGATGTCTAGCTCAAAGTGTGCAAATAGTTCTCACCTATCACCCGCAATTGGGACTGGTAACTCTGTCACTATATGATGCACTTGTTAAGTGCAGTCTCACATAACTGCAACTTGCAACTTGCTGGTGGCTTCTCCATTGACTTTATTTTAGTCCTGGTGGCACAGTGGTTAGAATGCAATATTGCAGGCTAATTCTGCAGACTGCCAGCAGTCCGATCCTGACCAGCTCAAGGTTGACTTAGCCTTCCATCCTTCTGAGGTCAGTAAAATGAGGACCCAGATTGTTGGGAGGCAATAGGCTGACTCTGTAAACCACTTAGAAAGGGCTATAAAGCACTGTGAAGTGGTATGTAAATCTAAATGCTATTGCTATTGCTATAAAGCACTATGAAGTGGTATATAAGTCTAAGTGCTATTGCTATGTAAAGCACTATAAAGTGGTATATAAGTCTCAGTGCTATTGCTATGTAAAGCACTATGACGCTGAATATAATTCTAATTACTATGCCTATTGCTACTGCAGGCTAAATCTCCCTACTGCTGGCAGTTTGATCCTGACCAGCTCAAGATTGATTCAGCCTTCCATCCTTTCAAGGTCGCTAAAACGAGGACCCAGGTTATTGGGGGCAAGATGCTGACTCTGTAAATTGCTTAGAGAGGGCTGGAAAGCACTATGAAGTGGCATATAAGTCTAAGTGCTATTGCTTGTTGGAAGCCAGCTATGATTACCAATGGCAATCATGTGACCAAGTCATAATCATGTGACAGCGGAGATGCTGTGATAGCTACACCTTGAGGGCCAATTACAATGATTCTTCTTCAATGTCCTTTTAACAGTGAAAGCTCCCTGAGAAAGTGCTAAGTGAGGGACCAGCTGCATCAAATAGTAAAGACTGCTCAAAATGAAGCTGTATTCCTCAGGATTGCACAAACATATCCCTGTTATCTATTAATTGGCAATAATATAGAAATGGTGTATTATTCTGTGATGAAAAGAATTATGGAACAGGTCTCGGACTCTGCAGCAGGATAACTTGGAAAACAGAATTCGTTATGGGAGAAGAAGCTGGCAAAAGAAAGATCAAATTTAGAAGTAAGCAGAATGAGGCTGAGGGCTTTGGGGAAAAAAAGAACAATTCTCAAATTCTCCTTCCCCATAGGAAAGACGGTAGGCCAGAAGTTCAGAAAACTCCCAACTCCTCCTTCATCCTAAGTCCCAGCCATTCCAGTCAGATGATTCGGAGCAAATGGCATGCATCCTTCTCTGCCTGTGAGAGCAGCCATAGAAACCCAAACTCACTGCCTGTGCCCCAATTAGAACCATGGCACACAAACAGAAGCAGCATGTATACATCCACCTGATTAGAATATTCTTTTATAACAAAATGCAATATGTACTCCAATTAATCCCTGAAGAGAAAGTGGACACAAACACGAGATGCTCGTTCATTATGCAGGAGAAAATACAGATCTTCTCCATGGCCTATACTAGTGAAGGGATTGAAAAATTCCCTATAGAAGCTATAGGTGTTTCCTTTGTATGAGCTTAGAAGCACTCTCAACATTTCCGGATGGTTTCCATGTTGGCCCCAGCCAGGCCTGACTCTGTTTAACTTCCAAGCCTTCAAGCCTTCATTGACTGAGGTCAATGGTAGGTAGCAACAGCACTTAGACTTATATATACCACTTCACAGTGCTTTCCAGCCCTCTCTAAGCAGTTTACAGAGTCAGCAACAAACTGGCTCCTCATTTTATCCACCTCAGAAAGATTGAAGGCTGACTTCTGGTTAGGGCTTCTTCGGCGATGGATCAAAATCCGTGATCGTGTGCAGTTTTGATCCATGCTTGCTGCTGGAGTGCCATGAGCTGGCTGGATTCAGGGGCTAAGCCACCCCGTAGAGGTGGTGAAGAGAGGGGAGATTGCTAGCAGAGTCGAGGAGAGCCACATCTCTCCTCCCCAGCTGGCCATTACTCCCTTTCCCAAAGGCGGTTGCAGCAGTGGTCAGAAATGGACACCTCAAAGAAGAACCCAACCAGAAAAGATTGTGCAGGAGGAAGATAAAAAGAGAAAGCTTTGACTGACCGGGTTGAATTGAAAAAGCAACAACATAAGGGACCCTGGTATTTGAACTATAAAAACATTGTTCCCAAAGAAGATTTCTGAAGCAGCGAAGGAGAGAGAGAAGGGAAAAGACTTGGGATTTTTTTCTTTCCTTCCCCATACTGATAGCTAAGAGACTTAAGTAAGAAATTGAAAAAAAACTCCCTTTGACATTAATAGGCATTTAAGCTGCAAATAAAATGTCAAAAGGATAATAAAGATTTATTGGATATTTAAAAACTTTTAAAAGAAGGAAAGGAGAGAAAAGGAAAGAACAAAAGGGTGGGATCTGGAAAAATGGAAGAGACCACCTGGAAGTAAAAGGAATTAACAGTGAAACCTTAACAAGATTCCTAAAAAATACATTCTAACTGAAACTTTGTAACAAGATAATAGAACCCCAGGAAGAGAAAGTGGAAAAAAAGAAACAGCTTTGGGCTATTTGGATTACTTGGTGATTTTTGGACTTTTGGTTATTGGATTTAAATGACTAAAATCAATTGGGTGGTTGTTTAAAAGTGTTTAAAATGGCATCACTCTTGGAAGAACCAAAAATGGAACTTAAAAAACAGAAAGAAGATGCACAAGAAGGAAGAGGTTTCTTTGGCTTTGTATTTCAATTTTTAGAAATGGAGATCTTGAACTATGAGAAACAACAAGAAATGCTTGAAGAACAAGAATGGCAGGACAGAGAAACCATCTTTAATGATCAAGTAATTCTATGTGGGGGAAAAAAGGAAAGGTGGGAAAGAGAGTGAAAAATTTAAGATTTGAAAAAACAATAAAGAAAAGTAACAGTTTGAAAAGCAGTCACAATATTAGGATGAAACAGAAGAGAGGATTACAGAAGAGAGCATTAGAATTAGAGAGACAAGGGGTCAAAAAAGGGAGGGAGAAGAAGAGGGGGAAGAAGGAAAGGAAAAGAAGTTATAAAGGATAGAAACAGGATATAGAGAAACAGAGAAAACGTACAAGGATTAAAGATATAAGCCTATTTAGAAGACATAGAGATAATGGGTGAAAATTCAATTGAAAGAGAGGATTCTGCAAGGGTACATAAGATAGCATTGCTATATTAGAAATAGAAATTAATTTAGAAAATATGAAACAAGTGTGATTAAAGTGATAGATAAAATACTTATTGTAATCTAATGGAATGTTTGTTAATAAATAAATAAAATAAAGAGAATGAGAGAATGAAATTAGGAAAGGATGGGAACATTTTAATTGTTACTAATGATTTATAAAAAATTAAGTGAAGAGAAATATGAAAAAAAATATGGAAATATTACAAGTGTTCCTAAGGATGTATGATATTTATTAGAAAAGAAATGTTAAAGATGTTAATTAACATTAATGGAAGATTGTAACTAACATTAATGGTGGAGCCGAATTGGAATAGAATGAGTATTTTATGTATTATTGTTATATATATATATGTATATATGTATGTGTATATATATATATATATATATATATATATATATATATATATATATATATATATATATATATATATTCTGAGGTTCTTATGGTATTTGTATGTGTATCTTTGGTTATTTGGGTTTTCACCCGCGTAAGATTGGCAGTATCTAGGCGACGTTTCGATGAAGTCTCATTCATCATCTTCAGGCTTGTGTCTTCGGCTCTGTGCTTCTCAGAGTGAGAAGCACAGAGCCGAAGACACAAGCCTGAAGATGATGAATGAGATTTCATCGAAACATTGCCTAGATACTGCCAATCTTATGCAGGAGAAAACCCGAATAACCAAAGATACACACACACACACACACACACACACACACACACACACACACACATTATCTTTAAGAACTTAGTGTGTATTTTAAGAATGTACCAAGCAGAATTCGATTGGCAAAAGTTATGTGTTATAAAATAGACGTTAGATATTGAATGTTATAATTGTAAAGGCATAAATTGAAGTTTAAATAAGATCTGAATGGACAAAAATTAAAAGATAGAAAGGTGTCATACTCCAATCAGTAACTACAGGGGAAAACTTGTTTAATGAGAAAAGAAAATATGAAATTGAAACAGGACAGACAAAAGTATAAACATAATGATTAGAAAGATATTGAAACTTAGAAAAAGATATGTAATTGAACTTAAAAAGGAATGAGATAATCAAAAACAAGGTTGAGAAAACTAAGAGAAGGGAAAAATCACTGAGAAAATGCTAAAATAGTAATAAGTTATGGAATAGAATACAAAGATGAATATGAAATTGAGTTTGTGTCTGTATGGAAAAGTGACAACCCGGGTTCATGCTATTCTCAAAAGACATTTTGTTTGTGTTATGTTTTGTGAAAACCCAAACAAATTTTTTTACAAAAAATAAAGAAGAAAAAGGAAGATTGAAGGCTGAGTCAACCTTGAGCCTGGTGAGAACTGAACTGCCAAACTGTTGGCAGGGCAGTCCACAGAAGTAGCCTGCAATACTGTATTCCAACCACTGTGCCACCACTCATGATAGATCATAAGAGCCCTAGTGTAGCAATGGTTAGAATGCAGTATTGCAGGCTAACTCTGCTCACAGCCAGGAGTTCAATCCTAACCGGTTCAAGGTTGACTCAGCCTTCCATCCTTCTGAGGTTGTTAAAATGAGGACCCAGATAGTTGGGGGGCAATATGCTGACATTATAAACCTCCCAGAGAGTGCTGTAAAGCATTAGGGGGCAATATGCAAGTCTAAGTACTACTGCTATAAGAATTTTCCCCCCTCCCTGCCACCTCCAGCAACAGATATTTTAGGAGTTAATTGTGAGGAGATGAGAAAAGGTCGCAATACAATAGTACTAGATGTATATGTGTTAGATTGTCTTCGCCCCCAACCCCCTATGAAAAAAAGAAGGGATATACAGTTAGTAGAGTTAGCTGAAGCTGGGTAAGGTAGCAGGCCATACCAATGTCACAGAGGTTCCCTCCGTAGCTGGGAAGGCATAAGCATATGAAAGTGTGGATGCCATCAACACAGGTAGCTCCATTCAGACAGGGGTTGGAGTGGCACTCATCAATGTCTGGAAGAAATCAAGGGCTGCCATTAGGACTTTGGCTGGGCAGAAAGTCCACAAAAGGAGACTCGGCTTTCTTGATTTAACCAGAATATAGAAGGAAGCAGAAGTATACCAAAGGATTCGTAGAGGCAACAAGACACATTTGGAGTTGCATTAACAGAGTAAATGCCACTTAAGTTGCATTAACATAGGAATACAATCAAAATCAAGTGAGGTACTAATACCATTCTATACAGCTTTAGTAAGACCACACCTAGAGTACTGCATCCAGTTTTGGTCCCCACACTATAAAAAAGATGTTGAGACTCTAGAAAAAATACAGAGAAACCAGGATGATGGGGGGACTGGAGGCTAAAAGATATGAAGAACAGTTATAGGGACCGAGCATGGCTAATCTAGGGAAGAGAAGGACCAGGAGAGACAGGATAGCACTCTTCCAATATTTGAGGGGCTACCATAGAGAGGAGGGGTGGGCCAAACTATTTTCTAAAGCATCTGAAGGCCAGACAACGAATAATGGATAGAAACTGAACAAGGAGAGATTTAACCTGGAAATAAGGAGAAATTTTCTGATAGTGAGAACAATCAACCAATGGAACAGCTTGCTCTCAGAAATTGTGGGAGCACCATCACTTGAGATGTTCAAGAAGAGATTGGAATCCCATCTGTCAGAAATGGTGTAGGGTCTCCTGCTTGGGGAGGGGGTTGGACTATATGACCTACAAGATCTCTTCCAACTGAAGCCACTGAACCAGACAAAAATGAGTGGGAAATCGAAGGGAAGAATTTCCCAACCATAAGGGGAATAAAAAAGCTTGGCAACTACCTGGCTACCATAATGTTTCAAAGACCACCAGAATGAGAGTCAAGCCAAGATGGAATCCAATCACTCTAAAATATGGGAAGAGTGGGATATCCTTAATTAGTCAATGTAACAAAAATATGGGGAATGGCCACTTTCTTATGCTTGGTTCATTGAGAGGTCTAATTTTCTTGGAGCTCAGCAAAGAAAATTCAATAATCTCATAAAATAAAAAGTCAATAAAAACTCGTAAGTGCTTATGCACCAGAGACAAATTCTTTGTATATCCAATCATATAAGGCCAATAAAGAATATTCTGTTCTGTTTTATTCTGTTCAATTCTGTTCAGCTGTGCTCTGCTCTACTCCTGTTCTGTTCTGTTCTGTTCTGTCCTGTCCTGTCCTATCCTATCCTATCCTATCCTATCCTATCCTATCCTTCTAAATGCATTTAACCCAAATACTAATGCATAAATCATTTTCTGCTCAAGCAGCATTAACTGAAGTTCCCCAATGTTCCTGAAAAGACTCAACTGTTAACTTGTGACCAGCCCAATGACAGGAGACCTGGGTTGAATGAATGGTCATTGAAGGCTGCCTATCCTAAGAGAGAGCTAAATTTTCCTCTGAGGCCCTACAAACTACTACTTGTTGACCAAGAATGTCATACAAGCAAACCAGAATTGCCTTCAAAATATCAAGAGAGATTGTAGTAAGATCAGTGTTTCGTGAGTCTGAAAGCTTGAGTCCATTAGAAGTGTACTTTCCTGCTGCTTTACTGATTGGTGAAAAAGACAGTAAAAGTTGCCTGATGATGGTTTTTTTAGCTCAAGAAAACAAAACCAACATGCATGGAAACAATTTTAATTGTAAGAAAAAAATATTCAAGGCTATCAAATGGAATTGGCTCTTGTTTATGTTTGTTAATGAAACTGTACCTTTATCCTTGAAAGATTTTCCTTCAGTTTCTGAGGGAGCAAAAAGCTTTAGAAATGTTGATCCTGAAATACTGATAATCTAGAGATTATCTGTACAGTAGGGCTATAAAAAAAAGATTAGCATTTGCTGCAAATGTACAAAGATGGTGGCCTAGATAAGAAAAATGTTTTGCAGCAAAGAATAATAAATGTATATATCTATATTTTCATATTCATGAATGCTGCCAAGGCACAAGGTAGGGATCGTGCTTCCACTATGGAAATTCTAGGGCAGGAAATAATCAGGACTAGAAGTTCTATAAATGTTTTGTTGCTGCAGTGACACAAGTCATTACCCGTAATGACCTGTCCAAGGTGCTGAAAACATTTTCCACTTGATATTCTTGACCATGATTCTGGCCTGTCATGACATTTCTCTTCTGGTATCTAAGGTTTGAATTTTGAATGCAGTACAAGGTCTTGTTTTCTCTATCAGCTGACTGTAGCAATTTGCCTTCTATAAATTCTGCTTCCCTGAGACACATTCATGGACATAGGAGGCTGCAGTTTTGTTTCCTGGGAAAATCATCACCAAACATAGATGTTTCCCACCTGGCAGCCTCCAGATATTTGAGCTTATTTCCCAGAATTATCAACAATGCCTATGGAATTTTGAGTGCATGATATCCACACATCTGAGGGCCACATAACTTTGGGAAGGCTTTTATAATAAGAAAAATTCTAGAAAATGCGTGCCTTTGCCCAAGACTGCAGAGGTGAAGGGTTATCAATTAATTTCACAGCAGAGGGGGATCTTTTTATATGTGACTTGGGATTTTGTGGCTTGCAATATACTTTAAAAAAATAACAAATTCTTATAATAAATATTTAGCAAACAGTGCAGAACAATATGCTCAGGCATCAATTTTTGGTATGTGAACTATGCCGTCAGAAGTAGATCCCGCCCCCTTTTTATCTCCAAAGCACAATTTCTATAATATATCTTCCTATCTATGGCTCATGTATTTTCTTAAAATCAACCAAAACAGAAAATGAGAGTGTGAAATTTCAAAAAAGTGATCCACCACAGTGGCATTCAACAAAGTATGTTACCAACCAAAAGACCAAAACATTTATTATCTTTGTAGTTTTCTAAGTAGTGCCCAGTTGGATCCCTTACTCAAGTAGTCTCAGCTGTCCTCAGAATACCAATCAACTGTACAAGAAAACTCACTAGTCTCCCAGAAGATGGCCTTCAGAGGCAGACATTCTGCCTTCAAAACTACTACCCATTGATCCCCATGCCATCCATAAATTGGCCAGTGATTTTTGTGAATTCTGACTCAGAAACACAAAATGAATCAATTAATTGCAAAACAAGACTTTAAATTTGCAAACACCTCCTCACTTACTCTTCCAATCATACCCCATCCTAGATTTGCAATATCTCAAGGTTAGACTTGAGATTTTATTCTTCCTACCAACCCATTATCTTTCATTTGTTATGATGGTTGCCTGGCTACTTCTGGATCCACCCTTACTCCTTGTACTAGATGAGTACATTCTTGTCCTCATGTTTCTGTTTCTAGGTCTATGACAATTTACTGCAGACAATTTGTCACAGCCAACACACCATGGCCAGATTTCCACAACTGATTTTTCATGGCCAATTAATCATGGGACAATTTGCTGTAGGTTACCAATAGCACTTAGACTTACATATAGTTTCACATCCCTCTCTAAGCAATTTACAAAGTCAGCATCTTGTCCCCAACAATCTGGGTCCTCATTTTATTGACCTCAGAAGGATGGAAAGCTGAGTCTCAAACTGCCAAACTGTTGGCAGCTGGCAGTCAGCAGAAGTAGCCTGCAGTACTGCATTCTAATCACTGCGCTCTTACACTAATATCAAAGAAATGGTAGAATAGAATCATTTAAGAAAGGATGCAAAAAGAGGGACAGAATAAAATCTGAATGATAAAAATTAAAACAATGCTTTATTTGTTTCAAATAATTAAATTGAATTTCCCTGCAGCGAATTGTTCCACAGCGAGTTGTCCATGGCGAGTTGTCCCATTCCACTGTTTCTGCCTTCTTCTCCCCAATTCTCTCCTAAAATTTACTATTCTGCTTTCCTCTTATCTTACAACAACATGAGTGTAGAGGAGTGAAGATGAAAGTTGAAAGTATAGTAGCTGAGATGAAAGTTAATCCTGACCGCCAACCTGCCACTTCAGTTTCAAATTCCTACAATTGACAAGACCTTTACAATTGTTCAGTAAGAAAGGCAGATCCAGCATTCTTGGAATGTAATTCTGCTCTACTATTTACTCCTTCTGACAGAGATCTTCATTGGAAGAGTTCTAGATATAATGGAGTTGAGATTAGATCAATATTTGGAATTCAGACATACTTTTGGAAAGCCGACCTGTCATAATTAATGTTTTAGCCCCTTTGCATCTCAGTGGTTAACAATGAACTTTGAGATAAGAAGAAGAAAACAATGGACATACTTTATTAGTTTATAGCCCCATGCCCAAAACATACAAGCTCCCCATCTCCAAGAAGTAAGAAGTCACTGAAGGGGAGTGCAGTAGAATAAAATAAAATATAACAAAAGTCAGAAATCATCAGCAGCAGGAGAATCTTGAATTTATCCACTGCAGGATGAAAATTTCTTCATTCAAAGTCAAGGACTTTAATCTACCATGTTAATCCACTGTGCGTAAGTAAACAGATGCTTTTGAACTACCTAGTAGCAATTGCAATTGAGTGAACCTTTTGTTCCATGATTGAAAACTTCAGTGGAGAAATCAGCAAGTCAAACATAGATAACTAGAACTCAGAACAGGCAGCCTCGTGGGTAAGGTGTGGGTTATGACCTCTGCACACCAAACACAATAGAAAGGGCAACGAAAGCAGAGTTGGAAAAGAACTAGAAACATTTTGCATGTATAAAAGGGTTAGAGAATCCCCTTTATTAGACTGAAGGTAAAATACTGAACTTTGCTCATGTGAACGTGCTTCTCTAGCATTAGTCCCATAGAACGTACTGTATAACCCTACAATGGACAGGAAACATATAACACTAAAATTGAAAAGGAAATACATAGAATAAAATAGCTATTATATAACTGGAATTCTATTAAATCCTTATTAATATATGTTTTCTTCTTCCTTCCTTGTGGCTATAACATTAATAAATTGCAAAACAAAAAACAAAAACAAACAAACAACATAAGCTGAAGTAATCAAAGCAATAGCCATTTTTCCTACATGGCTATTGTGTAAATGAAACAAAGCAGCAGAAGAGATCGAATGTGTGAAAAAAAATTCTCTTTACTAGGATCGCAAATTGCTCACAATGGTGAATGTAGCCCAGAATAAAATGTTGGATTGCACTAGCCTGCACAGCAATGATGAACATGAGCCAAATATGGAAATATGGAAAAGCAAGGACACCAGCCTGCAACCAAAAATAGGTTAGTCCACTAGCTACCTATGATTGTGAAAGTTGGATCTTAAAAAAAGCAAGACGGAAAGCACGTTAACTCATTTGATCTGTGGTGCTGGTGAAAGCTCCTGCATATTCCTTGGACAGCAAAGTCCTGGAGTGCATAACACCAGGCATGTCACTGGAAGGCAAAAATCACAAAATTGCATTTCATTTATTTTGGTCATATCATGTCACGTGGGGGAATTCACTGGAGAAAACAATTATGTTTTGAAGAGTTAGCAGTAAAAGAAAACCAGGCTGCCAAAGAACAGGATAACTGGACTTCATCAAAGCTGATCCCAGCCAGAGGCATAGAAACTTATACCAAGAATTGGTGCACGTTTGGAAGATGAAGAGACACCTGGCCCATAAAATCATCAAGAGTCAGACACATCATCATCATCATCATTAAGACTCACCTATCTCACAGTAATCACCCATAAATCCAGTTGGGCATAAACAGGTGATGTTTCCTTCTTGTTTGTGGCAGGTCCCACTTCCACATAGTTTCTCCTCACAAGTTTTAGGTGTAGCTGCAACCACAAATATTTTTTCTTTAATTATTCTTCAGAGTCATCAAGCTGAAAGTTACTTTTAAAGTCAAGGCCCTTTTCCATTACAGCATAGAGTGACTTTCTTGCCCCCTCAAATAAAGATTCAATTCTAGTGTTGCTTAAATAAAACCAATGGCATCTTAGCACAATACTGTAACAAACTTCCTTTCCCTAGTAAGGCAACATGGTTTGTCCACACCTGTGAACTCTACTTCACTCACTCTTGTTGCCCCTGTGTACTTTAAGGATTGTAAAAGTAAATTAAGGAATATATTTGGTCCAAAGCTTTGGGCAGAAAGCATAGGCTTTCAGTGCCTATGAACTTTGTACAGCTACCACATGTGAGATCATATGGAAATAATAGTTCATGATTTTTGGTGAGACAAATATAATTTTATAACCATGTGCTTTTATTGGTCGATATACAAGTCCTTTCTGAGTATATGATATAGTAGGGTTCAAAGAATTTTGGGTTTTTCATCAATACTTTAGAGAAATTTGAAAATTTTATTTCCTAGATAGGTAAAAACATTTTTTTAACAAATCAGCAGGTATAAGGAACAGATATGCAGTTGTATTTTTTTTTGCTCCCTCCTATTTGGAAAGTTATAGAATTTATGAGCCTCTCTGACATTACAATGTTCTAACTTCTCTTATCTCTCAGCTGTAGCAAAAGAGGTGAGGTAATAACAAGAGAGCAAAATACAGATAACTTCCTAATATTATAAAGTCTGTGGTAAGTAGCAATAGTGCTTAGACTTACATACCACTTCATGGTGCTTTTCAGCCCTCTCTAAGTGGTTTACAGAGTCAGCCTATTGCCCCCAACAGTCCCCATTTTATCAACATCAGAAGGATGGAAGGCTGAATCAACCTTGAGCCAGTCAGGATTGAAGTCCTGGCAGCGGGCAGAATTAGCCTGCAATACTGCATTCTAACCACTTTGCCACCAGGGCTTCTTAAGCAAAATACTATAAGCAAAATATATAAATATTTGTGGAGATAACTACTATTACTAACTGAAGAATTGAATGCTGCCCAGGGCTAGGCTTACTGCATTAATTTATGGGAACAGACCATAAGCTTAAAATAAATAACTTATATATTTAACTTTAGTGGCCAAAATGATAATTGTGCAACATTGAAAAACTCTAGATAATATAACAATTGAATTATGAATGAATGAGGCCTCTTCAAAAAAGAACTACCACAAAGTTAAATGAATGAGACATCAGAGGCAGGAACCACAATTTCATCATATTTGGATGGATTTTATGATTTATCTTAGTGATTTATAATCTATTGGAATACTTCATATATACATGGCAGTACCTGCCTATTCTCATTGTAGTAAATCTCTTTAATATTTTGTCTATTTTTCTTCCCCTTCCCCTTTGGTACCTTGAATTTATGTTGATGCAGTTACCTGATGTTGTTTGTTAAAAATTGATCAAAACATGCTTTAAAAATTATTAAACAATACGAGAGAGGGACAAATGAATGTTCACAATCTGTAGTTAATCAACCACTTAGATTAACCTTCCTGAGATGTAACTTTCACTATCCTAATATTTAGGATAGTGTTTAGTGGCAGTTCCATTGCATACATGCATTTCTGAATTTACCTTGTGTAATAAGCTGTATTCCATCAGTCATCTCCGATGAAACTTTAGGAAGGAGATCAGCAGATGTTGGGGATGGTAGTGGAATCCCTGGAGCAGCAATGTCTCCTGTTTCCAACTCTGGTGTTGGATATGTACTGGTCTCTGTTTCAGCCTGAGTCTCTGTTAGAAGCTTTGAATGTTCAGTTAATTCAACACCTGGACTGCTGGTACTGAGTTCCTCTGGTGTATCTGACACTGCCGCAGGTGCTGAACCTGAACTGTCTCCATTAAACTGAGTCCTTTCATCTAAAGTCCAAGAGGGTAAGCCACTGATGAATAGTGCCTCAGATGTTTCTGAGTAGCTTTCAGATAATGAAGACGTTTCTCCACTTGATTCATAATGGGTTGAGGTTTCCAGGTGGCTTTTTGATGAGACGGATATTTCATCACTTGTTTCATTAAACAAAGGGGTTTCTACACTAGTTGCATGAAATGTGGATGCCTTACTACTGATTTCATGATATTCTGGGGATGATATGGTACTTTCAGGATATATTGAAACTTCTGCCCCAGATGTGGAGGCTTCCACACTTGGTTCATGAAAATGGAAATAGGTTGCCTCTGTTCCTCCAATCACTTGCTGTGAATCTGTTGGTCTTGTCACTGTTTCTATGGAATCAGTTATTAAGATAATTTCTGGGATTCCAGAGACATGACCACTGGCACTGTCTGTGGTTGAAGATGCTCCACTTACATCAGCGAGATCATCAGTTTCTCTACCAAAATATGGAATGCCTGAGGAAGTCCCGCTGAAGTCAACTTCCTCAGAGAATACTCCACTAGATGTTGTCACATCATACAATGATCCAGATGTTTCCCCCTCTCCTGAAGGAAGCCCACTTATTTCTAATATCCCAGATGTCCCTTCTCCAAATTCTTGTGCAACAGATGGTTGTGTTATGGTTTCCACCAAAGTTGTATCCACAAGGGAAACTGTAGAAAACCCTGATGTGAGACCACTATAATCATATGTTCCAGATGAAATGCCACTGACAAGATCAATGCCAGAGCTTTCTCTACTAATGTCTGTTAGTCCACTAGGAAGCCCACTGACTTCAGTAACTCCTGAAGCCAACCCACTGAAGTGTACTTGTCCAGAAGAAGGCTGGCCACTCACATCTAAAATTCCTGGTGTAGTGCCTGATAGATCTTCATCTCCTGAAGGTAATCCACTTACTTCTACAAATCCTTTCCCTTCTTCTTCTTTAGATGAAGGAGTTGTCACTTCAAATAATTTAGTATCAATGAAGGTAACACCTGAAGGTTCACCACTCCCATCAATACCTGAAGCTTGGCCACTTAATTCAACATCACCACTTTGATGAGGTGTCCCAACAGATGTTCCACTGAAGTCAATTCCTGAGGACAATCCATTGATATCTAATAGGCCAGATGACTGTCCACTAACATCAAGCCCTGATGGTAGTTCACCGATATCAGGTGTGCTAGATAGTTCCCTACTGATATCAATTCCTGAAGAAAACCCACTGGTTCCATAGACATCAACTCCGGAGGGCAATCCACTGGTTATGCCACTAACACCCCAGTCGGCAGAGGGGAAACCTGATGCATCTCCATCTCCACTGACTCCAATGGTCCCTTTCCCTTCCATTTCCCTTTCTGTTGCTGTGGTCACAACTTCTGTCAAAGTGGCATTCACCAGAGACACAGTAGGAAATCCAGATGTGAGACCACTATAGTCATACTCTCCAGATGGTGAGCCACTGGGATCAATACCAGAGTGGTCTCCACTAAATCCAGAAGGCAACCCACTAAATTCTGGGATCCTTTTGCCTTCCTGGAACCCAGGTTGGGTTCCTGAACTAATCTCTGATAATTCTTCTTCTCCAGAAGGTAAGGTGCTGTCTTCAGTAATGCCAGAAGATACTCCACTTATGTCTCCTGAGGGCAGTCCACTTTCTCCAGAAGGCAGCCCACTCATTTCAGGGACTTCGGAGGGAAATTCTCCAAATCCTGATGGTTTTTCACTAGGTTCGACTGTTTCAGTTATCTCTGGGGCTCCAGAAGTCCAACCAGAAGCAGATGTCTCTGTGATTGGAGCTTCTGGACTTGTTTCATCAGGCATTGCATCAATGGGAAAAACGGTTGATTGACTCACATCTGGTGGACTCACTTGCATGAAAAAAAAACAGAGAGCACGGATGTAAAGCAATACAAAAAGGAACGTCAACTTTAGGCTACATTCAAACTCTTCTTAAAAAAGCAACATTATTCTGCAATACATGAAATATTTATTAGCATATAGATACAGGGTTACAGACCAAGAACATCTTAAGACAAAAGTTTCTCCATTTTGGAAATCAAAACTGGAGTAATATATCAAGAGTGACATTTATAATTTTTAATATTCAGAATAAATTTCTTGGAGATTTCATTGTTGCATATCCGTTACTACATCTACAAGTTCTGCATCCTTTTAATTCTACTGTATACTTTTCCACGTTTCTGAATCATCTGTTTATAAATAAGGTCACACAGATATTCTGAGTGATACATTATAAAATGTTTAAATTCAGTGGAGTCTTGATGTTTCCTCTGTTTGTTTCTGCAGTTATTTTTGTACTCTATTTTTATGAAGATAAATTCAGTCAAGTGTACTAGAGCATTGTGAAGACTCTCAGCAGATTTTATCTTTATCTTGTTCGTAATCAAATATTGCAATCTAAACAGATTGTTCTCTTGCCACTGAATGGATTTCAGTGTTTTGCTCCTCATGAAAAAAATCAGTTAATAACAAACTAACGGGAACAATCAGGACACTATTTTCTTGTTTCATCCCAGACATTTAATATATTACTTATTACTGCATAATTTATTCCGCAATTTGTTTCTATTTGTAACAGACCAGAAATATCTATGAATGCCATCCCCGCTCTTTTTAATTTGTTTTACTCTTTTGAATCCTGTAACATCTTGAATGTAATCCTTGATCTTTTATTGGAGCATATGCAATTCATTATTCATTTGTGCCAGTTGCTTAATACCTTTTCAATGCATTGGAATCGTACAGAAAAGCAAGTTAAGTCTTGGTAAAATATTCGTTTTGATAGCGGTAATTCTTCCTAACCAGAAAAGGTTTAATTTTTCCCATCTGGAAACATCTGCTATATTATTCCTCCAACTCTGTAAATAAGTATTTTAAACCAAGTTTGTATTATTTTTGTCAAACAGCTTTCCAAGAGTTTATATTTTTTTGGCAGTAGTGTTAATGCCCATTACTTGATGCAGAACTAGTTTTTCTTTCTCTGCTAAAGTCTATGTCAACATTTGCGGGATTTTTGTTATTGATCTGATAACTTGAAAGGAGGCCATATTGCTGTATTTATTTCATTAAGAATCCTCTGTGGGTTTTTTGGTTTGGTTTGCCAATTTGCATCAGCATAGCAGAGAGAGGTTTTTAGGCAAAGAATCTGACCAGTTTCAGAAAACTGCAGATATCAATGGGTTATAATGAGGGAATTTTGTTCAATTCTGTTGAATTCTTAGAGACTGCCTGGACAAATCCCTGAAGTTTTCTTGGGAAAGTTTTTTCCTAAAGTGGTTTGCTATTTAATTTAAATATAAAACTGGCACCAAAAAGAGTCTGGAGCTGGGTTCACATCACACACTAAACTCTCAATCTAGAGTTACATAGCATAAATGTATGTCATTTGTATGATGCAGTTTACAAGTGAATAAAGTACATGACAAAGGTAGTAGATATGTGCAAACAATGTAATTTTTTTAAAAAAAACTTATGGACAAAAACCATTTGATATTATCTGGATGCATTTGGGGGAGTGGGGAGGATAGTCTGGATCTAGATTTCATTCATTAAATCTGAAACCTGTTAAACGGGAATCCATTTGGAGTCTACTAGGGTTGAGCTGACAATCAGTTTAAATATACAAATATTAAGATAAGGCCTTATTGTTAAATATATATTCACAATTTTCTATACTCTCAGAAAATTTGAGCTGCAACAGTTTATTCTGAAGTTGAACCAATAGAACTTATTTACCAGATAACAGTGATGTATCAGTTGGAAATACTTCTGTTCCCCACTCCGTTTGATTGTCAGAATCAGTGGCAAACTCCATTTCCACAGTTGTTTCTTCCCCAGAAGGAACTTCTTCTACACCGGGGATTGTCTGGACTGCAATTAAGTCTTTGTCTATTTCCCCATACAAAGATGGTGTTGCTGAAAGACAGAAATCATGGTTCAGAATACCCAAATAGAGAAACCTGAGATAGATGTAGAATGAAATCTTCATGATAGTCTTGTAACTTCGAACGATCACTAAACAAACTCTTGTAAGTCGAGGAGTAACTGTAATAAATTCTGGCTGACTGGAGAATTCTTGGAGTTTCAGTCTGGGAGTCTTGGGGTTGCCAAATTTGGATATCCCTAGGGCAGAGTCTCCTGCTTGAGCAAGGGGTTGGACTAGAAGACACCCAAGGTCCCTTCCAACCCTATGATTTGATGTTGCCAGGCTTGGGGTTGCCTGATGTAAATGAATGAAGGTTGAATTCTAGATAGAAAAAATGGTTTTCCTAGTTCTAGAAAGATGAGTAGTTCCTTACCTCTGAAGCAAAAGACATGATGCTTTGATAGCTGGTCAGGGAATCCTGTCTGATTGGAATACAGGTAAATCGTTCTCACACCAGGCTTCTCTCCACCACAGGTAGGGCGGGGATGAACAATGGGATATCGGAGACTTCCATCAGCCAACCAGCCTGCCTGACAGTTATCCTGGCCTAGTCTCCAAGCAGCATAGAGTTGTCCAGTGGAAGCCATGGTGGCATTTTGACTCTCACAGTATCTTTGGGCTTCCACGAAGGTGAATTGTGCTGTCTGAGTCGCAAAGAAGACCTCACCTACGGATAATGAAAGGTGGTGAGATCCTATCTCCATTATAGGTACACAGTACTTGGGATTCAATTGCCCTCAAATTCTAGGGAGCATAGATCTAGCACATATCCAAAACACCCTCAAGCAGCTGAAAAATCCCATAATGGATGCAGTTGATTTTGTGGGAGGTCCAAATCCAATGCGTCATTTCATTAACACTTCCTGATAAGAATAGATCCTCTTGACTTCACCTTTTGCTTGCTCTTTATCTTAGTGTTTCTCGACCTTAGGTAAAGGTAAAGGTTCCCCTCACACATATGGGCTAGTTGTTTCTGGCTCTAGAGGGCAGTGCTCATCTTTGTTACAAAGCTGAAGAGCCAGCACTGTCCAAAGACGTCTCCGTGGTCATGTGGCCGGCATGACTGAACACCAAGGCACGTGGAATGCTGCTACCTTCCCACCAAAGTGGTCCCTATTTTTCTACTTGCATTTTTACATGCTTTTGAACTGCTAGGTTGGCAGAAGCTGGGACAAGTAACGGGAGCTCACTCTGTTATGCGGTGCTAGGGATTTGAACCGCCAAACTGCCAACCTTTCTGGTCAACAAGTTCAGCATCTTAGCCACTGAGCCTTTCTCAACCTTACCAACTTTTAAAATATGTGGATTTCAACTGTTAGAATTCTGGTTGGAGAATTCTGGGAGCTGAAGTATATATGTCTTAAAGTTGCCAAGGTTCAGAAATACTGGTCTAAGTGACTGCTAATCTGAAGTCACTTACTTCTGTCTTTCTTCCAGAATATCTTTATAATAAAGCTCAAATCTTTGACTCACTTCCCAGTGGGCTATAGTAAGCTAGGGACTAGGACAGAGGTCGCCAACCTTTTGGACCTCAGGGACCACCAAACTCATAATTTTAAATCCTGTGGACCACTAATATGAATTTTGACTAACGGTGGCTTGCTGACGTTGGTGGGAAAGTTGGTCCCATATTCCAGAGTTGCAGTAGTCACAGGACTGGCCCTTTGGTTATCCTGGAGCAGCTGCTCCTCCACTCAGTGCACTGGCCTGCCATGGACTGGAGGAGCTGCTCTGGGATGACCAAAGTTCCAGTCCTGTGACTACTGCAGCTCTGGAATACCGGACCGACTTTCCTACCAATGTCAGCAAGCCACCCTGGGGCGGATTTCCCTCCCTGCCATTGATCTTATCTTCCAGTTCCAGCTCATGTGGCTCTACTCAAGGTAAAGTTTGCGCTCAGCCAAAGGGTGGGGGCCAGTGGGTGGGCAGGCCATATGGCTGGCACAGCCTTGTGTTCCCACACAGCCTGGATTAATTGCTTTTGGAGGGAGTGCTTTGGGAGCAACATTTCTCTGAGGACCACCAAAAATTTTTAGTGGACCACCAGTGGTCCTTGGTCCATGGGTTGGCAACCACTGGTCTAGGCTGTGTCTATCTCTACAATGCTTTTCCTGTAAATAAACATCCTCTCTGCTATGAAACCTGCTTTACTAAACTTTGCTCAGGTTATATTCCTGCTCTCAAAAAAAAGGTCTCTGTCTCACACCTACAGAGCACTTCAGCCTTCAATACCTTAAGATGTTGTAAACTGCCTTGCAGCAACTACCTTGCTTCATCTTTGGAGATTTAAACTAAAATGTTGCCCAGCTCTCTTTCCATGACTACATCACACACGAATAAAGCACTTCTTAGAAGGTCCCATAAATGTAAACATACCTTTCAGTCTTTCAATGTAACAGTAGACATCAAACTTTTCCGATGCTGGGCGCATACCATATGACCTCACTCCGGGGAAGTTCTGTTTGTCTCCTGAACATTTACTGCGTGGAGTGACAATGGGATACCTAGCCAACAGGGATGAATCTCATCAAAGGTCTCAGAATTTTTCACTAATAGTTGAGAAATGCTTTAGTTGGGCTATGATCATGTAAGTGTTTTCAGTATAAGGATTGCCCTTAGCTTTTGGGGAATGTGTTTGGAGCTACATTCCCAAAGGATATAAGTCTAAAACTATTTCATAAATGTATATTTAATTAACTCAATAAAGGTTATGATCACTTCACATGTACTTAATGGATAAAATGTTAAGAGCTGTAGTTTGCTGACAACTTTTGGAAATACTTCATAGTCCATCCAAAGCTTTGCCTTTGGGTACCTGGCGAGGTCACAATGGGCAGATCTGAACTAAGTTCTGGCACACAGTTATGTGAACAATCTCTTTGTTGAACAAAATGCAAAAGAATGTGACAACAACTTTGCATAATTTCAAAATCATTGTGAACCTGCATTGAGATTCAAGTTTATACATTTTTCCAACCCTATTATTCTGCATTGCTTTTTAGCTTGAAGTTTTGTATTCCTCTATATGTGCTGTTGTCATTATTGCTGATTTCTGTTTTGTTTTATGATATGTCTTCAAATCAATTGTGAACCACTTAGAGGTTCCTTGCCATCGAACAGCCTTATACATTTAACAAAACAGATAAGAAATAAATAGAAGCGGACTTTGAAATCTGTGGGGGAGAGAAAATATACTTAGTAATCAATAACATGTTTAAGCCAGAACAACGCATTTCCTTTCAGGTTTGCAAACTACGTCATTGGCAGTTTCTTCACTTCAGTTTGAAGAATTTGAAACTCTCGTGTGAGCTGACCAGTTCGGGGTAAATATTTTTCTGGAGAGAAAGAAATGTCTCTTAGGTAGACAGAGCCCCATACCAGTGCTTCAAAGCCTTGGTTTAGGCTTTAGAAGTTATGTCTTTGAGGGGTTCTTGGTGCTTTCCGAGCTTGCTTGTTTTCTTGCAGATGTGGCATTAAGAAAACAAGCAAGGTCAGAGAGCACCAAGGGTCACTTATTTCAGCCCTGAGCTACAAATATTCTCCTTTATTGGTATTATGCCTTTACCTAGAATTTCAAGCATCCTTTTCCAGGAAGAATCTCTTGGAGTAAGATTCAACTGAATTTATAAACCTGAATCTCAATTGTATTATTTTAATCTGCAGCAGGAACACTCCTGATGGAATTTCCATTGAAATCCATCTCTGTGGCTGGAAAAACAGCAAATCATGTAGAAGGCTAAGCCTTCTCATTTTTTAGGATCACAGAAGACTGATCCAGGTGCACAAGCTCAGAATTGGCTTTGGTCTTTAAGTGACACACAAGCATCGTATTCAAGAAGGCCAGGAGAAAATTAAATGTGATTAATTACATTTGAATTATAATTTGATCAACTAGACACAATCAATTTTAATGCTTGATTGGGCTCCTATAACAGGTATACCTAGGGCACTTAAGATCACATTGGTTGCTTATACAAAACACCATATCATTTAAATGCTGTTCAGTCTTTTGGACAGCTGGCCTGTTTCTGCAAGCTCAACCAATTTGGCTTGTGTAAGATCCAAGACATCATGGGATCTAACAAAAATGGATTAATTTAGCATTGTGTGTTGTGTGCAGCTCCCCATTTTGTATTGAAAATTGGTCCAGTTGAATCTTTGGGAGGACCAATATGCAGAATTCCATATGTCTATGGAGATTCTCAGGTCATAGTTGTCCCAAAGGTACTTTTTCAAGAGGCAACTGGACTTTCTGATTTTTCTTTGAAGATGTTTTGCTTCTCATCCAAGAAGCTTCTTCAGCTCTGACTGCAAGGAATATAAATCTTTCCATTTCCCACCATCCAGTCAGAGCTGAAGAAGCTTCTTAGATGAGAAGCAAAAAGTCTTCAAAGAGAAACAAGAAAGTCCAGTTGCCTCTTGAAAAAAAAAAACACCCTTGGAAAAGAATCCCATATATTCCTGGATTTTTATTCTTGAAACCAGATAGATAATATAGGGAAAATTTTCCTTGGCCTCCCAATAACAGAATCAATAGAAATGAGTGGTAATCCTGTTTAATGGGGAATCCCTAGAGGCTGATTAAAGTAGATAGGAAAATATGAACTGCAGACAGGAAAATCCCTCTGTCTGTGTGATGCTTTCCTTTCTTAGCCATCAGCCCAAAGCCTTACCTGACAGTCTGGTCATTCAGCCAGCCAGCATCACACTGCTCGTACCCTTCTTCATAGGCAGCCTGTAGCTGTTCTGGAGTAGCAATAACAGCATGATTGTTTAGGCAAGCTTGCTGAGCTTCAACAAAAGTCAGGGAATATCTGTTGGTTGATGGCCGGTAATGAAAAACAACACCTGCAGAGAAATCAACACAACAGAGGTAGGAAGTAGGTTGAAAAAGAAATAGGACACACAGGTGGTAATTAAGGAAACAAGAACAAGATAAAATATTTTGCTGGGAGTTATTCCTGCATTCCACAGAATTCTAGGCATCTGATTCATATGACCCATGGGAGGAGGGTAGTGTTCCTATGTGGTGCAAAGATTCAGAAAAGGTTTGTTTAAAAATATCCTCATCCAAAATCTCAGCAGAGATTGTGTCTCTTTCCTTTCTCATGGAAAGAATCATGAAGATGGTTGGTTGGCTCTACTGTGCATCCACCTATGTTGAAAAGCTGAAGAGAGAAAAGGTGTCAAGAGAAGAAGGGGAAAGGTATGGAGAGAGTTAGAAGATGCCCAGGAGCTGAGGAAGAGAGCCCAGAAATCATGTTCACACAACCTGCTCAATGAGATGACTCAGTTTGGTGAAGTTGCTTCCGTAGCTTAGCAGAGGGATTTCACCCTGTTAGAAACCTGGCTTAGAAATGCTCACTCTGTTGTTTCCACATGGCAGGATCAGCTCCTGTCTCTCTTCCAATCAGGAAATGCATTCTCATGGACATCACTCCCACTCTGAATCTACAAGCAAAGACCCCAATCCTTTCTCTCTGGCCATGCTTTTGAGTAATATTTGTTTGTTTGTTGAACAAAATTTATATGGCTGCCCACTCAGCTTGCAAAAAGGAAAATCCGATATACAATAAAATCCAACAAACAATAAAGACAATAGCTCCTTCCCACTTCCCTGGTGACAATAATAAATCAGATAAGCCACTTGATGGACTCCATCCCACTCTAGATTCCCTAATTCACTCAGCTTGCAAAAAGAAAAATCCGATATACAATAAAATCCAACAAACAATAAAGACAGTAGCTCCTTCCCACTTCCCTGGTGACAATAATAAATCAGATAAGCCACTCGATGGACTCCATCCCACTCTAGATTCCCTAAGCCCATTGGCAAACTAGGTCTTCAGGACTTTGCAAAAGAGTGTCAAAATGGGGGCCAACTGAATTTCCATGGGGAAGGCCCTTCTGGGTCCCACCAGATGTACCTCATTAGGAGAGGGGACTAGCAACATTCCCTGCCTCCTCACACTGATGGGTCCAGTAGATGTGACAGGGGAAAAACTGTCCTTCAGATAACCTGATACCAAGCCATGCTACTAATCATTTCAGTGCTTTTGCTGATTATTGTTGAATTCTCTATTATTTTTTGTCTATTAATCAGCTTGATACTTTACCTTAACATATAGGAAGATGAAATATTCATTGAAAAAGAGAAGATAGCCTTGGTTGTGTACCTGGGGGAGAAGTGGGTTTCTGAGGGACTTGATCAACGGCAGAAGCAGCTGTCCCTGGCACAATTTGCTCTTCTACTGTAAATGGTGAGGCTGATTCGGATTCTGTTGTGGTAGTAGACCATGAACCATATTCCTCTGATGTAGTTTCTGGGATATCAGTGGGGAAGAGGGTATCCAGGATTGAAATAGTACCATTTTCTGGGTCCTCCCAGATCCCAATCTCAGTCCTGTTCTCTGTCTCATCGGTGAAGCCTGTTGGAAAGAGATCTGGAGTTTCTGTGATAGCTTCATACACCTCTAAGGTGGCAGTAGTAAAGTCTATAGGTTCCAAAGTTGCAATGCTTCCCCGAGCTTCTTCTTTAGTAGTGCTGTGTGGAAGCTCCAGCTCAATATCTGTCCCCGTGAATGTCTGGATGGTGAAGCTACTGCCTACTTCATCGAGAGAGTCATCTGTGATATTGTCATGGGTGACATGAACACCAACATCTAAAGCACAAAGAAGGCAACTGTCAAGTTATTCACTTTGGTAAAGCAAATCTCAATAGGGAACTCACCCTTTTTAGGGCTGTTTCCAGGACTATCATTTAGCAATAGCAATAGCACTTAGACTTATATACCGCTTCACAGTGCTTTTACAGCCCTCTCTAAGTGGTTTACAGAGTCAGCCTGTTGCCCCCAACAATCTGGCTCCTCATTTTACCCACCTTGGAAGGATGCAAGGCTGAATCAACTTTGAGCCTAGTGAGATTCGAACTGCCAAATTGCTGGCAGCTAGCAGTCAACAGAAGTAGCCGGCAGTACTGCATTCTAACCACTGCGCCACTACAACTCAGTGGTGAAGGCAGGTAGCAATGGTAACAGTGTTCTCATTGCTTCAGAGATCTCATTCCTTTCTTTGACCCAGTTACTAGGGCTTTGTTTAGGTGGCACTTAAAAATGCTAGAATATATGATATCGAATGGTATAGATAAATGAAACAGCTGGTTGGGGAAGATGAGTCAATAGAATTTGGAAAGGCCACAATGGACCTTTCCATCTGAGCCATTGGGAGTAAGTTCACTGCCAGATTTTTAAAGGGGTACCATAAATCAGAATTAAATTCAAATTTGATTTATATTCTTTTAGAGATAGTTTAGACTCAGTGCTTTACAGCCCTCTCTAAGTGGTTTACAGAGTCAGCATATTGCCCCCAACAATCTGGATCCTCATGTTACTGACCTGGAAAGGATGGAAGAATGAATCAACTTTGAGCCATTCAGGATTGAACTTCTGGCAGTGGGCAGAGTTAGCCTGCAATACTGCATTCTAACCATTGCACCACCTTGTTTTTTGTTTATAAATGTAATACCTGATGTAGTTACCATGATTACTTTCACATATGTATCCTTTTTTGCTTTGGTCACATGAAAAATAATAAAAACATTTGGAGGACTCTTGTACCTGTTCTGAAGGGTTTCAGAACCCAAGGACTCAAATTTGGCTCACTTGTGATAGAGAATTAAATTGACTTCTGAGTAAGCATCGACCTGGCGGTAAGCATTATACACAAAGCAGAAACTATGTTTTAAGAAAGTTGCATAGGTTTACCTTGTTAATTAGCACTTTAATTCTGATCCCAAGCTGGGATCACACATTGCACTAATCTCTTGTATGATTTATTTAGCTTTGATTGAGGTCTGTGTGTGAATCCAGTCATTATGGCTTGTAATCATGGCTTATGGCTTAGCATAGTATACACCCAGCTACTCTCTTGTTTCACAATGTTCAGTTCAAACAAACCATAATGTATATGTTTAGCCACAGTTTCTATTCTACAAAAGTCAGTGGAACTTGATCTTCCGAGGGCATGTTGGTCAAACAGATGCATTTTTAAATAGCTTTGAAATGGTAAATTCTAGTGAAAGTGATGCTGGACACATTTGTTTGAACTGTTTGTTTTTTAATGGAGAAAATATCACGAGAACAGAACAATTATTCCCTAAATATCCCAACTACTGCTCCTGTTTTGGGATGCATGTAGTTTTGTAGATGAAAGAAAAGAAAACTTATAAGGCTGTGATTTTTTTTTAATAAAAATTTTATTTGGGTTTTCACAAAACATAATGCATAATACTCCTTTCCTAGTTTCATTCTCTCATTTTCTTTATTTCATTTATTTATTAAACATTCCATTACATTACAATGAGTATTTTATCTATCATTTTAATCACACTTGTTTCATATTTTCAAAGTTCATTTCTATTTCTAATATAACAATACTATCTTATGTACCCTTGCAGAATCCCCCTTTCAATTAAGTTTTCACACATTATCTCTGAGTCTTCTAAATAGGTTTATACCCGTAATCCTTGTACGTTTTCCCTGTTTCTCTATGTCCTGTTTCTGTCCTTTATAATTTCTTTTCCTTTCCCTCTTCCCCCTCTTCTTCTCCCTTCCCTTTTTGACCCCTTCTCTCTCTAATTCTGATTCTCTCTTCTGTAATCCTCTCTTCTGTTTCTTCCTAATGTTGTAATTACTTTTCAAACTATTCTTTTTCGGGGTTGTTTTTTCAAATCTTAAATTTTTCACTCTTTCCCCCCTTTCCTTTCTTTTCCCCCACATAGAAATACTTGGTCATTGAAGATGGCTTCTTCTTTGTCCTGCCCCTTCTTGTTCTACGGTGATTTCTTGTTGTTTCTCATAGTTCAGGATCTCCATTCCTAAAAATTGAAATACGAAGCCAAAAGAACCTCTTCCTTCTTGTGCATCTTCTTTCTGTTTTTTAAGTTCCATTCTCAATTCTTCCAAGAGTGATACCATTTTAAAAAACTTTTAAACAACCACCCAATTAATTTTAGTCCTTTAGATCCAATAGCCAAAAATCCAAAAATCACCATGTAATCCAAATAATCCAAAACTGTTTCTTCTTGCTTATTTTTTCCACTTTGTCTTCCTGGGGTTCTCTTATCTTGTTACAAAGTTTCAGTTAAAATGTATCTTTTAGGAATCTTGTTAAAGTTTCACTGTTAATTCTTTTCACTTCCAGGTGGTCTCCTCCATTTTTCCAGATCCCACCCTTTTGATTTTTTCCTTCTTTTAAAAGTTTTTTAGAATCCAGAAATCTTTACTATCTCTTTGACATTTTATTTTCAGCTTAAATACCTGTTAATGTCAAAGTAGATTTTTGCTAGTTTCTTGCTTAAATCTCTTAGTTGTTGATATAGGAAGAAAAGAAAAAAACCCAAATCCTTTCCCTTCCCTCTCTCATTTGCCACTTCAAAGTCTTCTTTGGGAACAATGTTGTTCTTTATAATTCAAATTCCAGGGTACCTTATATTGTTGCTTTTTCAGTTTGACCCAGTCAGCCAAAACTTTCTCTTCTTATCTTCCTCCTGCACATTCTTTTCCGGCTGAGTTCTTCTTTGAGGTGGCCATTTCTGACCACCACTGCAACTGCCTTCAGGAAAGGGAGTAATGGCCAGCTAGGGAGGAGAGATGTGACTCTCCTAGACCCTGCTGGCAGTCTCCCCGCTCTTCACCACCTCTACGAGGTGGCTTAGCCCTGAAACCAGCCAGCTCAGGGCTCTCCAGCGGCGAGCACAGATCGAAACTGTGCACGATCGCAGATTTTGGTCTGTTGCCAAAGAAGCTCAAACCGGAAGGTCAGGTTGTGAATTTTAGAAGGACGTTGACACACCAATGTATATTTGAAAGGAAGAGAAATGCACACCTGTGGGTTTTTTTAAAAAGAGGGTGGGGAGCAGAAGGTAACATGAAATATAGGAAGAAAGAACTGCCAAAATGGAGACAAAACGAGGAAAAAAACTCTCAATGCCTCTTTCTGATTCTACTCACCAGTGTAGCAAATGGCATCATAGCGGGAATGAGGGTAAGGATACCCTGTCTGGTTGACATAAAGATACACCGTACGTACTCCCACCAGGTTGCCACCACAGATGGGACTTGGTTTGTTAATGGGATACCGGACACTGCGGTCTGCCAGCCAACCAGCACTGCAGACATCCATCCCGTCCTTCCAGGCCAGATATAACTCTCCAGTGGTTGCCAAACGTGCCCCAAGACTATGGCATTTCTCTGCTGCTTCTGTGAAGGTGAACTTTTCAGCAGAGGTGGCATAGAAGACCTTGCCTGAAATCACAACACACAATTGTAAATTGAAATTGAAAGCACAATGCACAATTGCGTAGCTTCTTCTCTGGTAATATTGTACTGCTAACTGGAACATACACAACATTTGTTAGACCAGTTCTCGAATACAGCTCATCTGTTTGGAACCTGCACTCCATATCGAACATTAATACAATTGAGAGAGTCCAGAGATATTTCATTAGAAGAGTCCTCCACTCTTCTGCTTTTCAACAGAATACCTTATACTTGAAATTTTGGGCTTAGACAACTTAGAACTGTGCCACCTTCAGTCTGACCTAAGCGTAGTACATAAAATTATCTGCTACAATGTCCTACCTGACAATGATTACTTCAGCTTCAATCTCAACAATACATGAGCACACAATAGACGCAAACTTAAGGTAAACTGCTCCAGACTCAATTGCAGAAAATATGACTTCATCAACAGAGTGGTCAATGCCTGGAATGCACTACCTGACTCTGTGGTTTCTTCCCCAAACACCCAAAACTTTAACCTTCGACTGTTTACTGTCGAACTCACCCCATTCCTAAGAGGTCTGTAATGGGCATGCATAAGTGCACCAACGTGCCTACCGTCCCTGTCCTAATGTCCCCTTTTATTCATACCCATTTCATGTAATCATAATGATGTTCTAATTATATCTGTAATCTAATACATGCCTGACAAATAAATAAATAAATAACAATTAAATAAATAATAAAATAAAAAACAATTAAATAAATAATAAAAAAAATAAAAAAAATTATTAGCTGCTCAACTGATTAGCTGCTCAATGGTGCCCCTTCCATCTACAGAGAACTTTTATTAGACTTTTCCATCCATCATCTTTGCTTACGTACAGGGACTGAAGTGTCCAGAGGAAAACACGTTGGTGGTGAAAACAGATTAGAAATTTCTGAGAAGGAACCTAATAGAAATTGGAACTCTTGATTTCTTGAGAACTGGAGCATGGAAAAATTTCAGCCCCTATTAAGACAACCCCACCCATTTTATCAGTCATGGCCACAATGAAAAATGTGGATAACGATTGAGGTTATTCCCTGTTGGATCCATTTGAAAAGAATAACAGGTGTCCTCTATCATTTTCTCTTAAGATTTTCCGTCCTCAGCTTGTTCCTTCTTTCACTTATAATACATTTTCATTAACTGCTCAGATGCTACATCGTAGAAGAGAATTATGTCTCCCTGGGAATAGTCTGCAAATTGTTCCTTCCTCCCCAAGTTTGCTACCTGCAAGCTCAACTTTTTCATTCAGTCCTAAAGATGAATCCAGAATATTAAACTATAAAGCCCACCAGCCACCCCCTACAATTTTGGCCAATTTTTCTCTCAGCATAATTTATCTCCATGGGTTGCTGAGAGGATTAAATTAGAAGCAGGGTACCAAATCCACTATTTTGAGATTCTTGAGTACAGGATTTTAAAAAGTAAGAAAATAAGAGTTTTGATAAATCTAGAAAATGTTCTGAATACGGTTGCTATTGATGGTGCAGTTATTACAGTACAAATTTACTTGTAATGTCTAGTTGATACCAACAGATCTCAAACACTCATTAAAGATCATTTCCTTTAATGTTAGAGACAGCTCATTTTCCAAAATAATTTCAGAATTCAGAAAAGAGAGGTCCGTTCCTTCAAAAAATTCCCTGTCCCCCCTCCCCCCTCCAAAAAAACCCAGAACAGAATAATAGAGTTGGAAGGGACCATGGAGGTCTTCTAATCCAATTCCTTGCTCAGGCAGGAAACCCGCTACCATTTCAGACAAATGGTTGTGCAATCTCTTCTTGAAAACCTCCAGTGTTGGAACATTTACAACTTCTGGAGGCAAACCATATTGCTCTTTGGATAAATCATCCAGAAATCATGTTTTGATATCATTATTATCTAGCTAAGATGTGACTCTAGTTTCAAATTCAAGAGATTCTGTGGAACTCTTGATTCTATGGAACTCTTGAATGGGTATCTGTAGATGGATAAGGGGAATGAACAAAGAAGAACAAGATGAATCTTTGCTTTGATGGTGGATCAAAGTGGTTGATCTTAAGAGCTGCTCTGCAACTGCTTCACATGGTCCTCACATTGATTTACCTTGAACATTTTCTTTTTTTGATGTTGCCTTTAATTGTGCTGATTAAAATATCCACAGTACCCTTCTTGAGTGTTGTAGATATCCCCAATATTTTAGAGGACAAGAACTCCCATTTAATAATCTTTGTATAAGTTGGGTTGAGAGCTCACAACCCTAAAAAGCACCTAAAAGCACATCAAATCAATGTGTTTATTTTGCTGCTTAAATCATTGAGCAATGTTTTAAACCCTGCACAAGTTATCATTAAGGCCTTCTAGCTGAAGAATAGAATACAAGTGTGTTGAGTATAAAAAGAAACCATTACCTTCCATTTCCTGTGCATAACAATAGACATCATATGTCTCATCTGTATCTCGAACACCATATGTCCTCACTCCAGGAAATTCATCCTTGTCACCATAACAACCTTCTCGAGGATGATGCATTGGGTACCTAGTTTAATAAAAGAGTTAGGGAGAGCAAAATTTATTTTCATGGGGAGAGGACAGTGAAAGGAAATAGTATATTCTGGGATAGAAATAATTTCTAGAAAAATCAAAAAGATAATTGAGACTGAAGGAGCATTTGGAACGATAGCTTTTATGTTAATTGGAAAACTAACATGGAGAACCTTCACTTTGTGGACAAATGAGTTCCATCATTCAGTTCTCTGGCTTCTCACTCTTTTCAAGCTTCATTTTCTTTCTTTAAATTGTCCATCCCATAATTTTTTGCTCATAAAAGTAAGAGATTTCTCCCTTAGGGAAACTCTTGATCCAAGCCCTGATAGTAATGTTTCTTTCTTTAAAAAAAACATAGAATTACAAGCTGTGATTGTTTTCTCTGGCTCTACAGAGAAACAGAAAGAATTGGGATTATGACTCAGAAGGACAAGCTTATGAATTGGTGACACTTTCACTGCCAGGAACTGTATGTAGCATGTCAAAGTGCCTAGGACCACAATGATTGAGTCATGTGGGTAGGATTAGATTAAAAAAATATTTGAGAGAGAGAGACTTTTAGTTTCAGGTGCCATGATATAAAAAAAGATGTTGAAACACTAGAAAAAGTGCACAGAAGAGCAACAAAGATGATTAGGGGACTAGAGGCTAAAATGGTTGGGTATGTCGAGTTTAATGAAAAGGACTAGGGTGAGATGTTAGCAGTGTTCCAATATCTCAGGGGCAGCCACAAAGAAGAGGGAGTCAAGCTATTCTCCAAAGCACCTGAGGGCAGGATTAGAAGCAATGGATGGAAACTAATCAAGGAGAGAAGCAACTTAGAACTAAGGAGAAATTTCCTGACAGTGAGAACAATTAATCAGTGGAACAACTTGAATGCTCCAACTGTGAATGCTCCAACACTGGAAGTTTTTAAGAAGAGTTTGGACAACAATTTGTCTGAAATGGTATAAGGTTTCCTGCCTGAGCAGGGGGTTGGACTAGAAGACCTCCAAGGTCTCTTCCAACTCGGTTATTCTGTTCTGTTCAGTTGTTTTGGATTTTTTTCCAACTTGGTTAAGACTCTTGTAGGGCTTTTACTGTAGCTCAATGAGTTTCCTACCTTTAACTGTTAGGAAACCATGATGACTGAATTCTGGAGCTTTAAAACTCAGGGATGAAGCCTCAAGTTGCCCATCTCTGCCTTGCAGCACAGTTATACAAAACTTAACCTTCTGGAAGTCACTTAACTACAAATCTCAGCAAGCAAGCCAATCTGTGAGGGATGGTGGGAGAAGTAGTTCAGTGACACCTGAAGATCTATAGTCAGTGCACCAGAAAAAAAATTTTTCTGGCTAATATTATCCAGGCCAGCAGAATTCTGTGGAGAGAGAAACCTGACTCCTCACCTGCTCTAAAGCCTTCAGTTCTCATCAAATGGACAGGAGAGATAGCCAAGACACATAATTTCCCAGCCTTTCTCTAATTGTTGACCTACAGCACCACTTAATATTTCACCATGATTATTCTCTACCCTGTGTTTGCATAGAGCCAGGCTTCCCCATATTGGCCACCCTGGCTGGGGAACACAGAAATGTATTCTAGTTTACCCAGATGGTGTAGGAGATGAGCAGGAAGAGCCAGGTGGGGGAGTCAAGAATCAGTCTAGAGTCATTAAAGGTAAAGATAAAGGTTCCCCTCACACATATGTGCTAGTCATTTCTGGCTCTAGGGGGCAGTGCTCATCTCCGTTACACAACCGAAGAGCCAGGACTGCCCAAAGATGTCTCCATGGTCATGTGGCTGGCATGACTGAATGCTGAAGGTGCCCAGAATGCTGTTATCGTCCCACCAAAGTGGTCCCTATTTTTCTACTTGCATTTTTACATGCTTTTGAACTGCTAGGTTGGCAGAAACTGGGACAAGTAATGGAAGCTCACTTGGTGACGTGATGCTAGGGATTTGAACTGCCGAACTGTTGACCTTTCTGATTGATAAGCTCAGCATCTTAGCCACTGAGCCACCACATCCTCTAGAATCATTACATTCTCGTTCCCACAAATGGTTTAAATCCAATTCCTTTTGAATTCCACTGACTCTATCTTGTGCCAATTTAGTGATGAGTGTTGACTAGATTCTTGTATATAGACATGAACAAAACATCATCTTAACAGGAACTTAGTGTGTGGTCCCAATTCTTTGCTCCTGACAGATGTGTTGGAGGAAATGGTATACAACCCCCCTCCCCCGGCAATTGCTTACCTGACTGTTTGATCAGACAACCAACCAGCATCACATTGGTCAAAGCCATCATCATAGGCAGCCTGGAGCTGCTCAGGAGTTGCAATGACTGCACTGTTCTGGATGCATGCCTGTTTTGCCTTCTCAAAATTTAATGTGTAGCGGGTAGAGATGGCTCTGTAATGGAACACAATTCCTGGAAAAAACATTGGTTCAGTTCACACAACATGTTTCACTTGGCTATTGAACTAATCCAACTTCTGGATTGGTGCAACATTTTCATGCCTAGCTTTAAAAAATGGTTGAGTGTTTACAGGATGCTAGTTCCCCCCAAACTAGCCAATCTTTGTATGATGTAATTGAACCATTCATATCCATAGAGGTCAAGGACAAAATCTAAAACCATTTTCAGGCAAAAATGGTCAAATGACTGACTTCTTAGCCTTCCCATCTTCCTATGGAAAAAATGTGATCTTCATTTCGCACATCAAGTTTGACACTTAACACCCCACAAAAAAGCATGAATATTTCTGGCTTCACTCAATGAAATCATATCATCCAAACGGCATGGTGACCTCACAAGCCAAAGGAAGTGAAACCCAGTGAAAGTACATGTCATTTATACTGGAAGTAGTCACTTTATCCTTTGTTTGTGCATATGGTGTAGTTGTACTAATCCCTTTTGGACTCATCGATATCATTGTGATAGACTGTGCATTTGCAGAAGGGATGGCTTTTGCCAAAACAGACAATCCCAGATAGAGAGCCAGATCAAGGGAATGTGAATAGCAATAGCATGTGTATATATATATACATATATATACATATATATATGTTATAGTGTATAATATATATATTATAGTGCTTTACAGCCCTTTCTAAGTGATTTACAGAGTCAGCCTCTTGCCCCCAACAATTTGGCTCCTCATTTTATCCACCTCAGAAGGATGGAAGGCTGAGTCAATCTTGAGCCTGGTGGGATTTGATCTGCCAAATTGTAGGCAGCTGGCTACTGCAGAAGTAGCTTGCAGTACTGCACTCTAACCACTGCGCCACTGAGGCAATCCCAAGATGGAAGCAGGAGGGGAAAGAACTTCAGGGTAACTACACTCTAGAATCTTTCAGGATATATCTAGCAACTTAGATTATATTTTAATTTGGCAAGATTGATGTCAGGCTCAAGCCAAGAGATGAGATAGTGAATCTAATTGAAACTGATCCTTATACCCAATAGACAGAATCTTGCCAAACAAAAGCTATAACCTTTTAACCTTCATCATATCAACAATATATTAGTAATGCTTTTAGATTTATATTTGCTTCTTTGTCACACATTCAAATGAATATGATTTCAATGTAAACACGCTCAATGCAGATATCCCCTAGTCACTCTTCTTGATCATTCTTAGATCTCTGAATGACTCATTGTTCTCTTATTCCCACCTATACATTCAGGCTACTTAGCAGAATATTTTATTATGCTGGATCAGAGAATATTGTACATTTTTTTTCTAAAGCTCATCTCTAGTTCTTTTATTATAACACATACTGTAACTGCCATGAAACTTCCAAAATTTTAGTTGTTCATTCAGAGCAATCTAAGTGACAGTAGTTCATACTTTCTGACATTCAATTTAGCCTTCTGGCTCATAATTAAACATACCCTTTCATCAAAAGAAATGAAGACCAATAAAAATAAAAATGGAGGTACCAATAAAGAAGAATATTTGTATATTAGGGTTGAAATGAGAGGTCCTTGGTGCTCTCTGAGATTGGGGGTTTTCTTGCAGATGTTTCAATACCCAAATTAGGTAACGTCATCAGTGCTAGCACTCATGGAAACAACCAAGCTCAGAGAACACCAAGGACCCCTCATAAAAATGGAGGAGAAATTTGTAGCTTTCCCCCAATCAAAATTTGGAATTCCCCCTATTCCAAAGCAATAAAGATTTGCTTTCTCACCTTTAACTTTCACCTCCACCATGTCCTGGCTATCCTCGATACCATGAATGACTTCACAGCGGTAGATCCCCGTGTCATTGGACTGGAGTGTCTTGATTTCCAAAGTAGCATCAGTTGGTATGGAAGGATAATTGGGTAGAGAGATAGACTCCTGGTAGGCAGTGTTGACCCGTACCTGCCCATCCATGGCCACTAGAAGGACAACTTCTTTGCCTTCTGATAGTTTGCTCCATTTGATTCTTGGGGACACTGGTGGAGTGTTGGGAGCTGTGGTGACTGGCCTCAAAGTGTCGATAAAGTAGCAGGGAATGGTCAACGTTCTTCCCAGGGGAACCCGCAGGGGAGAACGTAAAGGTATGCTCACACTGAGTGTGCCGCTGTGATCTACTAATCCCCAAAAGAAAAGGAGAAAAGAAGAGTGAAATATCAGTACCACAGAATCATCCTTGTTGTTGAACAGGCAGAATCCTTTCCAAACCAGACCCCATGGAAGAACATTTTGCCGATAAAGAAATTTTGGATTCTCGAAAACAAAGAGGTTGACTCCAATATTTGATTGTTTGGAAACATTTTCCTCCTTCCCAGTCTGAATGAGTGAATGAGAAGGATGTTAAAGCTCCCAAGCTTATCAATGCATTTCGTACTAAATATCCTGATAAACCCTAAAAAATAGTATTATGGTGTTACATGTATATTTTCTGTTACCTTCTATTTTTATCTTTTATAGGACGAATGCCTCTTTTGCAGGAGGGCCGAATGTCAAACATCAAGATTTTCTCCCTTTGCATTGCATCTTTCAGCTGTCATAAGTAACGGGAGGAGGAGGGGGGATATGGTTATGGGAAGTGAGCTGGAGGTGTTACAAAACAGAACTGTATAAGTTGGGGGAGGGGGAAGGTTCTTGCTTAGGCTTCTATCCTTATGCTATGCACAGCTGCAACTCTTTGTCAAAATATGTCAAGGTCAATGGACAGAGGCCTCATCACCACCTGGAGATGCCCACATGATGCTATACACAACTTTTAATTGGATGAGCCAATTGAACTATTGGGGGTAGGAACCTTGCCATCACTTTGTATATGTGATTTATGTGCCCATTTTCTCAGATTCAGAATTCTTTTGTTGCTACCCCTTGATTTCTAGTAAAAGATATCTTTTCTCTAATTAATGGAGTCTAAGTATTTCTTTCTTGGATTTTGAATGGAGCACCAGCTGTCACTATGTGATTTCATAGTGCTGGAAAGGCCATCAAAAGTCTATTGTATTACAGCAGGAAAAACAGAAGTCTGAACAGTAGGAACAGGCTCAGTTGTTAGACTGAGCCTGTTCCTACTTAGACTTAGACTGTCTACTATTGACCTCACCCCTTTCCTAAGAGGTCTGTAGGGGCCGTACACAAGCACACCAAAGTGCCTACCACCCCTGTCTTATTGTTTCTTTTATTTTCTTATATGTATCCATGCATTCATAACTATGTTTATACTTATACCTATTATCTTGTAAGCAATTGACAAATCAAATAAATAAATAAATCCAAGCAATACGGAATTATTATTGTCCACCAAAGCTCTTTGATTGCTCTATTGTTGTTTTTTTAGTGGGAAACTCCTACCCATGAAGAAGCAGGCATTCAACTTAAGGGTCCTCTTGGACTTCTTCTCAAAGAGAAGGTGAAGTCCATGGCCATGGAGGTTTTGCTTGGCTTTGATGGTACACTAACAATGGCCCTACTTGTGTAAAAAGAACTTCACTAAAATGGCTCATGCCCTTCCCATTAGCTTACTAGCCTTCTCTTGTATGCTGTACATGGGACTGTTTAAAAACCTACTTGGAAGCTACAGAGGGTCCAGATTGCAGCAGCCTGTGTGTACTCACTAATTTGTGTCATTGAGAGAACATTATGCATGTGCAACAACCCTATACGAGTTGCCAATAAGCTTCTAAGTTCAATTTAAAGTACTGGTTTCAATCAATATAACCCTCTATGGCTTGGCACTTGGTTGCTTCCAAGGCTGCTTTCTCCGGTTAGAATCAGCTGGAGCTGCACAACTATTCCAGAAGAAGCAGCTTTGTGGTTCCTCACTTCCAGGAGGTGAAAGGGATTGTGGTTCCTCAATTCTGGGAAGTCGCTTCTTTGTGGCAGTGCCGCCCCTTTGGAATGGCCTCCTGGTTGACATTAGTTTGGCTCTCTCTCTCTCTAATGGCCTTTTGCAAAAAACTTAAAACAGAGCTCTTTTGTAGAGCATTTGGGGACTGAGCCCACTTATTGTCATTTCGCTTGTTGTTTCTCTACTATATTTTATCCTTCTTCTTTAGTTTCTGCTGTGGTCATTTTAGCTGTAAGTGTATGCATCTCTAAAATGTAGAGAGTTCCTTAAGACAAGGGCAGAGGACACGAAGTCTTCTGGATGTACAATAAGAGCCACAACTTCCATAAACTCAACCGATATGCTTAATAGTATAGGATGATGGAGATTGCAAGTTACCGTCATGTAGACGGTAATATGACATTCCTTCTTGCTTTAGAAGCGGTTCAATATCACAAGATGAAAACTCTGATAAATTAGAATATAGAACAGGGGTTTCAAACTCAAAACCTGAGGGCCAGATCCGGCCCGTGGGGTGCTTAGATCTGGCCTGCGCGGCCGCCCTGGAAATAGTGAAGGACTGGCCTGGGGTGCCTCTGTCAGCAAAAATGGAGCTTGGGAGGGCTGCATTTTCAACCATGACAGCCTCCTGCAGCCCTCTGCCAGCAAAAATGGAGCCTAGGGAGGCTTCGTTTTCACTGGCAGAGGGCTGTAGGAGGCTGTCGCAGCCAAAAATGGAGCCTTTATGAGTGATGTCGAGCTGGCCACACCCATTCTGGCTATGCCCACCCCAGCCATGCCCCCCCGACCCCTGAGGTCAAACACAACCAAACACAGCTCTCAATCAAATCAAGTTTGACACCCCTGATGTAGACGAAGCAGCAGCATGCTAGTACTTTTACAAACTGAAAGGGCATTGTCAATTACTTCCCAGAAAAGGCACTGAATTGTTTCTGTTTTGTTTACAATTCATAGTAAAGATGAGCCCCAGGTGTGACATACCTAAAACTTCCACAGAGGTGGCTGCTGCAGCAATGACATGCAAACACACAAATGCTAGTAGTAAAGTGGTCATGCTTTTCCTGAAATACAAAGGATAATGAATTAGTATTTTTGGTACTGATGAACATAACAATAACCAAGGACAATTTTGCAGTCCATATCAAGCACATAGACAGACAGCAATATTTTATACAATGACGTGTTTAGGATTTCACCTTCTCTAGCTGGCAAGGAAGGGAAATACTCTGCATTTCAATATTTTGGATGTGCTGCCTATTACAGTCAATACGGATTTTAAATGAAGAGGTGACAATGTCCAGATTTCCAGATGTTGATGAGCTAGAATTTCCACATCCCTTACCATTGTTCAGACCAGCTGGAGTTGTTCAAAATTGGTGTTTAGTCACAGCTAGAAACTGGACGTACTCACCTCCTAATTAGCAGCTGCCTATTGCTGCTAAGGTTTATTAAACCACAGTTTTCTGATGCATCTGAACAAGGAAATTGGCTTAGGCATGGCACAAACTGTACTTGCAGCAATTCTTCAGTGAATTGAAATTTCACTATAAAAACTGAATACTCTAAAATGCAGGAGCTCAGCTGGCTTCATATCCAGATATCTGATGAGGCATAAGTTGATATTAAAGTAGAATTAGCTTAAGAACATAAGTGGAGAATAGAATATGGGTCAAGTTGAGCCAGACAATAAAGTGTACTTAATATACCAAGTCATATATTATTGGATTCCTAGGAAGGCCAAAAAAAAGATGCAGAAATCATCTTTCAAAATTCTCCAATTTAGTTCTGGTCAGATGGGGAATGAAAGAGGGAGAAGATAGGAGCAATTTCATGGAATCTTTCCAAGGACAAGTGAAATTCTCCAAACATTTTACCACTAAGGGTTTTTTTTACCATCTATCTAGCCTGCTATATCCACCACAATTTCTTTCTTGATAGCAATAGCAGTAACACTTAGACTTATATACTGCTTTATAGTGCTTTTACAGCCCTCTCTAAGCAGTTTACAGAGTCAGCATCTTTCCTACAACGGTGTGGGTCCTCATTTTACTGACCTCGGAAGGATGGAAGGCTGAGTCAACCTCGAATCTGGTGAGATTCAAACTGCCCAATTGCAAGCAGATGGAAGTCAGCAGAAGTAGTCTGCAATACTGCATTCTAACCACTCCGCCACCACAGTGGGAAAATGAACAAATGGATTACAGAATAAACTATTTCTCAATTTAATCCAGCACAAATGACCAAGACCAAATTAGTCAAAGCAGGATGCATTATAGAAAGATCTAGCTCTCTAGGCTCTGTTCTATAGTACTGAGAAAGATGGAATGAAAACGAGGAAGAGGCCAACTAGTCACAGGATGGATTGGTACCCCATTGGAAGCCTGGAAGGGCCAGATTAGGGCAACATCCTGGAGAAGATCTATCTATATGTCTGCTAAGATTCAACATCTAATTGATGGCACATAGTCAACCACTAATCAACATAGGTCCATAGCTGGAATGTCAAACTGAATGTACTGCTCTCCTGCTATATGTGGGTCTAGGTCTAGGACAACTCACCATGGCTAACTCATTGCAACCAGCTTGCCACAGCCAACTTCCCATTGGATAATTCCACACTGTATTAATCATTTCATTCAGTTACTTTTCTATTGATGACCACGTTTTCATTGAAATGATTGTAACTCTTGTATTTCTGGGTTGATTTTCTTTATTTTATTATTATAGGCCACAGTTCTGTGGAAATTAATGTTTTTCTTTGTTGAATTGTCCCATGGTGAGATGGCCCATTTTGGCTATATATTGTGATAAGATAAATGCATGAAAACTACCTTCTTTATATTTTGCAGCACAATAGAGCAAAATCAGATAATTTGTTCATTCATAGTGATATAGCCTGTTTAGCCAGATTTAAACTTGGTTTTTTCACCTTTGTAGAAAACCTCCAGCTCAGTAATTTAGTTTGATGTATTGTACAAACCCAGAAGGAGTTATTCAAGAAACAGGTTTAGTGGTGTTCTCCAAAGGCTGCCTACAGATGCTGATGTACTATGTCCCACTTAGCAAATAAAAATTTGTGCAGGTCTGCTGAATTCGGTGTATTCCAGCAAGTCCTGCCTCTTTCTATCCATGGACCCAGCAAATAAATAATTACTTTGGATTATGCTTGTTCTTTTTTTGGAGGGGGGTAGGTGAGTGGGGGGAAGAGAAGACTGAAAAAAACCCCTCATGTTTTGCTGTTATTCTCCACTGGGTGTTTTTTTGGAATCAATCAAGCTGTTAGAGAACAAAGAAAGACAAAAATCAAAACTGAGAAACTTTACAGCTCTTTGTTCTGGGTCATGGAGGAAAAGAACATCAAGTGCCTCAATTATTTTAGGGAAGTCCTTCCTTACTGGTCTGTCAACTACTTAATTGCAGAAGAAAAAAGGGAGGGAAGGAGATAAAAAAGACAATGCACAGAATGAAGCATTGCCCTGAAAAATGCCACCAGTCTTGCCAGGTTCACTTAATAAATTAACTTGCACCTTGAAGAAGCCAAATCTGCCCAAGGAGTTTTCTCTTGCATTCTATTTCTTAACGGGAAATATGCAAAAGAGACATTTTTAAAAAATAAACTAAGTCCTGAGAATTTTTCCTAGCTGTGAATATGTTGCCTTCACATTTGAATTGTTAATTTCACATTCTTTAGTCTTTTGCAAATGTTCATTAGACCTTCTTTAAAAAAATTTAATTAAATCAACCCTACTTCCATTCATTTTGTTCCATTTTATTTCAGCTTCTAAGCAGTTAGGAACATGATTACAAGCAAAATAACAATGTTAAAGGCAATAATAATTTAAAAACAGCAGCAACCCAGTCATTATAGAAAGCACACAATAAAAACACAGCTATACCAATCAATGTGAATATCATTTCAGTACAATATCATCAGTCTTTCCATAACTAACATTGAATGAGTATGTTCTTATTCAAACAACACAAACACAAAAGTTTCAAGGCAATGTAAGTTAATCATTAAAATAGTTGACTTCGTGCCCTTGCTACAGAGGAACTATACAGAGAACCATAAATCACTGAACTCTATAACTCTGATATTTGAATTATTAATTACAATATCACAAACCTTTCTATAACTAACATGGAATAAGTACACTCTTAGAAACACAAAAATTCCAAGCTAATTGAGTTGTTAATTAAAGCACTGAGCTCTAAAAATTCTGATACTTCAAACTATGTTTATTTATAACTTGGTTAATTTGTTATCTTTATTGCCTTGAACGAGGCTGAAACCTTTTCTCCTGATTAGCCTTTCTTAACTAGGACACCTCTGAATGTGTGGAGTTTCTGGAGAATTTAACTCCAGAATCTTTAACGCTTCCCCAAATGGCTGAGAATTATGGGAGATGAAGTTTATCTATCTGGGAGCATCCAGGTTGGAGCAGAGTGTCTTGGAGAACTTCACCATTTCCAAAAACAAGATGGCCATTGTTATGTCAAATCACTCATAGAGATGCTTAGAAGAACCATTTTGTACAAGGCTGAAAGTAGATGGAACAACCTTCTCATTTCAGTTTTTTTTAAAGAATAATTATTTTCTAGTGAGTAAAGAGCTGAATGAGTCACATCTGCATTTAAACAAGACCACAGATGAATGAAATGGCTTGAAATGGCCACACCTAGAATTAAAACCCAACATAACTTTTTCATAGCTTAACAGGGAGACAAACATGAAGGTTTTCTGCTTCACAAAGAAGCTTCTGTCTGCTTCCCCAGTCCGGGCTGTGGTTTGGGTGGATCCCAACGTGCCCTGCCCCTGGGTGCTCTTTCTAAGACCCCTTTGTTGTAGAAATTTCACACCTCCCTGCATCTCTCATCTTGCAGACACTTTTCCCACTCCTTGATTTTTATGGCAACTTTAGCTCTTGCGTGAGCCTTGAAAGACATCACATTTATCAAGTTTTAGATAAAGTCACACCCTTCCCTGGCCATCCATTACCCAGTCTTAAACCAAAGAGTAGCAATTTGTACAAATTGTTCAGTCAGCATATAATATATACATATTTAGTATTACTAGAAATATTTCTCTGGCCATTTCATTCCTCCAGATGTGGTGAGTATTCTACTATTGGAGGTTTTTAAGAAGAGATCAGCCAACCATTTGTCTGAAAACGGTACAGGGTTTCCTGCCTGAGCATTGGGTTGGACTAGAATTTCTCTGAGGTCCTTTCCAACTCTCTTATTCTGTTTTTAGATGCTTTTCCATGGAAGTATACAAGTAGAAGGTGGACGCTTGTGATGTACAGGCATCAGACTAGTTGTGGCCTGCTTATTGCAGCCAATGAGATTTCAGCTGTAATATCATATTTCTCTAAATGTCATTCCTAAAATTTGCCAAAGGACAACACTTGCTCTGAAATGAACATTCTCCTAGAATTTCTCTCCTTGGCTCAGCTGCCCTTTTTCCTTTCATTTTACATTACTGATGTGTGCATGTTTTCCTTTCTATCTCTCCAGAATCTGAAGCTAATCATTTTTCTGCTACTAGAGGAAATGTAGCTTTCCCAGTGTCCTAACAGCCATCAAGGCCATTGGGAAAATTATATTCTGGTGCCAATCATTGGGTCAAGGGAGAAAATGTCTTGTTGCATCTTTAGTAAGTGAGGGGAGCTAACTAACCTCACTGTTAATTGAATACTCAATCAGAAGGTAGGCATAAACCAGAGATAAACTCTAAACAATGGGAGAGATACCCCAAGGAAATCAATCAGAGCCTTAGAGTCCAAATTCAGGAAACCGACATAAACACAAGACGAGCAAACATTATATTTAATATGATTACCTATTTCACACATTAAGCTAAGACCATAGAGCTTAGAGTAATAGGGCTGGAAGGGATCTTGGAAGTCCAAACTTCCTGCTCAAGCAGAAGGCCTATACCATTCCAGACAAATGGCATCCAATTCTTCTTGAAAACCTCCAGTGATGGAGCATTCTCGACTTCGGAGGCAAGCCATTCCACTGATTAATTGTTCTCACTGTTAGAAAACTTCTCCTTAGTTCTAAGCTAGATGTCTCTTTAATGATCTTCCACCTGTTCCTTCTTAGACCATGGCAAGGTTCCCACAATGTATGGAACCCCAAGCAATCTGGTCCCATTGGAACAGAGGTCTCCAACCTTGGCCACTTTAAGCCTGGTGGACTTCAACTCCCAGAATTCCCCAGCCAGCTTCACTAAGACTTCAATACTCTATGCCTGCTTACTCTCTTGTCATCCCTTCCTCTGCAATCTCTCCACTCTAGGGAGTAGGAGGGGAAAGTAACAACCAACAGGCATGGTTGAATGGGGAATTCTGGGAGTCGAAGTCCACCAGGCTTAAAGTGGCCAAGGTTGGAGACCCTTGCATTGGAACATAACCTGGTGTTCCATGTGAAAATAGCTAGCCTGTGACAATCTCATGAGCTACCTCTTGAATTTCTTTTCTGTCCAACAGCATGTAATCTAAAGACACAATCCATCCATTTGTTCAGAGGAAATCTCCATGAGGCTCAGTCTCAAATACAGAGGTTTGTGTGTGCATGTGCAGTTTGCTGTGAATAGTTTTTTTTAAAAGCTGGATGATCCCCATTATAGAGTTTTTTTTTAAAAAAAAGGCCCCATCTATTCCATGGCTCAACAAAAAAGCTTCTATACGCTTGCACTGTAAGTCTATTGAGGGAAGATGGGCAGAAACAGCTGCTCATACCCATTCCCCTTGTATACACAGATGGATGGAGACTGGAGTAGTTGTATTTATGCAAACATAGGGCGAACTGTTCTGCTCCCCTCCAAGGAGAACAGGGAGTTTTTCAAAAGCAAATGCTATGATTTCCGCTGTTGCATCTTGTTTGGGTTAATTTAATATGTAGCCACTTGCTCTGTTTCTCACTCCACCTCAACAGCCATCCCAGCCAGCCTGCCACCCTTCTCTCTTGCCCTCTTCAGAAAAAGAGTGGAACTTTTTAAATAAGAATTTTTTAAGCAGGGGTCTTCAAACTTGACAGCTTTAAGACTTGTTGACTGCAACTCCCAGAATTCCTCCTCCAGTCATGTTAGCTCAGGAATTCTGGAAGTTGAAGTCCACAAGTCTTAAACTGGCCAAGTTGGAAGACCCTTATTTTAAAGGTCTTTCATGCTCCGCAGCAGCCAAAAGCCAGCAGTGTATGGACTGTGAGATGAACACAACTTTTGTTGCTGTTGCAGACACTGGCTATGGAAGGGCAAACACATGGGGTCCTTGGTGCTCTCTGAGCTTGCTTGTTCCCTTGCAGATGTTTCATTACCCAACTAGGTAACAGCATCAATGCTAGTTAAGCAGTGTAGTTTGCTCTCAGTTTATATTCCAATGATTTGCCCTGCCAGTGCTAGCGGGGTTGGTCTTAGAGGTTCTTTGGTTGTGCTGATGACTGTTGGCTTCTTTTGACTGGGATATTGTTTACTTGACTGTTGGTCTGATGTTAGTCTTGGAATTAAGCTATCCTGATCTGGGTGGTTATTGCTGGTGGAGAGGTGCTTGGATCTTTTGTTCTCCTTTTAGCTGGTTGATTGTCTCTTTTGCATTGTCTGTAGATGTTGTTAATGTCCGTGTATATCATCATCATCATCATCATCATCATCATCATCATCATCATTTTAGCCACTGTCTGTCTGCTGCAGGATGAAGGTCTCTTCTGCATGTTTCCAACCCATACGGTCCTGAGCTTTCTTTTGCCAATTGCACCCGCAATACTTGCTGATGTGGTCGATCCATCTTGTTTTGGGTCTCTTTCGTGGTCGCTTTTTTAATCAAGTGGGATCCATTCTATGGTCCACCTGCCCTCAGTTCTTTTTGCTATGTGACCAGCCTGTTTCCATTTCAGTTCTTTTACTCCCTTGATTATATCTTATACTTTTGTTTCTTCTCTAATCCAGTGTATGGGTCTTTCTATCTTGTGTTGTAATGCCAAGCATGTATCTTTCCATGGCTCTTTGTGACACTCGTAGCCTTTGGATTGATTGTGAGGTTAGTGTCAACTCAAAACATTTCTATGCCCATTTTATAGTTGCCAACAGAAAGTGAGGGAGGGGGGAAGGAGTGTGAAAGAGCAATGTAGCAGTTTGGAATTGAAAGTGCAATCCATTCATATTTTTCCAGAGATTGTAACTAGGCAACTGAAGTTTCTGCTGTGCGAAAATCTAATTGGAGAACATGATCAGGATCAAGGGTGACAGTGAATTATGTGTCTCAGAGTTTGCTACATCCAGGTCATGCTGACATGTTAACTCCCAATAAATCCTTTGTAGTTTTGGAAGTTTGGTGCAAGGCTCATGATTTAATTGGGGTAACTGCCAGAATCCTGACAGCTAGTGACCATGTTTCTCTGGCATATGTTAGAGCAGGTAGCAGACACTGATTGAAAACCTTTCTCTTCAAGCATACGGGGAGATTTTTCTTGAAAATTATGCTTAGCTTGCCAAATGTCTGCCAATCACATTTAACACGCTGTTCTACTTCCTTTATTGTATCATCTTCCATTGAGATCTGTTGGCCAAGGTGTATGTAGTGATCTATTATGACTAGTTCTTCTCAAGATATAAAATCTTTCTTATCAAATATAACCTGGCTCTTTTTCAGGCTTATTTTTGAGCCAAATGGTTTTCCTGCTTTGTACAGCTCTTGTATGTGTCTTTGTAGCTCTTCTGGATCTTGTGACATGAGAACAACACTATCTGCAAATCTTAAGTGATTTAAATAGGTGTCATTGATTTCTACTCCATCTTTTACCCAGTCTAGTTTGTGAAATAATTCTTCAAGGCAGGCTGAGAAAAGGATAGGTGATATTGTATCACCTTGAAATATACCTCATTCTATGTTGATTGCCACTTTAAGATCGTTAAGGCAAATTGTCGCCATTATTTTTAATGTATCTATTGATGGCTAATTTGTCAGCAAGCCAGGCTTCTAGAAATTCCTTGCGGTTTTTGGAATTGACTTGATCTAGGATGGTTATATTTTCCCAATTGAAGCTATGGTTAAGTCTGTTTATGTGTTGTGAAATAGAATAGAAATCTTTATGGGCCAAATGTGATTGGACACACAAGGAATTTGTCTTGGTGCAAATGCCTTCAGTGTACATTCATCAAGAATCAAGAATCATAAGATACAACACTTAATAACAGTCATAGGGTACAATATGCAATCAAATCATACTAGGAAACAGTAAATATAAATCGTAAGGATACAAGCAACAAAGTTACAGTCATACAGTCACAAGTGGGAGGGGATGGGTGATAAGGAGTGATGAGAAGATTAATAGTAATAGTAGTGCAGACTTTGTAAATAGTTGGACAGTGTTGAGGGAATTATTTGTTTAGCAGAGTGATGGTGTTTGGGGGAAAACTGTCCTTGTGTCTAGTTGTTCTGGTGTGCAGTGCTCTATAGCATCATTTTGAGGGAAGGAGTTGAAACAGTTTGTGTCCGGGATGTGAGGGGTCTGTAGATATTTTCACAGCCTTCTTTTTGACTTGTGCAGTATACAGGTCCTCAATGGAAGGCAGGTTGGTAGTAACTGTTTTTTCTGCAATCCTAATTATCCTCTGAAGTCTGTGTCTGTCTTGTTGGGTTGCAGAACCAAAATTAAAGAGATTTCATTGTGTCTTCTGGCCTGATGGGCAACATGGCAGCTGGCTTTTTCAGGGCAGTGGAAATTGTAGTGGAAGCCTTTGAGGAGATGACCAAATTATGGGAAGGGGAAACTTTGCAACAGCCAAATGCTCATCCCCAGTGCAACGCTGGGAAAGAAAAAGTAGAAGCAACAGCAGCAGCAGACAGATAGGAGTATTGGAAATGTCTTATTTAAAACCGATGAACCTGCCTGTTGGTCTCTAAAATGAAATGAAGACGCCGAAGGCTCTGGGAGAGTTGACTCCAGCTGCATACCAATGTGCCTCCTTGTGAAAAATAAAGGCAGGGCTGTGCCAATATTATTTTTGTTTTAAGCCAAGCACCAAGGAAACTTATACAGGACTCCCCACATAAAGTGAGCAAATAATGGAGGCTGGGATAGATGCAAATCACCTTGTTGCGTTTGTCTGGCTGTATTTGAATTTCTACTGGATTGGGAAGAAATGAGCATGGGATAGGAATCAAGAGGGCTGGACTAATAACAATCCCATTTTATAATTACTGACTATAAATCGGGGAGAAGAAACTGGGAATTGAATGATGTTTCTATAAAAGTCCATGGATGGTGTTACATAAAATCAAACATAAAAGTGCATCCTGTTGTTTTTGGCCCCTGTTTTCTGCTCCTGGCATAGCATTGTCTCAGCTTTGTGTGTGAGAATTGCAGAAATGATGGACCATTCCAATCTTGAAAAGTTTGCTTAAGTGAGCAGGTCTTGAATAATAACCTCAGCAAGTATCTACCCCTATTGTGCCCATGGACATTTGCATTGTTGTAGAGCAGAATTATCGTGTCTGAAATGGGCCAGATTTCTCGGGACTGGCAGTACTGGAAAGTTAGGAATCCATTAGAAAAGCCAGTCGGAACTCCCAGGAGCTCGGTGGAAGCAACATGCTAAATTCTAAATCTGGATGAACAAAATATGACTTTCAGAAAATGGGATAGCTCAATGATAAAAAAAAAAAAAGGCATGATGGCCTAGAACATCCAATATGTTAAAATAATGATCAATTAATAGAGCATGCTGGATGAACTAGGCCATCGTGCCCGTTTCCATAATGCATTGATGAGTTGGTCCAATTTTATGCCAAAATCCAACCATTGTAAGAGTAGGTTGCTGGTTATATTGGTGTAACATGCAGTAGTGTAAATGGGTGTTAAAGATTTATCCCTTTTGTTTGAGTCATATTGATATAGAGTTTCCTGATTGGGCAGAGGGTTGGCCCAGAAGACCTCCAAGGTCCCTTCCAACTCTATTATTCTATCCCTGTGATGGCAAACCTGTGGCACGCAGAGCCATTTGTGCTGGCATGCGAGCCGCAGGCAAACTTACCTCACTGCACATGTGTGTGCCTCACAGCTGATTTTCAGCTGGTTTGAGGCCTTTTTTGGGCCTCCCAGGCTTGAGGAAAGCCTCTGCAGCCTGAAAAATAGGCCTGTTTCATCATTTCTTGTATTTCCAGAAATACTGGCCTATTTTTCAGGCTGCAGAGGCTTTCCTCAAGTCTGGGAGGCCCCAAAAGGCCTCAAACCAGCTGAAAATCAGCTTGGAGGCACAGTGCAGGTAAGGGGGCGGGGGATTGCGTGCGCATGCACAGGGGTGTGGGGTGTGCGCTCGCATTGCCTTCTGGGTGCTAGCACGCGAGCGCACCTGTGCAAGTGCGCGCACAATTTTTTGGCACAGGAGCCCAAAAAGGTTAGCCACCACTGTTCTATGCTGTTATACTCATCCATTGTAAAGGTGGCTGAGATGACAGCACTTAGAGCAATAGCACTTAAATTTATATACCGCTTCATAGTGCTTTTCAGCAGAGTTGCTCAACCTTTCTGACTTTGTGGACTGGTGAGGGTGGGGGAGAGAGGGGATGGGTCTGCATGAGTGGCAGGCAAGAACACTGGTCCACACAACTTTATTTACATGAGTGGTGTGCACATGCTCGCCTGCTGCTCATGCAAATGTGGCATATATGCGCACGCTCGCCCTCTGTTCACACAAGTGGGGGGTGCACACCTTCGCGCTTGTCCATTGCTTTGGGTGGCCCGGCTCTGAACAGCTCATGGCCCAGGAGTGGGACATGGCCGGGGGGTTGGGGAATCCCTGCTTTGCAGCACTGTCTGAGCAGTTTACAGTGTCAGCATGTTGCCCCCAAACAACCTGGCTCTTCATTTTACCGACCTCGGAAGGATGGAAGGCTGAATCAACCTTGAGCTGGTCAGGATTGAATACTGCATTCTATCCACTGTGCCATCATGGCTCTTGGTGGATGTTACATCTTGCAGGATTGTGAAATGTTTTTAAACATTTGGTTTTGTTTTTTGTTTTTTAAAAAAGATTATTGTGGTAGGAGGGAATGCTTTACCTGCTATTTTACCTGTTCTCATTTTTCCAGACATATAATTGAAGAGCAATTCTAGAGCAATTCTGTCTTTATTTTTGTAAGGTTAGATAGGAAAGACCTTGAGAGTCTGGGCAAAGAGCTGTTGTTAAGGGAACAGTCAGATAAGAGACAACGTAGCCTGCAATTGTATAGTGGGTGGAAACAGTTTCTCAGGCTGTAAAGGAGACAGGTATGAGGTAGTTTTAGACTTGCAAGGTTGAGGTTGGCCTTGCAGTGTAAACCAGATAAGGAACACCAAGCAGATGAGTTAATTCTATAGTACTTAATTGGGTGGAAACTGCTGGTCTTTCATATCAAATAAAACCAACTTATCTATGACGAGTGGGAGAAGCTTTGTTGCTTTCCCTGCCCTCTCAAAGTTAATATGCAAGAGCAACATAAGGGTAGAAGAGAAATGTACGAGAGAGACATGCATATGAACAAAGGGAGTCACAGGTTCATGCATGTCAACCCAATCCTGTGCTCACATATGATGCAGCTTGCAGGGACTTGCAGAATGCAAAAAAAAATGTATAAAGTTATTATGTAGGTGAACCTCATGAGTGGATCTAAATGGGATAAAGCCCCAGAAGAAGATCATAAATTCTTTTTGGAACCCTGATGAAGGTGGAGCCAGAACAAGATGGTGGTAGAGCAAATGAAAATGGGAGAATCTGATAGGTGGGGCAGGAAGCTACCAGAGAAGCCATTCATATTTCTTTTTCTAGATGTGTAGAAAGAGGACTTCAACAGGTGCAACCTGTCATTTAATTTTCTAGAGAAATAAAGAGCTGGGAGCTTGCCAGGTTGGCTTATTCTTGCTCTATTGGCACAGCTGATGCAAAGTCTGAGGACTGTGTGATTTCTTCTTAAATCAGAGCTTTCCATTCCTTTAAAGGAGGACTGGGCAAGTCAATTATTTCCAGCCAAGGAGTTGTATACTTAACTGGATTGAAATGTATTTTTCTAAGCCTTTGATGGGAGTGGGGGTCCAATTGTGTGGTCTTTTTGCTCTAGGCCAGATTGAGAGTCAGCAGGCAAGCAAGTGAACAAAAATCACTAGAAAGGGCAGCTTTAATAGGTCATTTGGTTGCTGAGGTTTGCATGTCTGATCTAGGAGCATTCTGGGGAAGATGCAAATGAATCTGGGATCCTCACTTTAAAGCAAGGATTGCAGATGAATCCAAGACCATATGAAGCTCTCCTAAGATGACACTGTAATTTTTTTTACTGGAATACTTTTTGCTGTTTCATTTTAGAAATGACAATGGAAGAAAGTCTTCCACGCTAAACACACTTCCTTGGAGCCCTGCCAGAATGAACAGAGCATATCAGCATTTCACCTGTCTCAGTGACACTGAAAAGACAACAACTACAGACCCTTCAACATTTCAGTGTCATTTCATTAGCAGCACATTGTCACTATCCACCAGCCAGAGTGTGACCCTAGCTATGAAGGAGTTACCTATCATTAACTTGTAGCCATGAGAAATGAATACTGAAAGCTAGTTAGGCAGTCATTGCACACAACCTGGCCAAAAAAGAAAAACCCAAACAAACCCTACATCAAAAAAAGCTTGTAAATTTGCACATGTTTAGAATTAATGATTTAAAAAACAGAATAATAAGAGTTGGAAGGGACTTTGTAGGTCATCTAGTCCCAACCCCTCACCCAAGCAGGAGATCCTATACCATTTCTGACCAATGGCAGTCCAGTCTCTTCTTGAAAGCCTCCAATGATGAAGCACCCACAACTTCCGAAGGCAACTTCTGTTCCATTGATTGATTGCTTTCACTGTCAGAAAATTCCTCCTTATTTCTAGGTTGAATCTCTACTTGATCAGTTTCCATCCATTGTTCCTTGTCTGGTCTACAGGTGCTTTGGAAAATAGCTTGACCCCTTCCCCTCTGTAATAGCCCCTCAAGTATTGGAAGATGCTATCATGTCACTCCTAGTCCTTCTCTTCCTTAGACCAGGCATGCCCAGTTCCTGTAACTGTTCTTCATATAGAATAGATTAGATAGATAGATAGATAGATAGATAGATAGATAGATAGATAGATAGATAGATAGATAGATAAAAAGATATAGATATAGATAGATAAAAAGATATAGATATAGATAGATACAGATACAGAGATATAGATATAGATAGATAGATAGATAGATAGATAGATAGATAGATAGATAGATAGATAGATAGATACACAATAATAGATTTGGATGGGTCCTTGTACGTCATCTACTCTCATCTCCCCATCCAAGCAGGAGACTCTATACCATTTCTGACAGATGGCAATCCAGTCTGTTCTTGAAAGCCTCCAGTGATGAAGCCCCCACAGCTTCTGAAAGCAACTTCTGTTCCATGGATTGATTGTCCTCACTGTCAGAAAGTTTATCCTTATTTCGAGGTTGACTCTTGTTCAGTTTCCATCCATTATTCCTTGTCTGGCCTTCCGCCTTCCCCCATCTTCCAATACTTTTCATCAGTATTGATAAAAGTACTGGTTTATTGCCTTTTATTCAGTGCCTACCTCCTCAAAGACAAAATGCTTCCTTTTCTAATCTCTTAGGAAGCTTTAAAGTTAAATGGACTAACTAAACAGGCCTTTAGATCAAGGCAGCATGATGCAACCTTTAGAGGGTTGGATTTGAAAAATCTACCCTCAGCCATCAAAGCTGAGGTTAATTTTGAATCAGTCATTTCATCCCAACCTGTTTCACAAAGTTGTTGCTAGCACTATATGAATTGCTTTGAAGTAAAGGTGTAAATTCGAAACAGACCATTTCTGCTGCTGTTTTGGGTTGAGAATACTTTGATTTGAGACCAGGTAATCGTCTGTCATGCTGGAACAGAAAAGAATGGCCTCTTCCAATATCAGAAATTGGAATGGGATGCAAGACATTATGATGTTAAAAGGCTTTGTAAATTTTTAATAGGTGCAGAGAAAAAAAATGGTGGAAGATCCCTAAAGGATAAGCAGGAGATAAGGCTAACAGATGGAGTTTTATTTAAAACTAAGAGGCACAACTTGAGATGAAGGACATACTGAGCTTGAGTGGAATACTAATAAGAGAAATCAAATTGGGACAAAAAAAGGTTAATTCATTTAAACATCAATTCATTAAAAATGACAAAATCAACTGACCAACTCTGGATGACTTTAAGCTTGGAAGCTAAGCAGGGCTCTACCTGGTCAATCTTTGGATGAGAGAAGGCCAGGGCAAACTATTTCTGTAATTTTTTGCCTAGTAAATGGCATGGATGGATCCAGGCTTAAAGTCATTAGATTCAAAAGCATTTCTTTGCTTTCATATATGATGTAGTGGTTAAGGTACAGTCTAGAAAGCCGGAAATTGTGAGTTCAAGTCTCACCACAGGCACAAAGCCATCTGGTGAATTTGGGCCAGCCAACTTGCTCTCAACCCTAGGAAGGAAGCAATGGCAAACCACTTCTGGAAAACCTCACCAAGAAAACTGCAAGGACTTGTCCAATCAGTTGCCAGGAGCCACACACAGACACACACAGACACACACAGACACACACACACACACACACACACACACAGAGAGAGAGAGAGAGAGAGAGAAATATTTAACAGCAATCTGAGCAATTCCCACCTCCCATCCCTTGCAATTTTAAATATCCCAATACAGCAGCAACTTTTAGAAGTGTGTTAGATTATACACCCCTGCGTCTAGTCCAACCCCCTGACCAATCAGGAGACCCTACACCATTTCTGACAGATGGCAGTCTAGTCTCTTCTTGAAAGCTTCCAGTGATGAAGCACCCATAACATCTGAATGCAACTTCTGTTCCATTGATTGATTGCTCTCACTGTCAGAAAATTTCTCCTTATTTCCAGGTTGAATCTCTCCTTGATCAGTTTCCATCCATTATCCCTTGTCTGGCCTTCAGATGCTTTAGAAAATAGCTTGACCCCTTCCTCCTCTCTGTGGCAGCCCCTCAAATATTGGAACAGTACTGTCATATCTCCTCTGGTCCTTCTCTTCACTAGACTAGCCAAGCCCAGTTCCTGCAACTGTTCATTGTATATTTTAGCCTCCAGTCCCCTAATCATCTTGATTGCTATTCTCTGCATTTTTTCTAGAGTCTCAACATTTTTTTTATGATATGATATGATATGATTTATCTCTATGGCTCTCATATGAGACTTGCTCTGTGTGAGAACTGTGATAATCTTTTCATGAGAAGGATGCCCATTTTCAATATCTATTGAACCAAAATGTGATTATGCTATAGGTATAAACCTTTGTTGTGATTGTTTTATTTATATAATCTACTGACTTCTATGAAAGTGTGTGCACCGTGGGTGGTTTGGGCTACTTCTAAAAAGTTTGTCAAACTTTTTCTGACACTGGCAGCATGTCTCATCTTTAAACTACTATGGTCGAGAGGTGGGGGGAACTGATTTATTCCCGGAGAAAAGCAGTCTCCTTTAACCATAGGGAAAAAAATGATTACGTGTATTTTGGGTCTTACCCATTAGCAACAACAAAAAAAAGAGTTTAAAGAACACACGAAGAACTAGGCTAATAGAATAAAGGAACATAATCCATGCATGTTCCCTGTTCTTTCTTCCCCCCCCCCCCTTTTTTTTTAAATGTATGTGGTCACATTTTTCTCTTTGGGCAAAGCATAATTCTAATTGGTTAAGGCTAAAGTTTAAGGGTTTGGCACCAGGCAGAAAATACAAGCATTCAGGATTAATGAAGGGTTTGAAAAAGCCGATTCCTTGAAGAAATGACACAGTCTCTTTTAAAATGAAACCACATTGAAAAAAAAAAGAGTTCTGTGCATTCATTCAAAAAGAAAGTAGGTCTTTAGCCATTTTAAGCTGATGTGTTGGATTTTTTGAAAAAAAAAAAACCCCTCGTCACTCTAGACCTTGTAAGAAGTCACCGGGGACATAGGATTATCGTCTTACAGCGAGAAACTTTTTTTAAAAGAAAAGGAGGATCTAAGGCCACTGTTCTCCCCCAGCTTTTAATGCTTTCATTCATCATCATTTGTATATGTTTTTTTTTTACATTTGCCAAATATCCCATCTTTCCAGACAGCTTTACAGGCCGAAGTAAAGATCAAGGAACAACATTCTGAGAACAAACCACCAAATATTACGGGTTTGTACCTTAAGGGATAATAGAACTCTTGGTTTGCAGATGTAGATCTATAATTTCACAATTTTTTAATGTCGAGCTTTAGTCTCTGAGTAATGAATAACCAAGAAAAATGGAATAATGACCAAGCACTTTGATACTGAACTGGGAAGATTATTTAGACATAGAATAACAGAGTTGGAAGGGACCTTGGAGGTCTTCTAGTCCAACCCCCTCTACTCAGGCAGAAAGCCCTATATACCATTTCTGACAAATGGTTATCCAATCTCTTCTTAAAATCTTCCAGTGTTGGACCATTTACAACTTCCGGAGGCAAGTTCTTCCACGGAAATCCTCATTTGTTAATAATGGCTTCATACATTGCTGCCTATATTCACACAAATTCCTTGACCTAGTTGGTGGATGAACCCATCTTTTAGGTTCTCACAACATAGTAAACCATAAACGAAAAAGATGGGTTGAACTTGTGGAACAAATCAAAACAAAAGCACATAGAAAACCCAAAATTAACATTACTAAACCTTAATATGATGTCCTAGTTCAGCTCTGCAGTTTCTGCTTGACCTGAATAAACTTGTTATGCCAAGGGAATCTTCATTTCTTAGTCTAACATACCTTATAGGGTTGTTGTAATAAAAAGAAAAGGGGAAAAATCTATTTGGGCATTTGTGATCTTTTAAGACAAAAAGGATGAGGGAGTTGTGTAGTTAATAAGCTTAGTGATGACATAACATTAGTGCTACTTTGACAGCTAAGCTCATGAATAATGCAAGTAGCTATCATACTGACTAAGCCTCTTTCTTTTTTTAAATGCCTATGTGCCTGCATCCTAACTGCATATTTGCAAACTTGTTAACTTCTTTACTCCAATAAATGCTTATCTTCTCTCGAGATCGCATTCCAAAGCATCCGTTGCATTTAGCCACGTTCCTCCCTCCATCTCTGCTTTTCCACTTTGCAAACATACATTGCTCTAAGCCATAATGTTTGATGGACTGTGAACCCAGCTGCTGTAGTTTGTAAACTAGGATGTTATGCATTGTGTGAAGCTGGTGAATTTGTGATTCAGTAAACTGCAGTTAAAGCAATCAGTGCTTAGTGTGATCCTAGTCTAAAGGTAGATTATTTGGGAAAGGACCCACTTATTGTCTGTAGGCCAGACAAGGAATAATGGATGGAAACTGAACAAGGAGGGATTTAACCTGGAAATAAGGAGAAATTTTCTGATAGTGAGAACAATCAATCAGTGGAACAGCTTGCCCTCAGAAGTTGTGGGAGCGCCATCACTTGGCACTTTCAAGAAGAGATTGGACTGCCACTTGTCAGAAATGATGTAGGGTCTCCCGCTTGGGCAGAGGGGGGGTTGGACTAGATGACTTACAAGGTCCCTTCCAGCTCTGATTATCTGTTAAATCTGTTAATGGTGCTCCTGTAAATTGGCTACATGCCAAGCAGATTAACAGAGCAGGAGAAATGGTGATATAATAATAATGAGAATCTGCAATAACCAACGTAACTTCCTAGTGCATTGGTCCTAGAGCTGGATCAAATCAGTTTGCTACTAAAGAACCCCCTCCCTCAATACTCTCTTATCTCAATTTAATGGGAGTTCACTTCTAACCCCTCCCTCATAAAACAATATCATTGAATTATCTATTTCTTTCTGTCTACAGATCCATTCCCACTACCCCCAAAACAAAATCAAGGAAAGAAGTTGTGTGTAAGTGTTGTTCCTTAACTTGGTTGCCTGGCAATGATAAGCATCCATCTACCCAACCATCCATCATGAACAAACTTTTTCTGTTGTGGCAGCCAAGTGCTCATGGATGCCACTTAATTGAAACAATTGGCAAAGAGAATAATTCCCACCCCCCTCCAATGTAGGCTTTAAAAGACATTCTGCATGTTTATATGGAGAAGGATAAGGTTTCCTCTGCTTAATCCAACATCCTTTTTTTAAAAAAGTGGAACAATTTTGCTAGGGAAGCATCAACATAACCTGAAGACATTCACCCCTGCTGTATGATCCCAATGCTGTCTAGCAGAGAGAAATGATGCACCCAACTTCCCTTGATCTCTACAAAAACCCTTATCAAGTACACACCTTAAAATGTAAAAACAGAAAGAACAGGTGGCATCTTACCTTTCACAAATCAGTGCCTTGAGAAGTTAAGTCCCATATGCCCAAATGAAGGCTAGAAGTCTCGTAGTCGTGTCTGAGGGAGTTCAGGAGGACAGGATAACTTCTGACCAGCCCTGTTAAGTCTTCACAGCCTCTAGATGTCCTTGCTTTTTCTCTGGGGTCACCTTGCCCCCACCCCCCCAAAAAAACAAAGTTCCTGGTACTGGTCTATCAAATTTTCAGTCGGAAAGGCAGCAAAAACAGCAGCAGGGTTAATATTAGAATGAAAGTCGAAATGAATGAAGAAAGGAGGGAGCGAAGTAACAGTCCAAGTTGAGCTGCAACCGTCTGCAGCAGAGTTTGTGACTCCTCCTGTTCTTCTTTAGATACCTCTTGCTCTAGTTGGTGGATTACTAAGGGGACTGAAACTTTGAGTCAGGTAGGCAAAGATCCAGGAAAAATAAGACATGGGCTAGAGTGGCAGGGGTGGGTGGGGATGGGGGTGGATAGGAGGGAAGGAGGGAGGCAGGAATAGGAGCAAAAGTATGAGCCAAACCTCTTGGAGGAAGGAAGAAACAGGGAAAGGCAGAAAGCTCTTGGGCATAAATGAAGGATTTTGCAAAAAAAAAAAAAATGTGGGATCCTCTGGAGGGAAAACTAGCCAGATTGTACATCACAAGTGTTTGAAAAGGAAGGTGTGAGCCAAGGAATAAGATTCAGAGGACCATGACTTAATTGAAAAGAAAAAAAAGCAGCTACATCTAACCTCTGAGCAAGAAGGGATGAGTGAAAAAGAGAGTGTCTGCAATGCAGTCAATATTACTGCAAAGCTGGCTTTTGAAATAAATATTCAGCATCTTACATAGGAGGTGGCTCAGATCAAGCAAGCTAAATACAATCCTGGGTGATATAAACAGAGGTTTAGAATCAAAATCATGTGAAGTATTAGTACAGCTTTATAACACCTTAGTAAGACCACACCTGGAATACTGCATCCATTTTGGTCACCATAGTACAAAATGAAGATGTTGAGACTTTGGAAAAAGTTCAGAGAAGAGCAACTAAGATGATTAAAATTCTGGTGACTAAAACATGAAGAACGGTTGCAGGATTTGGGTTTGGCTAGTCTAGAGAAAAGAAGGACTAGGGGTGACATGATAGCAGCATTTTAGTATTTGAGAGGCTGCCACAAAGAGGAGCGGGGGAAACTTATTTTCCAAAGCACAGAAGGCAGGACAAGAAATAATGGATGGAAACTAATCAAGGAGAGAAGCAACCTGGAATTAAAGGCAAAACTTCCTAACAGCGAGGACCATTAACCAGTGCAAGAGCTTGCCTTCAGAAGTTGTGGGTGTTTCATCACTGAAGAAGAGGCTGGACAGCCACTTGTCTGGAATGGTATAGGGTCTTCTGCTTGAGCAAGGGCTTGGACTAGAAGACCTCCAAGGTTCCTTCCAGCTCTATTCTGATTGATTGATTCTAAAGGAAAGTTAGCAGAATTTCAGATCTTTTGGTTGGCTTCAGAGACTGCTGATGTGGATAAGTGGCATCACTTCTAAGGAACGATTTCTCCCCAAAAAGGATGCCATGTCGTATCTGATTAGGTATCCAGTAATGTGCACATACAAAAGCATGCAAGCATAGAAATAATGGTACATCTGAACACAATTACAATATATCTCCTTAAACTAGGGATATCTGTAACCTGTGCAGTGGCTGTGCATTTAGCAGCTGGTTTTAATGCTGATGGCAGTTTTAAGACTTTTTATTCTTTGATCTTTTTATGGCCTCTTCTTTTAAGAATTTTAGAACAGGGGTCTTCAAATTTGAGAGCTTAAAGACTTGTGGATTCCCATAATTCCTCCTCCAGTCATGTTAGCTCAGGAATTCTGGGAGTTGAAGTCCACAAGTCTTAAACTTGCCAAGTTTGAAGACCCTTGCTTTAGAACTTTGAGTCTGGATCATACTAAAGGCCTGACTACTCTAACATCTTGTTACACATGCACACACATACACCTGCACGCATGCACGCACAGAGTGGCCAAGAAGGTTATAAGCATTGACAGGAAGATAGCAGTCTTCACTTCTGCTCTCTCTAAGATATTATTTAACGGATGCTATTTGTGATTCAAAAATTGTATGCAAGCAACAAAACAAGTATATTGTGTGAGACACCTTCAGTTTTAAAACCTTCTGAACTGATAGTCAATGCCATCTTAGAATACTATGCTTTAATTATTATGTTATGGTATTGGATCAATGCTTAGATTAGATCCAATAAAGATAGTTCAGAGTGTGTATGGTGAGGGGAGACAGAACACTTAATGTAAATATCCTTCTTCAGCTCTTTAAAGTAATGGGACATTGCAATGGTCATAGTTATCACTAGTTCAGTGCTGTCTTAAATATGAATAGTTTCTGGACAATTGCTAGTCATTAAACGAGGATCATCTGTGAGAAAAGGGAAGAGAAGAGAAGAAGGAAGGAAGGAAGGAAAGAGAAGAAAGAAAAGAAGAAAAGGGAAGAAAGGGGAAGGAAAGGGGAGAGGAGAAGAGAAGAGAAGAGAAGAAGGAAAGAAGGAAGGAGAAGAGAAGAGAAGAGAAGAGAAGAGAAGAGAAGAGAAGAGAAGAGAAGAGAAGAGAAGAGTTGAGTTCTGGATATTGGTTCCATGTCAGGGCCATCCATAGGAGCAACAATTATTTAACATGGCATCTGCAGTTGTCTGAAATCCTGCCTGTTTTTACAGTATGTGTATCAAGCGTGTTAAAAGAGGTGGGGCTCTGCAGCCATCATCTTGATTTCTCTTTTTTATTCCCTGGCAGACAATCCTGCCTACCCATCATTTGCTTCAGCTCACCTGTCCCATCACCCCAACAGTCACCCCTTAAGTAATTCTCTCTCAACAGAAATATGGTAAGCAAATATATCCTTCTATCTATAAGAGGAAATCATCCGATAAGACCCCAAACCATAAAATAATTAGAAAATGTGTTCTGAAACAGGATGAGAATGGAGGTTGAAAGAATCCAGGATCCTGTTTCACAAGGAAATAAAAATCATTTGGAAAAGTCTAATAGATTCATAACAACTCCTTGTAACATTTATGGAATTTTCTGTTATGTCCTGAGGACTCAAGGAGTTCTCACTCAGGTCCACTCACTTTGTGTGGGCGTTATTCCCCCATTCCCATTGGTCAGTTCTCCCCAGCAGCCAGCTATAAAAACAGGCTGCGGGGTCCAACTGGCTGCTGATTGCTGCGAGCCAGTTCCAGGCTTGGCAAGCACGGTCAGCCCTTTATTTGTAAAATAAAGTACTGTTGCACTCATGCTCTGGTTCAGCCTCTCATTGCTCAAACTTAACACTGGCGACGCAGGATGGGATGGCTACCAGAAGCACCTTGCAACCGCTGAGTCACTAGCCACCGATCTACAGCCCAGAGAGAGCGATCGGCTGGCAACAAGGGAAACGCTGATCCGCAGCCAGAGAGAGCGGTCAGCTAGCGAAACGAGTGATCAAAAAGAGCAAATGCAGATCCGCAGCCAGAGAAAGCGGTCTGAGTCAAATAGTTAGAAGCGCCTGTAGCCGCTTGTTAGCCTCGCCACGGGAAAGTGAAGCACTGCGAGCCGCAGCCGCTTGCAGATTTGGCGCGAAATTCAAACGGGTGTCATTTGAATTTCGAGCCAGTAGGAATCACAGCACAGCGCTGTAGAGAGTCACTAACGCCCACTTTTTTGGCGCGAATCAAGACACCTCCAACGGCTAGCAGCCAACGTGGTAACCCAGAGAGAGAGAAAGAGAGGGTAGCAAAAACCTCTCCAGAGCTGATATCACTAGTAACTCACGAGCGCTCGTAGTCCCAGAGAGATTTCTCCCGCAGGTAGCCCAGCCGTTCCAGCACCATGAGTTCCAATCCAGTATTCCCGGCGTTTAAACCAGACGAAGAGAAGTGGGAATCGTATAAGAACCGCTTTCAATCATTACATCGATGCGGTCGGCCTGTCGGATGCGGAGAGCATCGGAAAAATCCTATTTCCTAATCTACTCGCGGAGCCACCGTTACGATACCGCTGCAGCACTCGTGGCGCCGAGAGAATTAAAAACGCCCGTGGTCCGAGTTGCTTGAGATCCTCACAAACCACTACGCCCCAGGCCTTCACAAATCGCCAGGAGGTTCACGCTCCGAATGAGGAAGCAATCAAGTAAGGAGACCATCAACCAATATATGGCCGCCCTCAGAACAGCAGCCCTGCACTGCGGGTTTGGAACATACCTGGAGGACATGCTCCTCGATCAATTGGTTTGTGGGGTCAAGGATCTCAACCTACAGAGGCGACTGCTAGCTAAAAAAGACCTCAACCTCGCGCAAGCGGTAGAGGAGGCCCTAGCAGCCGAGCTAGCAACGAACTCAGCCACCGAAATTCAGGGCCCAAGCGCCAAGCTAGCAGCGTTCCCAGTCCATTCCGAAGAGGTGGAAGCGGAGGAAGGCCACAACGATGAGAACGATGTCCATCGCCTCACCAATGACAGACGGTCGCAGGTAGGGGCCAAACAAGAATACACCGGTCCACCCAAGCACATCACCCTGTGCCTAGCCTGTGGGGATCACATCAAAGGGCCACCTGCAAGTTTAAAGGAGCCGCTTTGCAACAATGCCATAAGAGGGGGCACATTGCGAGAGTCTGCCAAGCCCCCAAAGCGCTGCACAAAGACCCCCGTCCTCGCACTCGGGACCACAGAGGCAAGTATTAAACTGTCGCACGCACCGCCTTGCCAGGCGTACTTGCCACTCTGTTAGTAAAATTTCTCTCTCCGTTTCCCTAGAAGGTAAACCGTGCCACATGGAGGTTGACACAGGGTCAGCGCCTCAATAATCTCATGGAACACCCTCAAGAGACTCCACCCCAGCCTATCTACTACCCGGCTTCAGAGATGCCAGTTCGGTCTGAAGGACTACCAGGGGAAGGCCATTCCCGTGATTGGCAGAGGCAAGTTCTTTGTCAGTTTTAGAGCTTTTAAAGGCCACCTACCTCTAGTGGTAGTTAACGGCAATCTACCCACCTTATTGGGGCCCGATTGGTTTCCCCACCTGGCCTAGGGTTAACAGGAGTCCATGCTGTCTCAACCTCAGACACTGACTCCTTATTCGCTGACTACGCAGATGTGTTCAGCGAGGAGCTGGGGTGTTATAATGGAACCCCATCTCGCTCACCGTTGACCCCCAGGCAGTCCCAATCAGATTAAAACCACGTAGAGTTCCATTTGCTATTCGACCAAAACTAGACGCTGAATTGATAAACTACTAAAACAAGGGGTCATTGAGCCAACAGATTTCGCCAAGTGGGAGACGCCATTGTCACACCCTCAAAAAGATGGTAGCCTGAGAATTTGCTCGGACTACAAGACAACAATCAATAAATATTTACAAGTTAGCGCCTACCCTGTGCCCGCTCATTCAGCACTTATTGCACACATTCAACCGGGCAGTATTTTTGCTAAATTGGACATGTCTCAAGCATATCAACAGTTCCCTGTTGATAACCAAACAGCGGAACTTCAGACCATCGTCACTCACAGGTGCCTTCCGATGCAAGCATCTCCAATTTGGCGTAAGTGTTGCCCTCGGTATTTTTCAATCCTCATGGAGCGGATTTTACAGGGCCTCCCTGGTGTAGTACCCTACTCGACGACATCTTGGTCTCGGCCAGGGACAGACCCCAACTCTTCCAGAGAGTGCGAGCAGTGTTAGAGAGGTTCAGACAGCATGGCCTCAAGTTAAAAAAAGAAAATGCGCCATTGCCACTAGACAGGTGGACTTTCTGGGTTATAAAATTGACGCTCTGGCATTCACCCCTGGAGTCCAAGGTCAGGGCGATCCACGAAGCTCCCACACCGACCTCCAAAACGGAGCTACAAGCTTTCTTGGGACTCCTAAACTTTTATGCATCCTTTTGCCCCATAAAGCCTCAGTAGCCGAACCCCTACACAGATTACTAGACAAAAAGTCACCGTGGCACTGGGGGCATAAAGAAGACCAGGCGTTTAACGCCTCAAATCACTACTTACGCCAGAGGCAGTGCTCATCCAATTCAACCCCAACCTTCCTTTAGTACTGGCAGCAGACGATCCCTTTTGGAATTGGGGCGGTCCTTAGTCACCGACTCGCCAATGGCGCCGAGGCCCCCATCGCTTTTTCTCCAGGACGCCTCGGCCACGGAGCGAAATTACAGCCAAATAGACAAGGAAGCCCTAGCAGCTGTTGCAGCCATGAAAAAGTTTCACGAATTCCTTTTTGGCCACTTCTTCGAACTGGTCACCCACCATAAGCCCTCCTGGGCCTACTGGCCGGCGACAAACAGACACCTCAAGTCCTCCCCTCGGATGACAAGGTGGACGCTTTTCCTAGCGGCCTACTCATACAAACTTATCCACCGCCCGGCAAAACTCTATCCCACGCTGACGCACTCAGTCGCTGCCCTTACCCGCTTCGGCTGAAGACCCAGCTCCTGTCAATGCCATTTTTGAAATCACCCAGTTGGACCTGCCCATCACCGCCCTTGACATCGCCGCCAAAACCAAGGCAGACCAAACGCCGCCCAGGTGCTCGACTGGGTGAGGAGGGGGTGGCCGGGAGGCAATGTTGATAACAAATTCGCACCCTTTAAGACTCGCATGCAGGAGCTGTCCAGTTTGCAGGGTTGTCTACTGTGGGGCACTCGAGTGGTCATCCCGACCTCGCCATGCACTCCGAGTCCTGGAAGCGCTGCACGAGGGACACCCCGGCATTGTGAGAATGAAGGCGTTGGCACGCAGCCACGTGTGGTGGCCGGGTCTAGACGAGGACATTGTCAATTGGGTAAGTTCCTGCAGCATTTGCCAGGAATCCCGTCCTGCTCCCCATCGCCACCCCTACCAGATGGGAGAGCGCCAACGCCCTTGGTCTAGAATCCATATCGATCTGGCCGGCCCTGCATGGAAAGATGTTCCTAGTGGTCGGGACGCTATTCCAAGTGGATAGACGTGGCGCAGCTATCCACCACCACCACACTAGCAATCACCAACGTGTTAACGCGCCTGTTCGTTACCCATGGACTACCCGACTCCTTGGTCTCCGATAATGGCCCACAGTTCGCATCAGTAGAATTCAGCCGTTTTGCAGCCAACCTAGGCATTCGCCACATTTTCACAGCCCCATTTCACCCTGCGAGTAATGGGTTGGCTGAAAGGGCCGTCAGGACCACCAAAGAGGCCCTCGCTAGGTTTGGCAGAGATGACTGGCACCACAAACTCTCACGGTTCCTGATGAGCCAGCACTCAACCCCTGTGCAGTCACCAATAAGTCCCCAGCGGAACTTCTGATGGGCCGGCGCCTGAGGACTGTATTAGATAGACTGCACCCACAATACTGCCCTGACTCTCCCCTCGCTTCCACTTCGGGGTTAGACATTTTATGTTACAGGAGCCGATATTCGCAAGGAATTTCGCTGGGGACCCACTTTGGATTCCGGCGAGGTCATCGCCGCCACCGGGCCGAGATCATATAGAGTCAGGCTGGAGGATGGTCGCGCCTGGAGGAGACACATAGACCAACTCAGAAGGCGCCTCAGCAACCTCGCAAACAAGAATCCAGAGTCTCCAGTCGAGGGGAACCGTCCCATCCGCCACCCAGCCACACCGCACCCAGTGACCAGTTCTGCGCCAGCGGTCGCTCCGGTCAGCCCAAACTCGGACAACAGCGCCCAGAGAGTTGATCAACCGGATCCAACCCACGAGAGTTTGACTCCAGAAACCAACCCGGTGGTTTCCGAGGATGCCCAGTCCAGAGAGAGTGTTGGCGACACTATGCCAGCTCAACCGTCACAGACTGATACCGAACAGTCAGACAATGTTCCCGAGTTGCGCCGCTCCGGCGCCAACACAAACCCCCATCTACCTCAAGGACTATGCGTGTTCGCATCTGGGGGAAGGGGTGTTATGTCCTGAGGACTCAAGGAGTTCTCACTCAGGTCCACTCACTTTGTGTGGGCGTTATTCCCCATTCCCATTGGTCAGTTCCCCCAGCAGCCAGCTATAAAAGCAGGCTGCGGGGTCCAACTGGCTGCTGATTGCTGCGAGCCAGTTCCAGGCTTGGCAAGCACGGTCAGCCCTTTATTTGTAAAATAAAGTACTGTTGCACTCATGCTCTGGTTCAGCCTCTCATTGCTCAAACTTAACATTTTCCATGTCAGTTTTCCAAAGTGATGTCAATCTGGGTAGTTTATATATATATATAAAAACTTTAGGAAGAGTGACAGTGTCTTTAAATGATTCTTAGTTCTGAAGCTTATCCAGAATTTTACAGGAGTTGAGCTTCATTTTTTTTTTGAACTGTTAAAACTAACACAGAGATGTTGATGATGTAATGACAACAGAGAGAGAACATTTATCTTTTTTTATAAGCAGTGAAGTTTAGAGAAAACTTTTGATTTTTGGGTGGATGAATTCCAGAGATGTGAATTGTGGAGGGAAGAGAAGGCAGTTATTCTAAAGACTGCTGTGCAGGCTCTCTATGGATGACGACTAGATGCTTAGCTCTGCTTGGTTCAGGGTCAATAGGCTTCCTAAATATTAGAGTCCCTTGGGCAGGAATGGGCAGGAATGAGCAACTTGACACCCATTTCCCTATTTCTGCAGACTCCAGGACCCTCCAGCATGGTGCCATTGAAAATTAGCTCTCAGCAGCACAATTTTGGTCTTGTTTTCATTCAATCAAAAATTGTATAGCTGTTTTGTTTCATTTTCCTCTCCCTGAAATGGAAAGAAAAGTGGGGGGGTAGTTTATTCTATCTATTCTGACAACATCCTGATATCACCACCGATAGTTTTTGATGCTCACTCATGATAGACCTCATCCTCATCTTCATTATTTGTAGCGCACCAAAGAAAAAGAATGGCCCAGGGAAAACCAGATTGCCACCTCCATGCATCATTCATAGGTAAGCATTCATGTAAAAATCCAAGACCAGTAATCAACTGATCAATTTTTTATTACTGTCACAGACCAGCAAACAAAAGCAGTAAAACCACAATGATACAAAAAATAAAAATAAGAGACAGAATAATATATTGCAATTGGTGGTGGATTAACAGTGGGTAGTTAAAGTTTGCCTAATTTTGCACACAGCACAGCAGAATAGCAGAATCAGGGTGACACAGTGGCTCACCTGTTATGACACTGGGCTTGTTGGCTGGAAAGCTGACAGTACAGGTTCGAGACCCTGAGCACCGCATGATGGGGTGAGCTCCTGTCAACCTAGCAGTTTGAAAACATGCAAATGCAAGTAGATAAATAGGAACCACTTTGGTGGGAAGGTAACAATGCTCCATGACATCATGCTGGCCACATGACTATGGAAATGTCTTCGGACAGTGCTGGCTCATTGGCCTTGAAGCAGAGATGAGCACCTTCCACTATAGTCACCAATGACTGGCAGAGTAACATCTGCAGGGATTCTTTTTTACTTTTCCCTATCGCAGAATTTGGCCACATTCAGAGGAACTACTTCATACCGATCTGATCACAGTAATTTGCGTGTAAAAAAAATATCAGTATTTCCCAGATATTTTATTAGGTAAGGTGTTATAAATGGAGTCTGTGAGTCTGTAGAGAAGACCAGCAGGGGTTTTAGTCCAGTTTGATTGGATTCTTCTCAACTTCTTGGGTTACATGCACTGAAGTCAAAATTGAAATCTCCATGTCATGACACTTACAACAGATTTATGCTCATATCTGGGACAGATGGATCCTTCTTCATTAGCCACAGGTGGGTTGGGCCTTCAGGTTGTTAACACCACTTTGTTGTTAGCCAAAAGTTTCTGGGACAATGTGTCTATTTAACCTGCAGTGGCTGGCTGTAAAATAGACTCCTTCTCATGGCAGGCAGTGTAGACTGGGGCACTTTACATAGCTAGGTATAAACAGCTACAAGCTTTCTTACCCCCTCCTCTGTATCCTCCCTCTCCCAAATATTGTGGCTTATTCATCCACTGGCAAAAAATAGCAGCAGACATGCCCAAAAAGGACGGGACTGCCTTACAAAGTGAGCTCTATTTAAATGCTATCCCAACCCAGCTATCTTTATAACTCCTTCTGTATCTTTCCAGTTACTCATCAAACCAGCCAGAAAAAGGATGCATTAAGCCAACAAGGCTAAGAAACTAAGTTAAAAATCAGGAAATCCCTCGTTCCAACTAGACTTTTTCTGGGAATGCATTGGAAGGCTATAAGGGAGCCTTTCCCAGCCTTCCGCTTAAGTGGATAGCATCAGTCTTGACAGGGATTTCTTGATTTACAACCATTTGTTGTAAATCCAAAATTACAATGGAATAGAAAAAAATGACTTACAACCAGCACAGCATCCCCATGGTTATGGGTTCAAAATTTGGGTGCTTTGGAACTACCATGTAGAGTAGAATAGAATAGGAGAGGAGAGGAGAGGAGTGGAGAGAAGAGAAAGGAACAGGAACAGGAACAGGAACAGGAACAAGAACAAGAACAAGAACAAGAACAAGAACAGAACAGAACAGAACAGAACAGAATAGAATAGAATAGAATAGAATAGAATAGAATAGAAGGGACCTTAGAGATCTTCTAGTCCAACCCCGCTGCTTAGGCAGAAAACCCTATATCATTTCAGACAAATGGTTGTTCACGCTTTTCTTTATAAAATTCAGTATTGGAGCATTCACAACTTCTGGAGACAACTCATCCCACTGATTAATTGTTCTGACTGTTAGAAATTTCTTCTTAGTTCTAGGTTGTTTCTGTCCTTGATTAATTTCCATCCTTGCTTTTTGTCCTGCCCTCAGTTGCAAATGTATTCCTATTGCAA